>NC_081828.1:1608269-1926923 GCF_030867095.1 Alligator mississippiensis | reverse complement strand
TAAATCCTCCCCTTCTCCCAGGCTCAGGTGCTCGTGTCCCCTCTCCTTGCACGGGGGGGCCGGGCACCCCCAGCTCGGGGCACCCGAGCCCAGCGAGAGGGTCGGGTTTTGCAGCCGAAGAGAAACTGTAAAGAGTGGAAGCAAAGCAGATAGTCCTGGTTAAGCCCCGGGCACCACCAGGACAGGGGTTTGAAAGGCCGATGCTGCGTTTCCCAGCCCTCGCCCCGTAAATCAGGCACCAAGAAAACCCCAAACAAGCCCCCAAACCCCATCGAAACACACTCCTCCCTGCACAGGTCTCACCTCAGCTGCGAACAGACACCGCACGTGTCCCGGGATAATCCAGTTTAATCCCAGGACAAAGTGCTGTCATACAGACATCCATTTCTATCGTCCCGCGATAAATCCTAAAGAAGTTTCCTGGATAAGAAGTTGTCACAATTTATGCCAGGATCCTGCCAGTACATCTGTACGGTTACCCCAGCATTGCACCATTGAGTCACGGGCAGGAAAGCGGCACGGCATTCAGCTGCTGGTGAGAAGGGCGATGTGTGGACACGCCAATCCCGGGATATTTTTGTTCCAGAACAACCACGGCACAATTTATCTGGGGACAAATGCAACGTCTGGTCCTAGTCCTGGAGGGAGGAGAAGAGACAGAAGCGACTGCACTTGACAGACGGGAGTCGGGCCGCTTAATGCACAGCTGGAAGAGGCCAGAGGTGGTACAGGATCCCATCGGGGCAGGGCAGAGCCATGGGACCGGGTCCGTAGGAAGGACGGTGGTCATTGCCCTCGGTGACCGGCAGATGACAGCACCGGACCCTCCTGTCATTTCGGCAGGGGATGGTGCTCGGTTCAATTCTCTGCCGGCCGCGTGCAGGGGGCTCTGGACCGCCTGGTTGTGCCCTGGCCGCTGGGCAAGGCCCGGCGTGAACAGCAGCAGACGGGGTCCGACGCACCCCAGCTCAGCGCTGCACACAGAGGGTCCCAGAGCCGCGGGAGCTGCAGGGTCACATCCAGTCCAAGCCCCGCCAGAGGCAGGATCAGCCCTGTGCAAACCAGCCCGGACAAACCCCGGGTCTGAGCAACACGACACCGTTGCCCCCGACAGCCCCGGGTATTGCCCCTGCCCCGGGAAAGCAGGGGGGCCACGGGCGCCAACGTCCTGCTGTTACAAAGGACGCTCCCGAAAGCCCAGGCCAGGCCGTGCCCCCGCTGCAGAGGAAGGCACCCCCCAGTCCAGACCAGTCTGAGCGGGGAGGAAATCCCTGCAGACGTCACGCTGGGGCCACGGTCCCGCTGCCCTGTCACGAGTGAAACTGCCCCCGGCCCGCACAGACCCCCAGGACCCTCCCCGCGTGGTGGGGAACCACCAGCAACCTTAACTCAGCCGCATCTGGGGCCATCCGGACTGGCAGGAGAGGCACAGGTCAGCCCTGCACCCTCTCCCGGGGCCCTCCCCATCCCCCGCCCCATCTGCTGCTCTGCTTTCTGCTCCTTGTTCTGGCTCCTGGGCTGATCTGCTGCTCTGCTTTCAGCTCCCTCGCCCACGCTCCCAGCCCAATCTATTCACCTTCTTTCCGTTCCCTGCCCTGTGCGCCTGTCCGAGCTCCTGCTCTGCTTTCTGCTTCTCGCCATGTGCTGCCTGCTCTTTCTGCTTCCTGCCTTGTCTCCCCGCCCGCTCCCTTGCTCTGCTTTTTGCTCCCTGCTCCATCTGCTGCTCCGCTTTCTGCTCCCCGCCCTATTTGCTGCCGTGTCCCCGCTCCCTCTCCACTCTGCCACGGGCCGTGCCGTGGGTGCCGCGCGTGGCACGCACGCCGCGGGTTGGCCATCCCCGTTCTCGAGGCCCGGGGCGTTGTGCCCACGGGCAGGGTAGCAGAGGGCAGCCTGGTCAAGGCTGAGATGCAATGTACACTTGCCAGCCCCGCTCTCCCCCAGACCGTGGTCCCTGGGCCAGGCTGGGGTCCACTCCGGCCACCCCAATCCGGCCGCCGGACACGCATGGGCAGGCAGATGCACCTCAGCAGCCCTGACCTCCCGCTTTGATTAACGAGCTGACAATAGGGTATTGATAAGGAATTAACCTTGAGCCCCTCCAGCTCCGGTGTCAATAGAGCAGGAGCCAAGTACACGCCTGCGATCGGAAATCTGTGCCTGGCTTCCTGCCGCGCGCGCCCGCGTCGATGTGGGGGCGCAGGGCCAGGGCCAGGGGGGCATGAAACCCAGGCGGGCACGGCGTGCATGCGAATTAAGTCTCCAGGCTCCCCCACGAGCTGGGATGGGCACGGGGTGGGGACTCGCTGCGCCCGGACCCGAGTCACAGGCCCGGCCGGGTTCGTGGGGCTGGCGGGGAGCTGAGGGTCACATCCTCGGCAGGTGCGTGTGTGCAGGGTGTGTGTGTGTGTGATGCACATAGGTGGGCAATGGGCCTCTGCATGTGTGTTTGGAACAGGTGCTGTTGTGGACCCACATGTGCATGTCCAGTGCAAGGGTGTGGGTGTGAGGCTGCGTTTGTGCAGGGCACCAGGTGTGTGTTGCTGTGCAAGCATGTATTCATACATACACACACGCACATGCACATGCACACACACACATAGCAGTGTGGTGTACATGGGCACACATGCACACGTGTAGCAGTGGTGTACCTGGTCTGTCTCTCACACACACACATAGCTGTGTGGTATACAGGGGCACGAATGCACATGTGTAGTATTGGTGTACATGATCTCTCACACACACACACAGCAATGTGGGGCACGTGGGCAAACACATTCAGGTAGCCATGCGGTGTACATGGACACACACACACACCGTAGCAGTATGGTGTACATGGGTGTGCATGCATACGTGTAGCAGTGGTGTACATGGTCCCTCTCTCTTTCTCTCTCACCCCCCCCCCCAGTGTGGTGTACAGGGGCATGCATGCACACGTGTAGTGATGGTGTACATGGTCACACACACACTCACACGCACACGTGTAGCAGTGTGGTTTCCATGGGCACGTGAGGGCTGAGCTCCCTGTCTTGGTGCCAGTCAGGCCTGCAGGCCACGGGTAAGGGCCGAGCCTCGGCGCCAGGGGCTGCACAACCCAGCCAGCTCCGGACACGGCACCAAGCTGCCCGGTCTCTCCGGGGCCGCGGCCCTCGGCCCAGAGGAGGACGCGAGTCCCCCGTCCCCCCGACACAGGGACAACCAAGACGGGGCGGCCCAAGAGCACGGCTCCCCAGGCCCCGGCCCAGGGTCCGGCCAGCACCTGCCTTCCAGGAGGTTTTGTTTAATTAAGTGTTTTGCCTAATGGGATTGCCTCATTTCCATAACAACCTGGCACGCTGTCGCCGGCCCGGCTCCCTCATTCATTACTGTTAATTAGATATGGATCCCCCCCAGAAGGCGGCGGGGGTGATGGACGAGCCCCCTGACGCGCGCTATTACACATTAGCATTTGCTCAATACGTTCGATACGGCACGGCCCCGCCCCGCCCCGCGCTTTAAATAAAATATTAGCGTCCCGTTGGGGGGACCCGGGCGCGGACGGGGCCCCGCGCCAGATGCTGCCCAGCCCCGAACCCCTTCCCTGGCATTCCCACGATGCCCGGTCGTGCTCCCCATTGCATCCCCGCGGGCCTGGCTGAGCCGGGGAACGTCCCGGGGGCCGGCGGCGTTGCACCCTCGCGCCCTGCGTGCACATGAGGGTTGGGCCTGGAGGCACTCACGCTCGTTAGACTTCGGGGTTGATTAGCTCCCTCGGGCGGGACACGAGCAAGCACTGAGCGAGGTCTCCGGTCCATGTACTCCCGCAATGCCCACACTCGCGGTCTCCGTATCTCGCTGTGCTCTTCACGGCCTCAGGACACTTCTCAGGATAAACCCCTGCACGGCTGCACCAGGAGCTCACCCGCCGGCTCCGCTCTCTCGGGCTGCTAGCTCCCACCTGTTCACCTGTCTCCAGCTCCTCTCATCTGTCTGCTTGTCTTTAGCTCCTCTCCCTAAAACCCTCGCTCTCCCTCCAGCTCTTTCCTGGGAGCCTTATATCGTCCTGCTAGCTAATTATCCCTCTCCGCTGGCCCCATTGCCCGGGCAGGCTGCAATCAACCCTGCCAGCCTGCAGCCTGCCCCCGGGCTTCCTGCGCCCGCACCGCTGCAGACATGCATGGCATCACGATAAAAGTTGCCGTGTCCTGCATCCATGGGCGAGTGAGGGCTGAGCGGGGTTTGCCCCTGTTCCTCTCTCCCTTGCAGCGTCCAGCACTAAAAGGCTCGGTCCGTACCAGCTCCAGCCCCGGAGGACTGACCGGTTACTACTGACCAGCCCCAGAATCAAACCCGTGGCCAAACCACATCCTGTCCACGTCTCCGACCAGCTCTGCGTGGGTCCCACAGCCCTCTGGCCCCTGCAGTTAGGGCAGAAACGTCCCAAACCCCCGTGCCCAGGGGGTCCAGACTGGTGTGGACCTGGCTGTCCTGGTAGAGCCAAGGGATTGCCCTGGCACTGCTGCAGCGGAGCTGGCGCCGTCCCGTGAGCACGCAGGTGGGGCTTGGCCCCGAGCCGCCATGTCTGGGGGCATCGCAGCTCCAGGACCTCCGGCTGCAGAGGGGAATCGAGTCACCTCCTTTGGCAGGTGTAGGGACCCCCCTGCGAAGCAACCCCCCCAAACCTGGGAGGGTCTGGCCTAGCGCCGGGCTGCTCACAGCAAGCGGGGTTGTAATGTCTGCTGGGGAACGTGCAAACAGCCCGGCCTGAACACCCCCCGGGGGCTGGCACTGCATCCGTGTGTCAGGAGCCCCGTAATGCTAACAGCCAAGGGGGATTCTCCTTCCCCGGCAGGGCTTTCAGAGCAGGAGAGAGGCCCTGCTCGCCTCCCCGCTGCGGCACAGAGGGTTCCCGAGGGCAGCGCAGCCCGGGGTGCCTGAAGCGGGGGCAAGGGGGCGGGGGGCCCTTGTCCCACAGCCCCTGCTTGGGTGCTGGAGCTGCGCTGCGTCGGCCCAGCTCGCTGCCCGAGGGCACGGGGGGGCTGTAACCTGCCCCGGGCGCTAACGCAGGTGCACAGCTCTCTTGGGGCGGCTCCCCCCGGCCCCGCGCCGGTCAAGGCAAACGGCAAAATAATGCAGCTGCTGTGACTTCATTATCGAACCTGCCCCCCGCCCGGCGTTGACCTCTGACCTCTCCAGGCCGGGGGCAGCTGGATGCTGGTCAATGCTAATCGCTTTCTCAGGGCTGGGCTGGGAGGAAGGGGATGCTTGCCCCCCCTTCAGCAGCACTGGGGACCCAGGGGACCCCCAGCCTTGCCATGCCCGGCGCTGGGGGCTCAAACTGCCCCCCACTGCTCTCAGGCTCATGGTCACGCTTGGCAGGTGTGTTGAAGCCAAGCTAATCCCCCCCCCCACCCCCAATGCAGGGGTCCGGGGTGCAGGATGCCTGGGTCCTTTCCCTGATGGGAAGCGGGGTGGTGCATTGGGGGGGGACCCCCAGCCCTGTCCCAGCTGCTGCAAAGCCCGTTCCTGCCAGCAGGGGCCAGCAGTGCCCCACCTTGCAGCGCCAGGACCACGACCCCCACCCGCCCCGTCCAGCTTGGGCGGCTGCAGGGGTCACCCCCGGCCTGGGCTCCCCCAGGACAGCTGCGGGCCCAGGGGCTGGACGCTCAGCTCCTGGCTGCGCTCAGGCCAGCCGAGCTGCGTGCAACCTCCAGGTGCCCCAGTGCATCCCACCCCCTCGTCCAGGCTGGGGGCCGCGGGGCTGGACACCCCCCGTGAACCACCCAGGCACTCGCCCGCAGCAGCTGGGCAGAGCCCCTGGCAGGCGGCTGCCTCCTCCTTGCTCCCTTTACACCCAGCCTGGGGATGGGGCACCTGGGTTCCGGCTGGGCTCTGCCACTGCCTGCTTCTGTGGCCTCGGGCAAGTCACCTTGCAACACCTAGAGCGGTGGAGAGGCTCCCTGTGCACGGATGATGCCCAGGCGGGTCTGGTGTGGAAGTGGGGTCTGAGACTGGTGTCGGCATCACTGCACCATGACCCCACCTCAGCTGGGTCAGGCCACGTGTGTGTGTGTTGTGTGCGAGACAGCTCCCTGCTGCTGATGGGAGCCAGTCAGTGCGTTTCACGTGCCCTGTACTGCTAAGCGTCACTGGAGAGTCTCCTCTTGGTCGAGCTGTGGCACAGAGGAGCTGGCGTGGGGGGGGCTGGCCCTGCTGCAATGAAGGGGGCGTCCTGGGGCTGCTTCCCCCTCCCCTGGGCTCAGCCCCCGGGAGCTGCCGGCCACCCTGCCCTGACAAAGCAGCGTGTGCATGGTCCACCGCTGGCATGTCCGAGCCCGGGCACATCTAGCACCCGTCGCCTGGACGTGGGGGGAAGCCCGAACTCACACCCGCCCGTCTCCTGCTCACCTTGCAGGGGCATAGCGGGATGGATGCATGGCGGGGCTCAGACCGCACATCCCTCTCCGCCTGGCTCGCAGCAACACCCAGCCCAGCCTGGGGCTGCATCTCCCGGCTGCTGGAGCTCAGAGCCTCGCAGCAGATTCATCCCCAGGTGCTGCAGCCTCCAGCTGGTGCAAAACCAGCCACTTCGGCCTCCGGCGCATTGGGGGACACCAGCCACCTCGGGACGACGCTGCTCGGGCCCAGCCGTGCCAGGGAGAATGGTTTCCTTGCCCCCTGGTTGCTCCCACTGCCGTCGTGCCCGTGGTAGATGTGGTGGGAGCAGTGGGATCTTCTCCCTGGGAGGTCGCTGCTGCTCTCCAGGGCCCGGCTGCTTCTCCCCGAGCGGCTGCAAGGCCTGTATGATCCCACGCCCAGAGCCCACCCCGCGCCGCGCCGGGGGCTAGGGCCCAGCGTGGAGAAGGGAGGCAGAGACGGGAGGATTTATACTGGTTTAATTAATGTCAAATGTAGTTTACAAACGGGAATGACAAGTACCTTTTTATAGAATATACATTGACACACAATCATGGACACGACTGGAATATCACCGTGTGCAATTGGGATTCTTTGGGCAAAGATCGTCGACTCCGTACGTCTTTTTATTATTTCCTTTTTCCTTAAAACTCCCTGCGGAAGAGGCGGAAGCGATGCCGTGCTGCAGGCCGCGGCTGGCTCCAGAGCAGGCCCAGACGAGACTCCCCCCCACCCCGGTTCCCGTACACCCCCCACCCGCGCCGTGACGAAACAGGGATGGCTTTACATGAAAAGAAAGGAACGGTACTGGTTACATATGGTTTTACAGCTACGTACATACAGCACACTGCTGGTCCACAACACACCGGGGGGAGAAGCCGGCCTGGGCATCGAGCGCCCGCTCTGTCCCCCGCCCCCAACACGGATCGCTGCGCCGCCCTCGAACTCGCTTCCCGGGTCAAGGCCACGCTGCGCGGCCTGCCCGTGCCGGCCCCGAAGCAAAGCCCTGACGTTCCCTCGCCGCGATGTTTCCTCCCCGGCTGCTTCTACAACCCTCATGCTAAAGGTGCGGAGGGTCTGAGCGCTGCCTACATGGAGGCGAGGAGGGCGCCCAGCGGCTAGATCCAGCTGCCCCCCAGATGCCGGCTCCAGCGACCGTCTGCCCGTGCGTGACGGCAGCTCTGGGTGTTTTCACACGTCCGGCAGCCAGATCCCGGCACCCCCAGGAGAGGCCTTTGAACCAGCTCGAGCTGCTGACCCCGGTGCCTCGCCACGGCTTGCTTCAGCCACCTTTATACACCAGCCCACACAGGTCTTTGCGTGGCCACTTCACATGTGGGGAGGAAAAGCTAGAAGACCCCAACGTCGCAGCCCACGGTGAGGTCTCGGCCGTTGGCTTAGCGGTGCCCGCGCAGCCTTGCAACACTGGCCGGGCCAAGCGGCGCAGCTCTGCTCCTGGGGGGCGCAGACGGCCCCGTGAGCCGGGAGCGAGCAGGCGAGTCTGCGGCGCCGCTGGCCCGCGGCGGTTTTGGAAGGCCGGGGAGCACGGGGCTGCCGAGGTGTGCGAAGGGAAAGCCCCAGGTGCAGAACAAGTCGGGACGGTTCCTAGCGTCTCCCTGCCGGGACACCGTGCGGGGCGAGACCGGCGTAGAGCCAGCGCCGCCCCGACGGGAGACGGGAAGCACCCGGCCCCGGGGCCTTTCCCAGCCGGCAGGGAGGGGACAAAAGGCCGCGGGCCGCCCTGCGGCAGGCGGGCACGGGCAGCTTCGTGCAGCACAGCGAGTCCGTCGACGGGGCACAAACCGAGGCAGCGGTGGCGGTGCTGGGGGGGAGCCCGGGAGACGCGGCTGGGCTCGGAGCGGGCCACGGGGCAGGCTGGGACCAGCCGAGTTCGTTGCCGTCTCTGGTGGGAAAGGCCACGGGCCCGGGAGCCAGGGCCCTCCGCCTCCCCTGCTGAGAAATGACCGCGGTTGTCCTTCCGGGGGGAAAAGGATCCTAGTATAAATAGCCCCATTAGCTACGACTAATGACAAAAAACCATCTCCTCTACTCCCCATAAGTCCTGTAAGTTATGGGTGATGCTACAGCCATTACTAAGAGCTGTTAACTTCATATCTGAATGAGGAAATATACACCACAGAACATTAAACCATTTATATTATATATATATGTATATATATTCTTTTTTTTTTTTTTTAAACTAATGACTTTAATGCCAAAACTTTGCAGAACCAAGAAAAATATGGGTTTAATGTTCTCTGCTCTTTTTCTTTCTTTCTCTTTTTCTTCTTTAAAAAAAATACAACCAAAAAAAGGCGGAAGGGAAACTTATTAGTATGTAATGTTTGAGTCTATCCCATTTATACACAACATTGTAAACATATATCGTCTATATTACATGTGCTTCATTTCTGCCTGTGTGTGGGAGGGGGGTTAGGTTTTTTTTTGTCTTTTTTAAACCTTTTTTTTTTAAGTCACTAGAACACCACGAACGAAAAAACCCAAAGGGAAAACAGAACGGAACGAAAAACCAAACGAAACTCAGAAAACAACCAAAAAAAAAAAAACCGAACCAAGAGCACGAGTTACAGGTTCTGGCTCCGTGTCTCGCCAAGGGTCCCTTGCTCTGAAGGGGTCGCACGCCCCTCCGATGCTCATCCAGCGCCGGGGAGACGGGGCTGGGGTACTGGTTTAAAAAGGGGGCGTCACAGCCAAAGGTTTGGGGCTTGCCCACCGGAGTCGCTGAAGGAGGTCCCACGGCCAGGCTCGGTCCGTGGCGTCCCCGCTGCTCCCGCAGCCTCCTGGCCGCGGTCGGAGTCTATTGGGTTCTGTTAAAAACGTCTCTTGCCGTCGCGGTCGTCGTCCTCCCGCCGCGGCGCTGGAGCCGGGCTGGGCCGAGCCGCCGGATCCCGCCCTCCGGCTGCCTCCTTCATAAGTAGATGCGCCGCAGGTCGCCCGGAGACGTGATGGTGTTGCACTGAGGGCAGAGCTTCTTGGCACCCTGCAGGGGACAGAGACAGAGGGGCGTCACGGGGGGTAGATCTGCCTCTTGGCCAATGCCTGCCCCCTGCCCTGCCCTGCCCAGCTCCGGGGGCTGGAGCAAGGGCCTGGCCCCGGGGAAGGAGGGGAGGCCAGCGCAGCAGCTCGGAGCATACGGCGCCTGATGCTGAGGGTATGGGGGCTGCTCTTTGTGGCCCCCGACCCTGCTGCCAACACGTGCAGCTGGGGGAGATGCGGCTCGGGGGGCTCTGGGCGGCTGGACTCGGGAGCAGGGCAGGGCTCCCATCCTGCCACGCTGCTCCGAGACCCCCGTGAAGCGCCGGGCTGAAGATGCTCAGCACCTCCGACGCCAGGCCCACAAGGTCCCCAGGAGACGTTGCCCTGCCCGGGGGAGACAGATGCCGTGAGGCTCGGCAGTGGAGCTGGTCCCGACTGGGATTGCCTGGTGCTGCTGCCAGGGGAGGGTCAGACCTGGGAAGCAGCGGGATGGCCACGTCTACCATCCACCCCCCACATCTCCTTGCCCAGAGCAAAGCTCTGGACTCTGCAGCCCAGGACAGGCCCTTTCCCCTTTCCAGAAGCTGATGTACTTCCCTGGAAATGCATAAACCAGTGGTCCTCAATCTTTTTAGCCTACCTAGACTCCAGGCCCCCCGGGGAACTCAAGGCCCCCACGGAAAATACCAGCCCTTGAGTTTTCACTCGTTTTTTGACCACAGAGCAGTTGCAGCGAATATGAAACAACCACAACTGTTGATTCCTGTGTGCAACCTCTGGGTTCCCCGTGCGAATCCCGCCTCCACGCCAGCCGGTGCTAACCCTGCGTGGCTCCCCGCGGCACCCCAGGCACTGGCTGAGACTCGTTGCCTTAAACCCAGTCTCTGCAACTTGGGGCGCAGGCACCAGCCCCGCAGCTTCAATCCCTCATCACCCCACATCCCGGGGGCTCTGTCCTCGGGGGCCCTCCCAGCAGCGAGAGGTGGTGCGGGGCCCCGAAGTTTGCATCTGCCCCCGAACAATCCCGTCATGCTGGGCAGTGGCTGCAAAAGGCAGCACCCACAGGGGGCTGAGGCATTCCAGATGTGGTGGCTACGGCACATCTGGTTCTGGGTTTTCCATCCAGCAGAGACGGGGCCCAGCCTGTAAGGCCAGAGGCAGGGGGACGCCCAGTCAGCGTCACCCGTCAGGATGGTGCGCGGGGTTGGCTGGGTGCTCCCCTGCACGTCTGAGCACGGAGGGCTGTCTCCTTGTCTTTCACAAGGAGCACAGGCAAGGAGAGGGAGCCGACCACGAGGCCGTGCAGGCCCCAGCGCAGAGCCGTGTCCAAGCCAACAGAGAAACACCCGCGTGTCAGGCTTCCAGGAAAGGGGATCAGCAGCTGGGGGCTGGTGGGGGAGGGAAGAGGCAGTGCTTTCCAGCCTGCACACCTTGTATAATGAGGCTGGGCCGGTCCTCCCCTGCCCCAGCAATACCCGGCTCTGCACACACCACCTGCTTCACGTGCGGCCCCAGAGCCGGGCGAGGGAGGAGAACGCGGCTTGGCGCTGGGGGCGGAGGCGCTTGCCCCGGGAGAACGGCACTGCTCACCGCTCTGACAGCCGCGCGCTCGAACACGCCCGGCGGAGAGCACACGGAGCCCTCGATCGCGGGGACGGCCGCCCCTGCCGAGGGCAGCTCCCTCGGGGATCCCTGCTCCGAAGGGCCTGCCTGTGCCGCTTCCCCCCGGCTGGGATCTGGTGAGAACGCCCTTCTTGCGCCAGGTCCAGAGCCAGGGGGACGGCCTAGCCCTGGGCACGCCAGGACGGCAGGCAGATAAACGGCCTCTTCTGGTATGTCCCCGTGTCACCTAACCTGGCTCTCGTCAAAGCAGCCTGAAGCCGGCGGGCAGCACCGGTGAAGCTCCGAGGCCGGGGGCAGAAGAGGCCCAGCTGAAGCCTGCCCGTTTCCTCCCGGCGTTCGCACGAAGCCTCCAGGCTCTCCCACACCCTGCGTTCGGCAGCGTCCTTGCCCACCAGCGCACGGCGGGAGCTGCGTCTCCACGCGGTCCAGCTGCTGGGCCTATGGGAAAAACGCCCGGCTGTGCTTCGTGCCTGGACATGGGCTCTTTTACAGCGGCGGCAGCGGGTGGCACGTCACCTGTGCCCAGGGCGGGGTGATGTGCCCGAGGCTGTTGTCTGCAGCATGGACGCTCAAGCCCAGAGGTCCCGCCGGCGGGCTGGCTGTGCGTGTGGCTCCGTGCCCGCTTGGGCATTAAATAGTGCAGGTGCAAATGACCCTCAAGAGTTCTTCCTGCTGGCCGGCGTCCTCGCCCCACCCCACGCGTGCCGGGGTCAGAGCCCCGACTTCTAAGCACTGGGTTTTTTCTGAAAGACCAAAAAAAAATCTCCCCCTTACGACTCTGCTCCTTGCCCTGGCCCCTTTTTCAGTGGCGCGCTCTATTTGTTACAAGGGGCGATTAAAGCCGTCCTCTCTCGTGCGCTGGCACTGGGAGCAGGGAAGGTATGTGCTCCCCACACCTCCCCAGCTCACCTGCCAGCTGGACTTACTAAAAACTTTCCCCTTGAAATAAAAATGCGGCACCGTAACAAGTCACACCTGTCGGCCGTTTCTTTTTTTCTTTCTTCCAGGTCCTTCTGCTCCTTTCATCCCTCCTTGGTAGAAAAGCCTTGATGTGCAAGAGCCGTGTGGGCCACAGGAGCGCCCACCTCAGCTTTTCCATTACAAACCCCACTTTTCAGGGGTCTGTAAAAAAAAAACAACCCACCCGCTGCAGGAAGTTTGCTTCAGGGCTGAAACACAGCCAAAAAGAGGGGCCAAGACCACAATGGGATCCGTTTCCCCCGCCCTGTGCTCCTTTCTTAATTACGATTTGGCAAGTGATGGATCCACCCTGCCGGCTAATCGCTCTGGGTGGTTTGAAAAAGAAGTTAACGAGAGCCAAAGCACCACTAATTCGTTAGGGCTCACGTGGGGCTGGGAAGGATCGGGGCGCTTTGGTTTAAGAGGCTTCCTCTTAAAAAAGGAAGAGGAATGACGTGGTGGTTGTTTTAGACCGAAATGAGGAGGTGAAGTGTGGGCTGAGATACTTCCGACTGCCCTGGGGGGCCGGCAGTTTCCCAAGAGGATGCAGCATCCGGGCAGGGGGTGCTCCGGACCGATGAAGGCACGCTCTGGGGTCATTTGCAGCAGCTTTTGCCATTGCTGGGGTCAGGAGTGGACAGACCGGCAGCCAGCCCTGGACAGCTCATGAACGCGGGGGCTATTGCGCAGGGTCTCTCACCGCCAAGCAACAGTGGAGCAGGTAACAGAATCCTAGAAAATCAGGGCTGGAAAGGACTTCGGGAGGTCACAACTAGTCCAACCCCTGCTCCAAGCGGGACCACCCCCAACTACAGCATCCCAGCCAAGGCTTTGTCTACCCGGGGTTTAAAAACCTCCAAGGATGGAGACTGCACCGCCTCTCTGGGGAGCCTGTTCCATGTTTTACTACCCTTCAAGTGAGAGAGTTTTTCCTAATATCCAACTTCAACTTCCCTTGCTGCAGTGTGAGCCCACTGCTCCTTGTCCTGTCATCTGCCTCCACTGAGACCAGCCCAGCTCCATCCTCTTTGCAGCCCCCCTGCAGGGAGGTGAAGGCTGCTATTCAATCCCCCTCGGTCTTCTCTTCTGCAGACTAAACGAGCCCAGTTCCCTCGGCCTCTCCTCAAGTCCTGCCCGAGCTGCCAGACCACATTCCTTATAGCTCTCGTCCTTCAGGACACGGTTCCCTGGGACGGCTGCAGCCAGACAACGGCTGCGCAGCACTTTCACTGATTGCGCCAGTGGCAGCGCGGCTCCATCCAGGGCCAAAGACACGTTCAGCAAGGTGGGTTGCGTGCATGCTGCCATGATGGGATGCACGCGTGGGCTGGGCTGCTGCCTCGTGCTCTAGACAAGAGCGGCTGCTGGCTGAAGGGTGCTCCTTGTGCCCTCTGCCAGCCTAGGCTGAAGGCTTGGGGCTTTTGGAGGGGTTTGCGGTGCACCTGCCCCAGGGGTCCTTCGGAGAAGTCCTCAAGCGGGTGAGCGGCAGAGGAGGCGCTGCGGTGCTTCAGCTGTCCTGGGCTCTGGAAAGATCGCTTAGCCGGCAGTACCGGGGGACATGCTCTCGTTCCCTACAATGCCACCAATTCGAGCAGGAGAGCCAAGCAGGAAACCACGTGGTTGGAAGGAGCCGTGGGGAGCGGTGCCCTGAGTCTGCGTTTCTGTCTCACGGAGCCGTCGCTTTGCAAACGTGCCTCAGTTTCCCTATCTGAGGACAGAGAGACCCCCTGCCTCCTGGAAGCACGACACCAACCGAATCAAACACACCTGGTTCAGCCCTGGAGAAAGGCTGTCAAGTACCAAGGAGCTCAGAAGCCGACTCAAACAAAGCTGGAGACCAATCCAGGCAGGGATTATTAGATTATGCAGACCGCCGCTGCGTGGGACACAGGCACACCCGGCATCCTGGCACACGTGGACCCACGTGGCAGCACTCCTGGCTGCTACCGGGGCGTGGGGCACCACCCTGGGGCTCAGTCCTCTCTCCAGACAACAGGCACAACTTGGACAGTCCCTGAATTATTATTCACCAGCTCCTGCTGGTATGAAGACACATTGGGCCCTTGCTGGACTCCAGCCATCCTAACTCCACGGCAGATCAGGGACGCTTCCTCCTGAACAGGCCTGCCCTCAGCCAGGGCTGCTGCCGTCGGCGCTGTGCTTTCACTCCTGCTCACCCCATACAGCGCTGGGAGAGGAGCCGCAGCCAGCCCTGCCTGGTGGATCACCCCACGGTCGGCACGTCCCAGGGACGAAAAGGGTGCATGCACCAGTGACTCGCACTCCCAGGCGAGCGTGTATGTAGCCCCCCATCCTCTTCCTCTTCGACCACGCAGACCCGTGCCCAAGCCAAAGATACAAACCAGCCCTTTTCATGCCCTTTCCAGGGCAGAACCTCGCCCTACGGGCCCGATACTCAGCAGCACCTTTGGAAGGCGGGAGAGGGCCGAGAGACGACCGAGCCTGGAAAACCTCGGGCCTAAAACATTTTAAGGCCCTCTCTGCTGCGAGAAGACTCATGCAGGCACCCAGCCCAGCTCCCGCACCTCTGACCACCCCGAGCAGACCCCGCGGCTTTGCTGGCTGCTTTGATCCTTTGTTTCCTTGTTTAACGGACGATACAAAGAAGAAATCTAATTGAGTATCGGGCCTCGGCGGCACATATAAAACCCAGGCGTGCAGGGGAAGCAGGGCTGCTCTCTGGCGGGATGGATGGCAGGTCTCCAGCGCGTTCAAAAGCCGCCGGAAGCCCCGCGTGAGCCGCCCGCCCCGAACTCCAACAAATTGTTTATTGCACAACACGGGAAAAATGCCGCCCCGCTCCCCCGACCAAGTCTTTCCATGTGTGCTGCCCGCGCGGGCTCCCTCCTCGCCCCCCCGGGGGGGGGGGGGGCTCACTTTATACCCCGGGAAAGGTAACAGGGGTGATTATTACACACACTATCCCACAGCTCCTCGCTCGTTAAAAAAAACAAGAGTCTCTTTTGTGCCCGAAATAAAAGGAGATACCTTAATTAGAACAATGTAGATTGGTGCGCGCTCAACGCCGGGCCCAGCTGCTGCGTGCCATTAAATTCATAAAAAGCGGGGGAAGGGGCGAGGCGGAGGGGAGGGCAGCCTTAACGAGATTACACACATTGACTTTGATCAAGACACAAAAGCACCAAGGCGTTCCAGGGTTTTTATTGCTGTCTTCGGGCTACGTTTTAATGGTTACATTAGAAACATGCGAGCCCAGGCCGGGGGATTTTGCGCAGGAGCATGCCTCGTGAAAGGCCTGCTTTAATAAATTGCGGGCTGCGGGGAGAGGGGAGGGCTGGGGAACAGATGAGTGGCTGCTTATTAATTGCTTCCCCTACACAAGTGCCAAGTGCCTCCTACCCCATCCTGCTGGCCCTGTCCCCATCCCCTCTAGCCTGCCCAGGCAGCGGAAGAGCCGAGTGACCAGCGCGGACCCTGGCTGGACAGTGAGAGCAGCCCCACGTGCTGCTTTCCTGGGGGGGGCGGAGGAAAGTCAAGGGGAACCCCTGGCTGCCTGGAGGGGTTCAGCCTCGTGATGATGGGAAATGCAACAAAGGGATCTCAAGGGAGCAGGGATGGTGGACATGAGCATCAGGAGGGCTTGTGACCGGTCAGCTAAGGGGGAAAGGGAGGAGAGGGGGACCCCATACATGACAGCAACACCCTCCTGAACCCGGCAATCCCTGGCGCACGAAGGCAGCGGTGCCTGCGTTCGCTGGGGCGCCTTCCTGCTACGACAGCTGCTGCTGGGGGATGAAAGCCTGTACGACCAACTGGTGACGGGCGCAGAGGAATAGCTGCGTAACACTGCCCAGGGCAGAGCCAGGTTATGGAGGTTGCTATGAAGACCTGATGTTGCTGATGCCAGCTTTGGCACGCAAGGTTTTTAAGCAGCGGTGTTAAAGGAGACACTGCCCAATGGTCGGGTCGTAAGGACAAGAGGATTTCGCTGTGCCCAGCAGCAACTGCTCTGAAAGGTGCGACGTTCCCCCATGGGAGCATCCCACCAAGGCAGGAGAGTCAGGGCAAAATGGACCAGCTCTGATTTCCACTTCTCCAGCCGAGGAAAGAGTCAGGCCGGCGGTGACAGGGACACCTCCAAATAAACTCTGAGTCTGGGGTGTGCGAGGCCACCCCTTCCATCCAGTCCAAAACCAAATGAGAAGTATTGCCACGTCCCCCGATGCTGTTTCCACCCCTCTAGATATAAAAGCCACCTCCAGCACTCTCGGCTACATTCACTTCCCCCTAAGCTTCCTGGGAAGCTCAGCTCAGTGCGTTTCAGTGGAGGTCCAATGCTGTAGCGGCCCCGTGTGAGGAACTCCTCTAGCAGGCCAGCACGTTCCACACCCGGGGCCCCTCTAGCACACAGCCCTGAAGCCAGCTATAGCCATGGTGTGGCGCCGGGCTGCTCTAGCAATCGCACCTCGCACCCAACTCCAGGCAGGGGAACCCGGGTGGGGCTGGAACATGAGAGGGGCGCTTGGCTGCAAGTGCTGGGACCCCCGAGCCAGAACCACGCTCAGAGCACATGGTGCAAAACAGCAGCCCCCGGCTCCCACGGTAATTTGAAGCACAGCGCGTGTCTGGGGAGTGAGAGAAGTCTACGAATCAACAAGAAAGTAGTCGAGTGCCTCACCAGAGTCCGCAGCCAGCATTCTTCGCAGTGCACGTGCCAGCACTGGATGGAAGTCAAGGGCATTGTGTACGAGTCCTGCGGAGAGAAGCAGAGACGTTACCGCCGCTGGGAAGGCCGGGCCGTTCCTCCCCTACGGTCCTGTCCCCTGGGTCTCATCTCCGGGGCACTCGCCTGCTTGGAGCCTGGCAAAAGGGTGCAGGCCAGAGACCCCCCTCGCCCTTCCACCTCTGGAACAAGGAAGCATCAGGACCAGGGAGGGCAGAAATCCTAGGGTCTCTGCACAAGCTCCTAGCAGCTTCCAGATGGAGGGAAAATGAAGCAAGACGTAACGGGGGGAAGCCTCCTCGGCCCACTTCTCTGCCTCTCAGAAAGAGTCTGAGGGAGACTCATGACCCGCTCAAGGGGGACGCGGCTCAGCCTGGTTATTTGGAGAGGGAAACGCAGGAATTACTGCAGCCACGTGGCACTGATCCCCAAGGGACGGTCCCGTGACCATACTAGACCAGGGACTGAGGTGAGGTTAACCCTAATCCCAGCTATCTGCCCTGCTGGAGCGACTTCCCCGCCAGCGTTCCCTCTAAGCTGCATGGCATGCGTGGCTGTGCAGGCGTGCTCACGCCACGCTGCCAGGCACGCCTGCGTGGCTGCGCACGCCACACGGCTTCAAGGGAATGTCACCATGGCCAGTGCACGTTCCCTCTCCTGCCTTGACAAATGGCCTCAGCAAGTGACAGCGTGCCTTGGGAGACCTGCTCATCTGCTGCCAGCCGAGAGTGCATGGGGCTGCCCTGCATAAGCTCTTAACCTTCCTTCTGCTGACACAAGGAGCTTGGAGAAGCAGTCTTGTGAAGAGGGACAGCTGCAGACGCTGCGCCATTAGAGGGAGCTGCAGGCCTTCTTTAGGGAAGTCACAACACGGCCGCACATGGAAGCATCAGGATGCAGGCAACTTCTAAGCACTTGGGCACGGTCCTACCTCCAAACCAGGGCTGCTCTCCCTAACAGACTGGACATCGGGGAGCCTTGCACAGCTAGGCTGAGAGGAGAGGCCAAGGTCTTATGGCCCCTAGGATGCGTGGGGATGACCTGAGCTACCGCGTGTGCAGCAAAAGGGAAGCTGTGGGCTGAGAAACTTGTCATACATGTACTCAGGGCGGAGGTGAGGGGCTCTGCCTTGGGCAGGCACAGGGGTGCGCTCCCCTTCCAGGAGATGAGGACAATTCTCCCCACCTCAACAGACACCGGGCCTCGGGACCAAGACATTTTCTGATTCATTACCACAACTGGAGTGCTACTCACCATGCAAATGAGACATTTATAGCGGTCCCCACGGGAAAGCTGCCTTTCTAACTCACGGACACGAGCCTTTAACGCTTCGAACGTTGTCACTGCTGAGTCTTCCGTAATTCTGCAAAAGATGACAGGAGTCAGGGCGGGTGGGCCGTCGGGGCTTGGGGACAGGAGAAGTTAAATTTACGGCCCTCAAGGTGGGTGCAAGGGAGGATGGGAGAAGGCTGGGAGGAAAGGAGCTTGGCATGTGAGGGTGAAGGAGGAGCCTGGTTTCCACTGCGCCAGATAGGAGTCCTACCGAAGCCAGGCTGTAAAGCTTCAGCTAAGACCTGTGAGCAAAGGACGGTGGGTGGTTAATACTGGCTGGAGCAGGCTGCAGCCAGAGGGTGGCATGGTCTGCACGGGTGGGCGGTCACCTCCATTCACCCTCTTCTGCCTGATCATCCTGAGGCTTTCCTATGTCAACGCAATTCCCTCCCCGTTGCAAATGAGCATATGCAGCTCTGAGCCTTCCTCTAGCACGGGCAAGGCATGAACGCAGAGGAAACTGGGAGCTGCAGATACCGCACACCACAGCGAGCGATAAAAACAGCTTATCCCCACTTGCCTGTGTGCCTGGGGTCACACTGGATGGGCAGCGTTATCTTGCACGTCATGTGGATGCTGGGATGAGCATGACAGCCATTCTGCAAGCCTGATGGAGAGGCATTCGGCCCCCAAAAAACCAGGGGCACCCGGAGACAGCCAGGCTGGGAAACGGGGATGCCGGAGAAGAGTAGTAGAGTAGGCTGAGCCGCAGCGACTCGGGTCAGAGACAAGCAGGCTTTTCCTCTGATGCTCTCTGGGGAAACTTTGACAGAGGGGCTGGGAAAAAGACTTAGTTTGCAGGTGACAGTGGTTTTGGTGAAGCCCAGATCAAATCTGACAGTTGGAAGAACGGCTGCCTGCTAACGTCCGAGTTGTTATACATAGCGCTGTTACGGCTAGAAGCCCCGGTCGGGGTC
The DNA here is from genome assembly GCF_030867095.1 of Alligator mississippiensis. NCBI lineage: Eukaryota > Metazoa > Chordata > Crocodylia > Alligatoridae > Alligator > Alligator mississippiensis. Next base: position 1,907,996 of record NC_081828.1, on the reverse strand, counting down.
CCACAGGCCTAGCTGCATGCAGGGGTCACAGAAACCAGCAAACAGCACATCAGCAGGTGGATACAAGGGACCAGAACGCATAATGGCTGGGTCAAAGGGCCGCACGTGTGCCCCGTATGTAACCACCCTTGGCCGTAAGACATGGCAGAGAGCAGTCTGGAAGCCAGCCACGGGGGACTGTTGTGCTGGCTCTTCCCAAGGCAGACGGGAACGTTGCTGTGGCTTCTCCCGCTGCTATGCTGCCTGGGCACGGCGGCCAGGAGGAAACCCCCTGGTCTGGTGAGCAAAGCGAGCAGCTCTGCGATGCACTGGAAAGACTGTGGTGGGGGCAGAGGACAAATGCAGACCTTGAAGGGAGCAGAGCTTCACGAACAAGTGGCACAGACCTTCCTGCTGCAATGACCTGCCTGGTCCTCAGCAAGGAGGCAGGGCATGTTCAAAATCCTTTGCACTGGCCGAGCTGTGTTGGTTGTAGCCGTATTGGTCTAAGGACACAGGCAGACAAGGTTGTTTGGGTAAATCCGATATCTTTTATTAGACCAACTAAAATTTTAGTTGGTCTAATAAAAGATATCGGATTTACCCTAGGAGCCTTTTCTGCTTTGGCACTGCTTGGGGATTTTTGGAGGAACGGTTTTGCTAGAAAATGCTGATTCGCCAGAATGGAAGAGTTGTTTTTGCTGCGTCTCTCCCATTTCAGCGAGATGTCCCAGCCCGGGTGTTCGGCTGCTTGCCTGGCAGACGTGCAGCAGAGACGGGTATGGGTCCCCGCTGCAGTGAAGAGCTGCGTGAGGTGGAACGGCCGCACAATCCCCCTCCACCCCTGGCCGATGCTGCTCGTCTCTGCACAAACAGCTGCTGCAGCAGGGGCTGGAACGAACCCGGGGCTCCCACGGTGCTTGGGGATGGCGATTGCACAAAGGAGCTGTCAAGCCTTGGTCCTGTCTGGATGGGACCTGGCAACTCTTCTGGAAATCGAAAAGAGTTTTGCTCCCTTTGCCCCTGGAGTGCTGCTGCCCTGAAACCTCGTGCATTGGCAGCAAGGCGACTGCTCTCTGCTATCCGGCGAGGGGCAGGAAGAGATCCACGGGGACCAGAGAGCTCTGAAATGAGCCAAGTTCCCCCCCAGCAGAAGCAGCTGATGAGCAAACCGCCAACAGCAGCTGAATTGGCCTGCGGGGAGGCACGGCTCCTCTTAACGCCCTGAGTGATGAGCCTCTCAGGTTGGATGCAGGGAACGCATCTGTCCCTGCCCCGCAACGGCCAGGGAAACTCCCTGCCGCCGCAACGGGAGGCGATAGCAAATGGCTTGTTCATAGGAGTCGGAGCGGCTGACCCCATCGGCCGGTTTCGGAAAGCCTCCGAGAGAATCGCGCCTGTCCAGTATTAAACGAATGAATCAGAAAAAGGAGGCTGAATAGAGGCATAAGCAATAATGCTCAGAGCCTGCCTGATACAACGGCCAATCAATAGGAGGGCTGTAGATCAGGGTGCTAGTTAGCTGGAAAATTACCGCACCGCTGCATGCGTCACGCTGTAGGGATCCTGCACAATCAATGCTGGAGGTATCGATTTAGTTATTATCACTTCATACGCTCCAGACATTGTTAAATATACATTTATTAACAAGGCTGGGGGGCATTCACGGGAGAGGGAGTTTTAGCCGGTGCAACCTCTCCTTGCTCAGCTGCTGCAGCCGCCTTTAAAGCCTGCAATCCTCCCTGCCAGGTGCCCTCTCAATGAGCCCTGACGATGGATCTGGGGGATGGGGCTCTGCTCCTCTCTCCTGGGCAGAGATAGGCAAGGTCCTGGCCACCTGCATGTCTCATAGGCAAGATTTTGAGAGCAGCAGATACAACAGGTGCAAAACTCTGGGTGACACCAAAAGGGAGAAGCGGGATGCCGCGGCTTCCAAAGGTGGAGGAAATGGGGTCAAGGGAAACAGGGAAAACATCAGCCAATACAGGAAGCTGGACCGACCTCCAGGGAGGGAATAAAGACAAGAGTCACTTCCCATGTGCCTGGCTCGGAGCACATCCCACTCCATCCCACATCCCATAAGCACCGCTTGACAGGACTCTTCCTGTGCTGGGCAAGCACGGAGCTCCCTCCCATGCATGCTCACACTCGTGTGCCTGGGGAAGACGGGGTGTGATGCAGGCCGACATTGCATGCTTTGACACCGTCATGAGCACCACTGGGCGCGGAGGGCAGGGGCTGGCAGCAGACGGTGCTTGGAACGGGGTCCAGGCTCCGGGGCCAGCCCCAGCTCTTCCGCTGTCCTGCTCTGCACCTCGGCCAGGTCTGGTAATGCTACAAAACGGCGGAGCCAGGGTGTCCGGGTGTGGACCACAGCGTTCCTTGACCTGTGTAACGAGCACTGAGAGCCAGGACACACTAATGCCAGTACAGAGAGAGATCAGGGGCAGCTGTCCTGCAGAGCTGCTGGGATGCCTGGACCCAACAGGCCCGACTTTTCACCATCCCTGTGCTAACAGTGCAGGTTGCTCTCCCAGTAAGCACTCCTCCCAGGTGCGGATTATCATGACACGCTCTCCACTTTCCCCCCAGAGCGGACATGCACCATGGAGGGGATTTGCTCCGTTACAAGAGGCAGGTTCCCGTGCCCAGAAACCCCGACTGTAGGCACTGCCTTGCGGCTGGACAGCCACGGTGATGCGGGCAAGGGGAAAGAGTCACCGGGGCCCAGCTTTGAGGATGAATCTCTGAGTTACTCCCTTTGTTGTCTGCTCGCTGGGTTTTGTGGTCAACCAGACGGTAATGCAGCAGAGGTTTCTGTGCCGGCTGCACGCCAGGAGACAGATTTATGGAACTGGGCAGAAGACGAGGAAGAGCATCAGCAAACCCTTTCCTGCAGCTTGCTCTAAGCTGTTGCCTCTCTCTTCCCTCTGCCCCATGGCTATTTAATAAACCCCAAACCTGCCCACTCCTTCTCTGTTCCAGTCCTGGGAAAAGAGAGACAAAGAAGCCACCCAGAAGACGATAATCTCCATGTAAGCTCCTTCCATGGGCTGGGAGTCTCCCGGGGGAGGCAGCTGGCCTCCCCATAAGACAACCAAGCCGGGTTATTTGTCAAGCATTAGCATGCCTGCGATCTTTGTTTCTCCAAATTAAATCGAGCGATTGCCACCCGCCGTCCCCGGGGGCAATCACAAGCAACTCCGTTAATTAAATTATCTCTGATTCCGCAGCTCTGGAATCTCTCAATTGACCGAAGATTGTGCTTTATCAACAAAATACTTGACCAGAGACGGGGGGAAAAATGCTGATGCTGGAGCAGCCAACTTCACCCCAGATGACAGCTGCGTGCCCTTCTGGAGAGAAGCCACCAGCCAATACGGGCTAAGGAGTCAGAGCTGTGCGAAAAACCTTCCTACCTGCAGCACTCAGCCGCCGCAGCACTCCTGCGGGGACTCGCTCCAGGCCGCTCGCACACCGTAAAACAAGAGCATTACTACATTTAAGTCCCTGCCCCTGCGCAAGCCCGAGGGTGCCGCAGCGCCACAGCCTCCGCGACGGGAAAGCACCTCGAAGCTGTCGGCCAGGACCTGCCTCCGGGGGGTTTTGCTCAAGGAGCTCGGCTGTCAAGTGCTCTCCATAAAACATCCCTCCGGTTTGTTTATTTCGACCGGGTATAAATTTTCCCTTCTTCATAAATGGCCGCACTGTACATAACATTCCATAAATTTTAACTGCGCCGCTGTTTGTATGTACCTTGTAAAAAACGTTTAGCGCTGATTAAATGCACCGCCCGTAAAATTTCATGGGCTACTTTTGACACTTGATATCCCGACCTTCCGCTCTTTCCCCCCTCCATGATACATTTATTTTTGTTTCCATATGCCTGTGAACGTGGTGGTTGGCAGGAGAATTCGCCGTGCTCCTGACATACTTGGGCACAGGGGTGGCCAAACCGTGGCACACAGCTTATGAGTGTGGCACGCAGCGGGTAGGGAGGGAACAGAGCAGCAGACCAGGCAGGGAGCAGAAAGCAGAGCGGCAGACTGGGCAGGGGAAAGGGATCGGAGTGGCACTCCGGGTGGGTGTGGGCTTAATTGGTGGCACACCTGCTGAAAAGCTTGGCTCCCATTGGTTTTAATCTTTTCCCCTGATCCCAGCACTCGCTTTCCAGCAGGGCACTGGTCTGGTTGGGGAATCTGAAATTAAAACGGTGACGATCGCTCTTGCTCCTAAAATCATATGAAAGAAGAAGATGATCCCGACAGAAAGCATGTTCCAATGGCTCTTGCTAAGGGCAGAGGTGAAGCTGCTAACAGCTTGCACAGGATGCATACCGGATGGCCAGAAGGAAAGCTCGGCTGCAGCAGGACTGAGGCAGAGCAAAGAATGGATCTGAAACAAAGATGGTCCTGGCCCCTGTGCTGCAGTGAGGAAAGCTCGTTTTGGGGGTGCGATCCAACGTAATCCTGATCCAACAAGCAAAGCAATGACACTGGAGTCTCGCATAGCTGCAACCCTCCTTCCCTGCCCCTCCATTTACATCATAACTACCGCGCACTCCTCTGGCGCAGAGACTGAGCTTTATTAGCCTGTAAAGCACCGCACGGCACCAGAGCTGTGCACACGTAGCAGGAGGAGCGTTTGCTCAGACTAAAGGAGCGACGCGACGTAATGTTGCACCGTGCTCATATTTAACACTACACCCGGAGCACTGAAATTACCAGGCAAGATAGGCTAAGGAGTGAAAAACCGCCTAATTGGGGATTTTAAAGTTTAAAAAAAAAGGTCTTTTGTCCCCAGGGTAACATCACCTGCCTTGCACCTTGCTGGCAGCGACTGCAGTAGGTGCAAACTCCAGAGCTAGTCATGCAATCACAGCCAGGTGGGCTCACAGGGGAGGCTGGGCACAGGGGGCCACCCTACAGGACAGCAGAATTAGGGCATGAAACCCTGCCGGTTTTACAGGGGGGTCTTTGCAAGGGACAACTGCAATGCTCTCATGTCGGCGAGCATTTGGATGCAGAGGGACGTCCACTGTCATAAATGAACTAGGGACAACAGCCCCAAACTAGTAGACGGGAAGTTTAAAACGAACACAAGGAAGTTGTGCTTCACCCAGCGTCAAATTACAGAGGGAAGCTCGTTGCCACCAGACGTGGTGGAAGCTGATGGTTTAATCAGGTTCACAAAGGGATCGGACACGTGCTATTGAGTACAGGAGGGGCACGGCCTCTGCGTCACATCTTCCTAGCCCTTAAGGCACTCTCTCTTCCAGCCTCCGCGTGACACAGGAGACTGGGCAAGACGGACCTGGGGTCCGACCCAATAAATGGCTGGTCTTATGGCAGATGTTGGCAGCAGGAGGCTGCGCTAGGAATACATCTCACCGGATGGGAAAGCCAACGCAGAAGGGGCCAATCCCTTGCTGGCGTAAAAAGGCACGTAGCAGCCCTGAAGTCAACCAAGCGATAACGCTACGCACCAGCTCAAAGGCTGGCCTCTAAAGCCTTTTGGCAAGACATCAGCGGTTTAGGAACTGGCTTCCCCACACCTACATTAAAAACCTCATTTCAGGGGCCTGTCTTTAATCCACCCTCTTTTAAAATAAAGGAGGTCTTCTAATCCAGTCAAGAGTTGTCACATGCATTGAGGGAATTGGCACGGATGCTAATTTATTGTCTTCTAGGAAAAAAAAAATGAATAAAAAAAAAAACCAACCCAGAGAGAGCGCCCTCTTGCCTTGATTAATGTATGTTTTTGTATTGTAAGATATTAAAGAATGTTGCTTCACCTGTAATTATAGCGGATGGTTTATTTTGGCGAAGTGCCCTGGCTCCCGGTTGCCAAGTGATGAATAATGCAATGTTCCACGTTCTGGTTTCCGTGTTCTGAGTCGCGAATTCGGAACGGGGTGGGAGGCGAGGGCGCAGGCTGGCGAAGCCGCGGCTCTCCGAGGCACGAGCGCCTCGATTTTATACTTGCTTGCACAAGTTGTTAATGCCGGCAGCTGCTTGCCAAGTTTGGAGGTTGCTCCTGACTAAATTTCATCTCGATGCAAACCCGAACCGTTGTCTCCGCTCTCCCCGCAGAGGAATTATTTCTCTGACACTTGCACGCACTGTTGCAATATCACTGAGGGGGCTTACCGTTGCAGGGAGGCGTTGTAAGCCGCGTTTAGTTGGGACCTGGGTAAAGATTCCCCCAAGAGTTTAATGACAGAAGAATTCATTATGCTTTCACACCTCCCCTGCCTCGGCAACAGAGAGCCCGACAATGTCTTTACAGAGGCAGAGAGTAAATTCAGGAGCTGGCTCGTGTCTCTCTCCTTTTTTTTTTCCTGGCCAGCGTTTCATCGGGACACATGGGCCCAGCCCGGATCAAAACAGAGACAGATGGCACGACTGCTCATTCAGAACGCAAGAAGCCTCTGAGTCAGCGTGTTGAGATGCAGCCGTAGTACCCGCTGGCCACTGGGAATGATTGGAAAAGGAGGCTAGTGAAAGGCTGAGCGCATGCCAAAAGCCTAAATATGCCATTTGAGCAATTATAGTTCTACATGAAAGCTGGGAGAAAGAATACATGGGTCGTTCTGATTCAGATTTAGAGCCTAGGTCCTCTGCTCCAAAGAGAAAATAAATGCCGCCGCGCTGCTTGCCTAAAGCAGCCCTGGCTGCAAAGAGCAAGAGCCTCGCGCGGGAAGGCTGCCGTGGCGCGGCGAGGTTCCCTGCTGAAGCAGCGAGGAAATAACTTCCCAGGCCTAGTTCCAGACGCAGCTCATCTCCTACATGACGCTGATGGTCCTTTCTCCTCTCGCGCGTCTCCCAGATGCAAGCGCGTTTCTACCATGGGTTTGGGGGGCGAGCCCAGAGAGTCTGGAAGCACAGCCTCATGCGAGGGGCTGGCGTGCCGACTGTGGCTCCACCTTGCTCTCCAGGAGAACCTATTTGGCTCGAGACGGAAGAACGGCTGCAGAGGCCTGTTGCCTAAACAGGCGACCCCTCTCCATGACGAACGGGGGTGGCTGGACTGTGCCACTGGACACAGACTGGATGCAGCTCTCTACTGGTTTTTTTAGATCAGAGGCACCCCATGTTACACTCGGGGCACCCCTCATTAAATTCAAGGCACCCCTTGGAAAATGCCAGCTTAGTTTCCACTTGTTTCTTTGACTACAGGAAACGAATCGAGCAATTCTTCCATTGCAAAGAGCTCAGGAAGATCACAGAGCAGAAGGTTTTCAATGCTCTGGATTCCTAGTTGAAATTTCTGGGTTGATCTTGACCACGTCTGCACACCTTACAGTGCTACCATTGCGTAGTACCCCGCAGCACCCTGGAGAGGATCTCAAAAAGGCACCTGGGTTGATTTTCACTGGCCTTCTACTTGCCACAGTTCAGCGAGGCTGGCGGTTTCCTGGGGCCGAGAGGTGATCTTGGCAGAGCCTCACCTCCACTCTCCGCACAATGAAGTTCTTCCGACTCCCACGGACAGACGCCAGCAGCTGCAGTAAACAGGAAGTTTCCACGCTGTCACTGCGGTGCTTGAATTCCTCTGCTGCCTGCTAAGGGGTTTAGCCTCCAGCTGATAAGCTTTCCAGAACTTCCCATTAACGGTCATTGATTGGGAGTTACACAAGGGCATCGTGATAATGCATCTGCAAAGTAGTTTCCTAGAATCCGCGTGACCTGCCCGGGAACTTTCACACTGAAGTTACCGAGTGTTATTCAATAGCTCCCTTCTGCGGGGAACCAGCGGCCTGGAATTAGCATCACTTACGCTAAACCGGTCCCTTCGACAAAAGCAGCATAAAGCCGCTGAAGGAAGTGAATGCATTTATTGACGCTGCCTCGCTGAGCACCGGGCCAGAGCTGCCGAAGGAAACCAGCAGCTGACAGGACGGGGACTGCTGGAAATTAGAAACCAGCTCTCGAAAGGATGGAGAGCAAATGTCCATGCATCAAAGTGGGTAATGTGGCTTTTGGGGAGGAGATTCAAAACCGTCAAGTGAGAGACAAAAGGGTTGACAAATCGGTCGATTGACTGCATAGTTTTTGACTGATCTAAGATTACAGCTATTTTACAAAAAAACCCCTAGATTTCTTTGTCGTTTTCTTGAAAGAAATATGATTTTTAAATTGGGGTTTTTTGGCCACATTTCTAAATGTGAAAAATTGTGTTTTCTCTGGGTATCATTTGGACCTACTGGGAATTTTTTACAATTTTTGACTAGTCAAATACCCAATCCTAGAAGAAAAGAGAGAGAGGGAGCAAAGGCCTAGTCAGAAGCCAAAGGAGCAAGGTTCAGGCCCCGGCACTGAAGAGACACGGAGACCAAGTGTGTTTCTAACATCAAGAAGCAGGTTACTGCAAACACGCTGCAGCCGAGAGAGGAACGAACACTGCCGTTTCCTCCTCCAGCCTGCTCTTTCCCCCAGTCACTTGCTTTGCAATAATACTTCATTTACCAGCCCAAGAGTTTTGAGACAAACGCTCTGGACTAGCACTACCTTTTTGTTTGTACAGCACCTGGCGCAAAGGAGACCCCGACTGCAACCTCTAAGCACTGCCGCAGCCACCATTAAATAGCGGTTTGGAGAGCGAGGAAGCCAACAGTCCACACTTCCCACTTCCTGGAGTTGATAAACGTGGCACCGGAGCATCATTTTATGGGGAACCCTTTGGAAAACGATGTCCCTGGCAAGCACAGCCAGGTCTCAAGAGGCAGGCCCTGGCTGCAGAGCGATGCCTTGGGACGGAGGCCGGGGGACCTGCTCCTTCACTTTCCACCTGCCTTGGGTTGAATGAGCCTTGAGACATTGTGCAAATTCACAGATCATCCCGGAGTTCAGAATTAGTCTTGATTATTCATGGGATACCAGGCTCGGAGGGCTCCTAGGTGCAAGGTACCCCCCACCCCACACACACACACACGAGGAGGAAAAGCCCTGCCCCATAAAGCTTACAGTCTAGGACAAAACACTCAATCACATCCTCAGCACACCACAAAAAACACAGCAGGGTCAAGTAACCTTCATCAGAGCGGCTGCTTTTAGGAACCAGCTCTCTTGCCGACAAGCTGTTCCCACGTCCAAGGGCAGAATTAGGCTGCTGGCAGGCAGCTGTTTGCGCTTTATAAGCTAAAGTTTCTCTTACCTATGGAATAACTCCAATATTTCACAGGGAATCATCATCCATCTAACTGAAATACCCTCTAACGGCCCATCAGCCTCATATCCCTTTTGAAATAGCACAGCTGAGCACTTGCTGGGCCACGATTTATTTTTTACCTTCTAAGACATCTTGCTAACTCTATAGCTCAATGGTGACAGTCGAATTTCACACTGCGATAGCCCCCCATCGATTTTTCACTCTCGAGAAGCAACTCCACAAATTAAAGTTAACAGCATTTCTGGAACTTTAAAAAAAAAAAAGAAAGAAAAAGAAAAAAAAAGGGAAGAGAGACTTGAAGGGCAAAAGATGCTTGAATTGCGCCTTTGACACACACACACAGCCTTCCTGGAGCTGTGATCGGTCGTGGGGGCCGGAGGAGGAGCCCCAGAGCCAGGCGATGGCTGAGGGGGGTGGGAATGGATGGACCGCAGCTACTACCCCAAGCTTTCAGCCTACAACTTTTGGGATCTCTTATATTATGCTCCTTCATAAAACATCATGCCCTGCTAAGCCGAGTGACAGTGAAGGGTCTCAAGTAGCAGAGGGCCAGACAGCCTCTTGAGTCCTGCCGTAAAAGAGACCCCCAACTCACGGAGAGCTCTGAGCTCCCCCTGGTAACCTGCCTCGTTGGGACCAAAACACGCCGGGATCTAGACAGAGCTCGGCTGGCCCATCGGTTTTAAGAAATCACTTGCAGGGGACGGCTACTGGCCAGAAACAACACGGGTCTCAGAACGCCGCTCTCGCTGCTGTGGCCCTGGTTAGACCGTTCTGGACATCAGCTGAACCGGGAGCACCGGCCCTCTTGAAGAGCAATGTGCGTGTTATACACACGCTACATACCATCAGCAGGGGGGAGCCCGAACCCGAAAACACCCGCATGCAAGCCTCAGGTGCACCCAGCGCCGACCGGCCGCCATGGGTTTCCAGCGTGTCAGGCCTCGCTCGCGGATGGTGCGAGCTTGGTGGAGAAGGGGCATGGAGGGTTTATCTGACTGTGCAAGTTCCTGATGTCTTCTCCCTGCTCCCTTCCACCGTGCTGATTAGTGTAGTCCTGGCCACCTTGGCCAAGGAAAACCCTCTGGCTTTGCTTCCCCTGCTCCTACCATGCCTGCTGGGTTTGTCCTACCTCACCTGCCGGGTTTGGCCAGGAGCGAAGCCCCTCAGAGAGGGGCACTGCTATGTCATGCCCCTTCCCTCCGCGATCGGCCACTTGACCCCCACCGCCAGCTTCGCCGGCTTCATCCCAGCCGATCCGGAGAGCCGGCCTGGAGATGGAGCTGTGAGAGCAGCTGGTTGGGAAGGGTGGAAGAGAAGTGAAAAATAAAACAAACACGATGGCAATTCTTCTGTAAACCCCTCTTCTTAACCCAACGAGCCTCTCGGCCAGCGAAGCATGATGAGCATGAAGTGTTATATAAAGAAGATAATTATAAAGGGATTTAATGCTTGGCGGGCTTAAATCGTGACGTCCACGGCAGAGGCGACGCGCGCCGAGCTAGCCGGGCGCCCCGGCTCGCCGTTCTGCGAGCGCCCAGCGCCGCCGGGGGACGAGGTTTGTTTTATGGAGGAAGAGCGCGTGGGGGCCCCCTTCTCGCCGACGATGGCAGCTCCGTTCCCACCTCCTCCCAGGTTTATTCCGCCCCTGATTAATGATGTTGTCTGCCTGATTTATGGTCCACCCCAACAGATTAGAGTTTCCCCCTTCCGCCTCCCCCCACCTCGGGAGGCGCAGCCACACTCCGCTGGAAATATTAGAGAATTATTAAATAAACATTCATACGTCATGTCTCTTCCCACACTGAGCTCATCACCGTCAACACTCAGCCGCCCGGGCCTGTTTGCTTTCCCGGTGACACCGAACAGCTGGAGTGATTCATGGAGAGGCTGGCTACAATGTTTCGTGTCATATATCATGCTAGCAGCGCTCTCTGCCCCGACTGAGATAAACTGATCAACCACAACGGGCTGGAATGAATTTATGACAACACAAAATTGAAGAAAACAAATGCGAGGTGACCCGGCGGGCCACTCACCCAGACTCCGGCGCTGGCCTGCAATCTAGTTTGGTGGCAGAAAGCAAAATTGAACATTGGCACTGTGAATTAAGATGCTGGCTTTTCACCCCGGGGAACCTTGATTTCAAAATGGCGATGGGCGACTTGGAGAGCGGGAGGGAAGGGGGGAGAGATCGCGGCGCCGGGCTTGGCTGAATGCTGTTGCTGGCGGAGGAGATGAGAAACGACGGGGGCTGGCGAGGGTCTCCGGGGCTGGGGCAAAGCGACGTGCCCGGGCGAGCCAGAGGTGCGCGTTGCACGTGCTGCCCCGCAGGGCTGTTTGGTCCTGATGCACGGGGCCGGGACGGGCCCACGGTGACCCTCTAGGATGAGAGGCGGAGAGCACAGGCAGGTTCGGAAAGGGACCGGATAAATTCACGGGTGATGGATCTATTCGCGGCTGCTGAACTGAACGGTTGGGGATGTTTCCTTGGGCTTCTCCAAGCCGGTAGATGCCAGGGAGGGTTGGAAGCTCTCCCTCTATAACGCCTCTCGCCCTTTTGGCGAAGGTCATAGGTAGTCTGCTTTTGCCACCATCAGAGATGAGTTAGGGGTTTGCCCCCGGCATGATGCTTCTTACATGTGGGCACCGCGTGACGTTCACATGTACAGCATGCAAGCATGAAGTCGGTGGTGGGAGAACAGAGACCCGTGGAGGAGGTGGGGAGATTGGCGAGGCCTTTCCCCGATGTCCTACACTAGCCGCCGAGCCTGGAGACCCTTTGGAGGAGGCCCGGATGCAGCTCCCGTGAACTTTCGGGCACCGTACAAGAGCGGTGTGCTGAAGAAAGGACAGCATGCTGTACTGTATGAGTTAATTAAAAAGATACTCTCCGTGCCCAGACTTATTTTTGGGAAGGGGAGAAGGAGCATCAGTCGCGTACAAGTCAGATTGATTAGCGGGATCAGCTATAACTCCATTACCCGCTGCTCTAAGTGGGGAGCACAGCTGCCGCAGGTGAGAAACCGCATGCTTCGAAACGCTGCTTAAAATGCTAATCAGATGCTACCAGGAGCTTAACAAGCCAATCAATAAACCCCCATGTTTAAAAGCAAAAATTCAAGTTATGAACAACTGAGCCGAGTGATTCTGTTGAACGCCCGCTGCAAGCGCCGCCCAAAACAAGAAAAATGAAACCAATTTAGCTCCAGATTAAGAAACAGGAACTGGAGATGAATCAATTTAGCCTGTTGGGCTGGGTCACCATATATCATGGCTCAGCGGTGGAGTGGTAGCAGCCAGACAGTGCAAACTTCCCCCCTCCCTTCCTGTAGGCTTCTAGGTCTGATCCCTGTTATCAATTAATTTAACAGAGCCCCTCTACACAGACAAACACACGGAGCATCCAGGCTCTTTAACCAGCAGGACAGAAACTATTCATCACACACAAATCTCAGAGGAAAGGAGGGGAGGTAGCGTTTCAGGTGGAGGATTCCTATATCGCTTTCTGATCCTGATGGAAATACAGGCCTTTAAATAAAACGCCTTGGCTCGCCCCATTCTTTACAGAAAGGAATTTCTCTCTGGAAGAGTCAAGACATGAAGCCTTTACCTATAATTTCTAATGGGTTTTGCCGCTTCTGTGGCAGCTCCAGCAAGCCTGCAAGTTGAAGTGCAGCAGAGATAATATGGGGCAGGACATCCACACATATTTCACGACGCAGAGTTATTGTCCGCCTTGTCCGGAAAGTGCGCTGGGACCCTTGCGAAGGCACTAGATAAAGCTTTAATAATCTGATCAAAGAAGCTGTGTCAATTTTATCACTTGGGCTCAAGTGTTCTGGAAAATGTCAAATCCTTTCGGCTTGTGCCGTTTAAAGATTTTCAATAGGAGCGGACTGGGGAGGGTGGAGGCCCACGGGCTCTCCTGGGAGCCAAGCAAGGCCTCCCGGGGTGCTGAGCCCAACAGAGTGATGCTGAGGGGATTCAAGCAGGTGCCTGTATCCCTACCACTGACACAGATGACCTGAGAGAGGGGCTCCTATCACACGGATCTCTTGGGGTTCAAGAGTCTCCGGTCCTTGGCTGGAACCCGTTCACCGAGAAGCATTAAAGGAGCGTAAATAAAGCAAACGGCCTGTCCCAGAGATAGGCAAAGCGGGAGGTTTTAAAAAGCTGCTAAAACAGAGGTGCAAAGAGGGAGTTCCCTCAGTTCCCACCCAGCCAGTCCCAAAGGTGCATTAGCTGGTGGAGTCCAAAAATGCACGGGGGACTCAGCTCGCTGCAGTCAGGTCGAGGCGGGTCCCTGAGGAGGCGGCACTGAGTTTTAAACTGAAGCTCTTCTTCATCCCGAATCACAAAGGGGTCGGGAACGAAGACACAAATTCCAGCTCAACTTAAAACACCGTCTTGGCGCTCCTGCCTCACTCGCAGCAGGTTTACCCTTTGCCTGATCTTTGGGTGACGTTTTTATTTTAGGCAGTCATCAGCTCTCAGAAAAAGGGAATTAAAATATCTATGGAGAGACTTTACAAGGACGGAGGACTGATCTCATATAGGAGCCTAAAGCAGATGGGGAAACCCTGGCTAGCGGGGCATGAGGGACGGAGGGAGGGAAGCCCAAGCAGAGCACCGTCCAAGGGCAGACAGCAGGGTTTGGCTTGGTTCTGGACAGGGCCAAGTGACAATGCCTGCATGGAGGTCAAAAGGAGAGCGAAAAGGTGGAGGAGTGATGAAGAGCCCTATAAGCTATGATGCACATCACTAGCTGGACCCCAAGCTCCTGAATCTGCTCAAGGATACAACACACTTGCATCCTTTGTGATGCGGGGGTCTAAGGATGCTGCATATTAGCAACCTGGACACCTCAAGCAAAGACCCATGCTGACTAGCCACAGGGACACTAGCATTCAGCTCTGCCCTCAGACGAAGGCACTAGGGCTGCCAGAGTCCTGGGGCAGCTGAGAATCCTTCCCTGCGTGGGGTAGGTACGTACCACTGAAGGGGCTGAAAAGAGAGGGAAGCATGGGACACTGGGAGGCTTTGAGAGAGGAATCCCAAAGCTGGCAGTGTGCTCACACAACTCGCCCCCATCCCACCTCCCCAGTGCTGAAGGCAGCTCTTCTGCGAGCCAAGGCATGAAGGCCAGTTTGTTTCCCCAGCAAATGAGGAGTGCAAAAAAGAGATGGCCTCACCCCAGGCCTGCCTCCTGTATCAGCTGAATGTGATGCTGGGAGCTAAGAGCAGCTGCGATGCAGTGCTGCTGTTCAGCATGTGGGGGGTTTGTCTCAGGGTAATCGCTGCTGTGATTAAGGAGGGCAAAAAGATGCCCATCACTATTCCTCCATGAGTTAATATCCCCCTTTCTCCCTGCAAGGGTCCTGGGAAGTCACCCAACACCCCCGGGAGGGCAGGACTGCCCACTATGCACTCACTTTTCAATGTCGCTGTTCTTACAGGTCTTTTGCATGGTCTCCTGTTTACTGCTCTCCCCGTTACTCGTCGAGGGCATTTCTGTGGAGGGAAGGAACAGCCTGGTTAGTAAAAGGAACATCTGCTCCATGCAAACGGGAGGCAGGTGCAGGCACGCGGAGGGGGAAGGGGGGCAATGAGTCACTGCTTTATCATAGGATCATAGTGTCAATTCCTGGAGAATGAGGAGAGACTGACAGGACACGCCGCTGTCTGGAGGCCAGGACAGAGGGCTCTGAGACGGCACAAGTGCCACCCTTGTTGTACACATGCTTGAATGATCCACATGGCTTTTGCTGGTGGTGGCAGCCAGGAATTCATTCAATAAAAGTTTGATGCAGCCGCTGTGCAGGGCAGGCTTCCTGCAGGGATAAAAGCGGGCCCCGCAGGGGAAGCTGGGGGGAAAACGAGGCATGACTGGCAAAAGGGACTCTGGATTCTGAGTGTCTCTGCCGCTGAGAGCCCAGCTAGAGACACCCCAGAGGGCACAAGAACGCGCTGAGTGGCTGTGGGGTCCCGTGGGGAGGCATACACAGGCTCCTGGAAATCACAGCCAGCCTCAGGAGAGCAACTTGACAAAACTTTCAGCCAGATTTCCCTGCACCTCTTTGGCTACAGCTATGGCACCAGAACTTGCTGATGGGGTATGTGCCATGGGGGTAAATCCGAACTCCCAGAACATCTCTGATATCCAGGAGATCTTACACTCCTTTGAGAGACTCTCATGGGGGACAGATCACTTCCAGGAAAGGGATGCAGAGTCCTTACACTTCCCCTTCCCCACCCTTTCCACACCCACACAGAGAAGCCTGCTTCAGTGTGCTGGCCCCACTGGCAATGGTCTGGGTCCAGCATGCACAGGCCTGGGGAACAAGTGCTGGGGTTTTATTCACAGTTCTATCCCTAGGTGCCCTTGAGCAAGACTCTTCATATCCCAATGCTATGATGGTCTCCTTTGCCCAGCTTTGTAAAGCCCTTGGGATCTACAGCTCAGAAGTGCTAAGCTGGTTTGTGGGGTGTTCATGGTCCCACTGGTTTACTATGGGGCTGCTGGCATTTAAAGAAACCAGGACACACCTTGGATAGGCTTGAAAAAATTGAAGGATCCTACAGACTTCCAAATAGACACAGAGAGAGGCCAGATTTCCAGGCAACATGTTTGCTATCTCACTTTATCAGCTCCTACCAGGAGCCAGTAGCTGGGACTGAGCCTGGGTCTGACTGCTACCAGGACGGCCTTTGCCCCTTGCACTGAAGTGACTTATCTGGCTGCTCTCTTTATGCGGACACAGGACAAAGTCTGTTCAGGTTACATGACCCAGCTTGGAGAAGAGAAGACTGAGGGCGAGTTGGTGGGGTGGCGATGACAAATAAAACATCATAAGAAAGCAGGGCTGGAAGGGACTTCAAAGTTGAACAGGGGGCTGGATAGATGCAAGGCAGGATCAACTCTGACTAAACCATCCCAGACACGTGTCTGTCCAACTTGGTATTGAAAACTTCCAGGGATGGAGATTTTCCATCTCTCTAGGCAGCCTGTTCCAGTGCTTGACCACCCTCAGAGTCAGAAAGTTCCTCCTCATGTCTAGCCTCAGTTTCCCCTGCTGCAGCTTGAGGTCATTGCTCCTAGTCCTGTCCCCTGCGGCCACAGAGAAAAGCCCGTCTCCATCCTCTCTGCCATCACCCTTCAGGGCTTGGAAGCCTATTATCAAAACTCCCCTTAGTCTTCCCTTTTTCAGACTAAATAACCCGAGCTCTTTCAGCCTTTCCCCATAAGTCTTGCTTCCCAGGCCACTAATTGTTGTTGTTGCTCTGCGCTGGACTCTTTCCAAACAGTCCAGATCCTTCCTGAAGTGGGGCCCAAAACTGGACACAGGTGAGGCCTCACCAGTGCTGAGCAGAACAGGAGAATCACTGCCCTTGGTTTGCAAGAGACACCCCTGTTCACACAACCCCGGATGTAGTTGGCTTTTTTGCAACCAGAGCATGCTGTTGGCTCACATTTAGCTTATGGCCCACTGTAACCCCCAGCTCTTTCTCTGCAGTCCTGCAGCCCAGCAGTCATTCTCCAGGCTGTATTGGTACATGAAACTATCCCATCCCAAGTGCAGGAAGTTGCACGTGTCCTTGCTGAGTTTCATCTGATTGACTGCAGACCATTTCTCCAGTCTATCCAAGTCATTCTGGATCCTAGCTCTGCCCTCCAGAGTAGAGTAGCTGCCACCCCACCCAACTTAGTATCATCTGCAGATTTGCTTAGTGTGCACTTGATCCCATCATTCAACTCGTTAATGAAGATACTAAACAAAACCCCTGGGGAAGCCCACCTGATACCTCCTCCCAACTTGACATTGATCTGCTGATGACTACTGGTTGAACACAACGATCCAGCCACCTTACAGTGCTTTCCTCTAGTCTGCATTTCCTTAACTTGTTAATGAGAAGGTTGTGGGAGACCATATCAAACGCTTTGCTAAAGTCAAGGTATATCACTGCTCTCCCCTGTCCACATAGCCTGTCAGCTTCTCACAGAAGAAAATCAGGTTGGGAAATAAAAGCTCACCCCCCCCTCCCCTCCAGGACACGTAAAACATTTGCTTGTTGGGCACCAAACAGGCCCGAGACTCACCGTCGCTGGCCCACTTGGAAAACTCCGGCGTTATTCGGGTACTGGGCGTGCCGCCACTGAAACAAAAAGGGGAGAGAAGGCTAAAAGCCGGCCCCAGCAAACACATGCCTCTTGGAGATCTAGTAGCTTCTTGCAAACAGCCCCATGCCCTTCAGTCTGGGCTTTGAAGGGGGACCTGCCTGGCTTTACAGGAGCTGCCTACGCAGCTCTGCTGTACATGCTCAAAACCTAATCCTCTAGCACTGGCCCCTGCCACGCCACACAGAGATCAGGACATACTGATGGAGGCTTGAGATCTCTATTTAATGTACAGCCCACCCTTGGACCTGGGATCTCCAGAGAGGCAGGCTCAATAGTTCAAGGCTTCTCTCTCTGCTATGATGGTTTCTCCCCTGAAGAGCTACACCCCGCCACAGCAGTGGGCTTTTAGTGCTTGGAATTTGGAAAAAGGCACAGGGAACCGGCAACTGTGTCCATTCCCTTGCAAGCCAATACAAGGGGAGCCTGGAAATCCTGACCACTAACGAGCACGTTCAGCTCTGTGTTAACAGAGCTCCGTGAGGACCAGCTGTAGGACACAGGGCTGCAGAATTCTTCACAGCTCCACGGGACTCACACAGCCATCTCCCGGCCCAGAAGCAGGGCATGGGAGCCAGGCGGAGACATGGGCCACGTCCTCAAGGCATTGCTGTCTGCAGGGTGCTACAATACACCAAGGAACGTGGAGGCCGGCTAACTGGCTCTGCCCCTCAGCAATGTTAACTGGCTTGGCCGGAGAGCCGCAGGGGCACAACCATGCTGCTTCTGGTGCCAGCACAGCCGTGGCGTCTCAGTGACGGGGCCAGGGGCCAGGTCTCCTGGTACCCACCTCCTGCTATAATGCCACAACACACACCTAGGTGCTGCCAAGGGATTTTCTTGGAGCTTCACACCCCTTTGCTGCTCACCTGGCTGAGGGACTGGCTTTGGCCTCACTTGGAAGCACCGGGAAGCAAAGTCTGTCTGCTTCAGCATGGCGAACCCTAAGTTTCTATGGAGTGGAACCTAATTCTGAGCCGCTGCCTGTGACAGGCTAAGCAGTAAGAAAGCTTCATTCCACCGCTCTATCAATCACTTCAACCCTGACCTCACACGATCGCTCAGTCTAAGAGACAGAGGGGTAATTTCAGCCCGGTTTCCAGGCAGGGCAGAGGCCTTGGAAAACAATCCCAGCTCCCTGTTAACAGTCATTTTGCTATTTGCCTGAAGTGCCTCTCCACACGCCCTGCGCCCCAGCTCCCGGCATGTGCTGGCTGCTAGCAAACTGCAGTAAGCGAGCTGGTGCACTCTTCTCCTAGGCCAGTGGCTACCCCTGGCCTGCCCCCACCCCAAGGTGAAGTGCAGAGGGGTCAGCTTGTGGGTCCCACGCCAAGCAGCCACGCTCAAGGGCCAGCCTCTGCGTGCGGATCCACGGTGCAGCCTGGGTGGCAGCCATGTGCTGCAGGCCTCTGTCACGAGGGCTGGGCTCCATCCTAGCGAAGGACAGAGCCTAGGGTTCCAGTGGTGAAAATCTGCACCCCCCCCCCCAGCCAGGAGAGAGCTAGTGCTGCCCCAAAAGTAGGCCACGCTGCCTGGGGAGGAGACATGGCCTGGGGGCTGGAGCAGGACGGTGTCTGTGAAGCCCCAGTCACCACCTCCTGTGCGGTAGGTGGGGAATTCAGCCCCATACCCTGCAAATGTCTTCTTAGGGACCTCGGCATTTCCCTATCTCCCACCAGCCCCAAGCATTCCCACCCCACACGGTTTGCAGCCCAGCAAACGGGCCAGATACTCACTTTAAGACAGCACCGCGGAGCGCCTCCCTCTCTTTGGCTTCGCCCGGCTCTTCCCCGGTGCAAGGGATGATGTCAGCTTCCGTGTACCTGAACGAAGGGTTAAGGAGGGCACTGCTCGGCCAAGGGAGGCATCAGCGGCCATCCAGCTGATGCAGGCTGAACTGGACCGGCCACTGATTGACTGAGGGCAGCCAATACCTCTGCACTCTGCGTTGAGTTCTCATCTCCAGAGGAGCCAAACCAGGGCCCTGGTGACACCCTTCAGGAGGGGGGGCAGTGGCCTCCTGTCTGATGTGGAGACACCCCCTGGATATGTTATGAGGGGCTGAGCTATTATAGGAGGTGACATGGTCTCCATACCCTGCCACCTTTTTAGGAGGCCAGTCTCTGCCTGCGGTGGATCGGGGCTAGGTTTCTTGCTGATGCCCACTGCCCCCAGCTGAGTAAAGAAGACTGACATTAGCTGTAAACACAGGTGCAAGTTTTAATTAAAATCCTGGAACAGCTAATCCTTCTCCACCCTGAGGATGGAAGGGTCTAATTGCTTCCTGCCTGTGGTGCTGAACTGGGGGCTACTTACCCTGGTGCTGGGGATCTAGTAAGAACTATGAAAGCTTCTAGGTATGGTGGAGCTGCCCTGACCTCAACTGCAAGGGAGGACCTAGAAAGCACCTTTTCAGTGCAAAGGGCACAGCTGGGAGAGCAAACTCCTGGCTATGGAGGCAGGCAAGCCATGCTAGTGCACACTGCCCTGCGCATCGCCTCTGAGAAAAGCACAGGAGATGGCACGTGCCAGGGAAACCTTGGGGGGAGCTAGGAAGTGGGGGTGACGGGCTGACAGCAAAGCAGGCTGAGGCAGTCAGCTGGAGGTGGCACGGGTAACGGGGGAGGATTATGAAATAGCCCATCAACTGCACTAGGAAAACAGCCCAAAGGCTCAAATTCAGGGGTTTCTCCCAGACCCTGGGTCTGAGCCGGGAACCTGCACAGAGAAGGAACCGTAATGGAAACGGAAGGAAGCATTACAGCAGGTACGGGGGCCCATCCCGGTCCAAAGAAGCCCCGAGCAGCAGCATGGGGAGCAGCTGCAGCCCCGAGGAGGCAAACTGGGATTGCAGCAACAGCCAGAGCAGCAGACGCAGCCTCGGGGCTTGCCGAGTTCAGAACCTCTCAAAAATGATACTGTGGCTTCCCGTATTCGAGCGTGTCATCCCCATCCACGTCGAGGTCGGCGTCGCTGTCAGGATTCTCCTTCCCACTGCACATGACGAACCCGGAGCCTGGAGGGGACAAAACAGGCAGGCGGGCGTCACAATGTGGAGCTCTGTGGCAAACGCCCGAAAAAATGATGACCCAGAGGCCACCAGCTTGCCACGCACTGGGAACTGCGGCAGGGTCTCACAGCAGCGTGGTGGCAGGTGGGACTCCCCCATGACAATTCTAGCAAGTTCTGAACCCTGTTTGCTGAAGAGCGAGAATAAACCCAACTTCTGGGCAGACACTCGGTGCCAGCTGACGGCCAGGGCTCCCGCAGGCCCTCCGGCTACAGGTGACGAGGGAGTCAGCACAGCGCCGGTACCTCTGTCTTGGGGTATCCCCATCCGACCCCAGGAGAAGCAAAGGGGGACCAGCCCCTTCCCCTGGAACAGCTCCACTTCGTTAGTGGAAGAGCATTCTGCCTATTCGGGCTCTTGGGCAGTGATTGTCCATTCCTTAATGCCCAGGACAGCTCTGGCCAGGCAGCCAAGGCCATGGGTGGAGGGTGGTGCAGCTGGGGACAGATTACCAAGTACCCATGGGGGAAGTAGACCTGCTCATCATTTGTGATGTGATGTCTTTGCTGGCAGGTGGGGAAACCAAGGCATGGAGAGTTAAGCGAGTAACCATCACCCACATCACGCTGGGTGTCTGTTATAAAGCTGGTAAAGGAGCCCAGCCCTCCTGGATCCCAACCTGGGGTGTTAAACCCACAGCCAACATCCCTGTGCTACACAGCTGTAGTAAAGCCACACACCTGAATGGTGGATTGCATGCCTCCTCCCGCCCGGCCAGGCCCCTGCGCTCCTGTCTTAGCAAAGCTTTCAGAGCAGGGACCTCATACCGAGGGTCACTGCAGGAAGGGGAAGGCTGGTCTGGGCTACCCAGGGGCTGAGCTGGAGAAGCACTAGAGATGCTCCATAGGGATGGGAATCCCTCTGCCCAGCGCAGCCTGTTGGGTCATGCCAGGGTCTGATGTGAGCACTGTGGAGCGGGAGACTAGCTGCATTTTGCCGGCGGCAGGAGTGCAGCAGTACATCTGGCTGGTAAGAGCAGTGTGGGGAGCTCAGCAGGGGGACGATCTCACTTCCAAGGCCACTGCAGGGATTCACAGAAGTTTAGGGCTGGAAGGGATGCAGCCAGATCCCGCTGCTCTCTACAGACATATGAGCTACCCCACTGCTAAAGCCACTAATAACATTCATTAACATGGATCTGATAGTTCCCCTCCTTGTATAAACCCGAGGGCTCTGTGGAGGGTGACCGTAGCAGTGGCATAATGGTTTCCAGAAGACCCTCTCCCCAGAAGCGGAGCCAGCTCTTGCCCCACTGCACTCCACTTTCACTCGATCCCTGTACAAGTGGAGAGACCGAGGCTACGGCCTGAGGTGTGCAGCAGCTCTGAGGACCTGGGTCATGCCAGCAGTGAGGCTGGGGCAGCCGCTTCGTCCTCAGACATCTCATTTCAAGCCCAGGTTACATTGCACTGCACACCACTGGCCAGCATCTGTCCCAAGCCGCCTTCTCTCCTCTAGTAAATCTCAACCCTCTCAATTCATCATGATGCTCAGGAGAAGATTTAAAGTGCCGGGAGAGACCTGTCAAAGGAGCTGGAGACTTTCGGAGCTGCCCAAGAACTGGCCGCAGGCGACACGGCTACAATTTATGAGTGTAGCATTTAACCCCCCGTAACACCATCCTCCGCACCTGGCACTGCTTTAGCCCATCACTGCTACAAGGCCGTAAACTCTGGACACGCAGGGCTACATTTGTCTTTTGAAGAGGAGGGAGACACAAATCATGCAAAGCTGGAGCCACGACCTGCCCAGTCCCAGAGGTGAGCAGAACGTGAGCCAGATAACGAATGCCTGGGACACGGGCCCAGGGTCAAAGGAGCGACTGGCACAGGGGCTGGAGAGAGATCCTGCGACTCACAAGCCCACTTGAAGGGACCGCGTGCATGGGGAATGGGTGTCTTTCCATCATTTTGTTTCCAAGTTGTGTAAGGCAAAGACAAGCATTTCAGAATCAAGAAGCCAGGCCTGCTCGGTGTGGTGCAATGCACCCCTATTAGGGCACTACCAGCCCCCCTCACACTCCTGCTGGGACTGACAAATCCTTACAGAGATCTACAGCGGCAGCTCCCTTGGCATCTGCCACGCAGCATGTTTAAAGAACCCAGCACAGCCACACGATGCCTGCCAGCTTCACAGTAGAAATCACAGAGCCGCGGGGCCGGCAGGGACCTATGGAGGTTGCATCCGGTCCAACCCCTGCTTGAGGCAGGATCAGACCTGTCCAAACCAGGACAGACAAACCCAGTGTCCGACCTCTGAGCAACACAACAGTCACCCTTGGCACAACACAGGACTTCACACCTGAACCTGCCACAGGGAAGGCAGGGGGATCACAGCAGCCAATGTCCTGCTGCTGTTAAAGGTTGCTGAACGTACAAGAGATCCGAGGCAGAGGCTGTACCCTTGCTGCAGAGGAAGGCAAAACTCCCCCAAGTCTGTACCAATCTGACTGGGGGGGCAGAATTCCCTCCTGACTGCCAAATTTGGCATCGGTCTGACCCCAAGCGGAGGGGCAAGACCCTTTAGCCAGGACTCTGCAGGGTTGGTCCCAACAGGAGCACTGGCACAGCCCAGTTCCCATCCCCAGCCTGGGCTGCAGCCAGCACCTCTGAGGGAGGCTTAAAGAAGAGCCATCCCTGTTCTGGAGCTGGTTCAGTGAACGCAGCATTTTGGTTTTCATCTGCCATGAAATACTGCCCCAGACAGACCAGGCCACGTGGTGCGGTAAGATCCCACGGTGGCTCTTCCCAGCTATGACAGCTGCTAATGGAGAACTGGAAGAACAGGGGGACTGTGCCCTAGTCCTAGGGCTGCCAGGAGGGGACATTTCCATTCTGACCTCTGTGCCATCAGTGCCAGGCCCCGTCTCAGTGCAGGGAACCAAACCCTTTGTTCTTCCAGCACCAGAGAAGTTCAGCGGCCTTTGCAAGGGGCAGAGCTGTGCGACAAAGGAGGCCAAACCACTTCGACCGCAGGACAGAGGATGCTTTTCAGAGATGCTTCAAGCATGGATGTCCTCTGCCTTGAGATAAGCCTCCATCCCTTCCTACCAGAGACCTACTTGGTCACCATGTGCAGAGCAAAACTGCAGCAGGTCCTGTGTCTGCTCCGCTAGGACAAGACAGGATTAGGATGAGCCTTCAACAGCACCAGCAGAGCCCAGACTGATACCATGTGCCTAGTGGGTTTTGCACGCCCGCTACAGGGTGCCAGAAGGGAGCCACTCCTCTGAGGACAGAGGCTTGGTTCTTGAGAGGTGCAGCAGCTTGAGTGCCGAGTCACCCGTAAAAAAGCTCGATTTAAATGGTACTGGTGGAGTAATGTTCACTCAGAGGAAGGCTTAAAAACACCCTGATACTCTTCATCATTGGAGGTGTTCAAGAAGAGGGTAGACACTGGTCAGGGATGATCTAGGTGTAGGGATGCCTGGTTCTACTATGGGAGCTTCCCAGGCTTCTGGGCTTTGCTGGTTGCCATTTCTCTCTCTTTCTGCTCCATGTGTCAAGGTGTTTTTAAGCCATCCTCAGAAGCACTGAGTGTTGGGATGGGGCCTGGACTGTGCCAATGCTCCTGCTGAGATTTAAAGCCAGAGGCTCTTGGCTAGTGGGTTTTTCCCCCTCCACTCGGGGTGGACCAATGCCATATCTGGGTTCAGGAAGGAATTTCCCCCCCTGGTCAGACTGGTCCAGACTGGGGGGTTTTGCCTACCTCTGCAGCAGGGGCACGGCCTCTGGCTGTGTTAACACCCTTGTACAGCAGTAGGATGTTGGTTGCTGTAGCCCCCCTGTTTTACCTGTGGTAGGGTTGGGAGTGATGTCTTAGAAATCATAGAAAATGAGGGCTAGAAGGGACCTCAGGAGGTCACCTAGTCCAACCTCAATCTAGGGGTGACTGCTGCGTTGCTCAGAGGTGGGACACTGGGTTCGTCTGGGCTGGTCTGGACAGGGCTGATCCTGCCTCAAGCAGGGGTTGGACTGGATGCAACCTCTGCAGTTTCCTCACTTCCAGCCCCGCTTCTCTGTGATTCTACGTGGAGTCTGACTGGCATGAAAGCTGCCTCGTGGGGAGCTGGCAACACCGAAGAGTTTGGGCTGCCCTGAAGGGGTATCACAACAAAAGGGACTGCAGCACAACGTAAAAGATCTAGGAAGTGATGTCAAGTCGAGAAGCTCCACGAATGGAGCAAGGGGTGGCACAGAGGGTTTAAAATTCAGATGTGCTTTAGAGGAGGGGCTACAGGTCAAACTTCCCTCCCCGATCAGCTGCAGGCACCCCGGCCTGGCAGGACAGCACTTAGGGGTTAGGCAGGCCCCAGAAATCCAGCCCCAGGTCTCTCTCGAATACATGTCCCCAGCTTCACACACCTTTGCTTGCACAAGGGCCAGGATTTCTGTACCAAGAACGCAAGTTATAATGGATTGCGCTTTGTCAGCCAGCTAAGCCAGGACCGGTATTTCTCAGCGCGTGGAACAAAGCACACACCGCGCCTGGTGGAAGAGTCACAATATAAGCTGTGCCATTTATCAGTTTTAGAAATTCACAGCTTCCTGGTTTCGAAGAGGGAGCGCGGTACCGTGGCGCATTGGGACTGAATGACAAGGTCATAAATCCCAAGCTCACCGCTGCATGCGGGAGAACGCTGGAGAACAAAATGCAGTGCACGGCCCGAGCTGAGAGCAGCTGGGGGACCGGTGGCCTCTGGCCCGCACGTTCAAAACCCCCTCACCCAAGACCAGGTCGGTGTGTAAGGCCAGTTCCGCTAGGTCGGGGTTTACAGCCACCGCTTCAAGCTGTCCCTCCGTGCCTAACTCCCTGGGGTGCTTCCCTGGGCAAAGCCAGCGAAAACACCCAAGCAGCTGTTCAAATATTTGACGTCTGAACTGCCTGACATTATTCATTCAGCTTGGGCTCATTCAAACCAGATTTCTGGTCAAGCGCTGTTATAAATGGATTAGGAGGAACGCAAAACGCAAGGGCGGCCTGACAGGAACACACCTGCTTCTCTAAAAGCCTGGGCCTAGAGCTCTTGGACCCCCCACCCCTTGTCTGTGTTTGCTGTGAATAGGCTGCCAGCCGAAACCAGGGAAAACACGGACCGGAGCCTAGTGGGGGGCTGAAGGGACCCTGGTGTGTTGGGCAGTCCCTTGAAAGCAAGGCTGTTGGACGGCAAGGAAACACAGGTCTCCGGAAACCCCCCCCCCCAGCTTGCTATCCCCAGAGGACTTGCAACCCAACACAGTACCCCAGGGATCAGGACGAGCCTCCTTCAGGCACAGCTCAGCTCCCGAAGGCTGTGCAGGGTTTGGAGTCCCCTTCAAGAAATGGATTAAAGCCATCTCCTTTCTCTGAAGGGGTCTGGCCTCAGGACTCAGCTTCACCCCCAACTGCCAAGAATGGCCAAGCTGCCACACACAGGTCAAGTTTTAGGTCCAAGCCGGGAGCTCATCAGGTGCCTGACCTGCAGCAGTTGGTCATGTGAGCACCCAAGGACCTGACGACGGAGCCGGTCAGGCTCTGCAGTTACATCACAGGCACCTGGAAGTGCCAAGTTCAGATTAAAGATGACCCTCTCCGCCCCTTTTAGTCTGCAGCCCCCTCCCGCTGGCAGTGGGCATGCCGGCTGCAGCAGGCCCTGCTCCCCCGCTCTCTTCCACCATGCAGTTAGCCCTACTGATGCTAAGGCAGCGCAATTTTCTGACAGTCTTAATCCCAGCTGCCTCCTTAAGGTCCAAACAAACAAGAGTGAGCAGGCAGGTCAGACGCTGGAGCCATTAAGCAGTGAAAAAACAAAGTTACAGCTCTGTCTCCGATCCCCACTGCTCTTGTAGCCAGGTGATCTGACAAGCAATTCCAGCACTGGTGTTGAGTGGCACCTCTATAAACCCTGTGACAGTTTGGGAGACAAACTCTCCCATCAATCAGAATGTACCTATCAAGATCACTTACCTAGAGCGCCCGCAGCCCTCCGGCACTGTGTACACAGCTTTGCTTTGGCTGGCCTTGGAGCAGGCAGCGTTAACACCAAGCTGGGGTTTTGTGAACGCTGGGAACACACGAGGCGGCTGCTGAAATATGGATGGGAAGCTTTGCAAAGTGCAATCATATGCCTCCTGGCCACTCTCTTCAGGCGCTGACAGGTTAGGGGAACTGGCAGGGCTTGAAGGAGAACGGAAATGCTTTCCAATGACCTCCTGGGCATGGATTCAAAGGGACTGGAGATAAATCTCTTCCCAAATCCCTCTCTTCTCTTGCTATGAGGTTTCACTGTGCATTCTCCGGAGGCCTGAACAAGACCTCCTGACCTTGCAAGACACTCCAAAACCCACCTCTTACAACCTCTTAGTCAAAAGATCCCCTGTATACAACTCCAGCTGTCTCAGATCCCATCTGTTAACAGAATGTATGGACAGGTTTAGAGAAGAAAGCTATTTTAAGAGCCCTGAATTCAAACTTCTGTCCCCCACCCTTTAGTGCAGAGCGCTACAGAAACGAAACATTGCAGAAGTGGGTCTGAGTCCAGCTCCACCCCAGGGGTGTGTGGACCAGCTGGGGGCTGGCTGGAGGACCGCAGTCAGGTAGAGGAGACATACTCAGGAACAAAAAGCCCCCCCACAAGCTTCCCATGCTGGAGGGTTCGCTCATCAGACCCACTCTGGCCCACCCCCTCACTACATTTGCACAGATATGTCACACTGGGTGAACAAGACGGCACGGAAGCAGCTTTATTTTAAAAAGGCAGCTTGGAAGGAAAGAGAAACCTGCCAGGGCATCTTTTAAATGCAGCAGCGAATGGGTGAAGCGACCCTCGTCAGCAATCTTTCCTGAATCAATAATGTTTCCCTGGCCAGATGATCACACAGTCAAATGTTTCCTCTGCCCATGGATTCTGCTGCTGGCTCACGTGGCCCTTCCCAGGGGCAGCAGCCAGGAGTACAGAGAGGGGTTTTGCAGGGCAGGGTTTTGTTTTCAACCAAGGTCAAGGAGCCAACCCTGTTCCAGGTGCATCAACTCTGCAGAGCGATTGCAGCCTCTAGCAAGCGCACGTGTATGACCGATGCACGGCTTGGCAAGGTACCTTCCCGCTCCCACAGTGGGAGCTGCGTGGACACCAGGCTGACACTGAGGATCCTACCTAGTTGCAGGGACCTCTGCCAAGAGATCAGAAGAGCAGACTCCAAGGAAAGGGCTGCTTAACACGTCTTGTAGCAAGATACACCAAGTGAATGCAAGTGTTTCAGGGTTCAGGATCCGTGCCAATTGCTGTAGGTTCAAGGCATTTCTCCAGCCTATGAGTTGTGCTGAAGAAAAGCCTGGGGGCATTTGCAGATTTTCAAGCCACAGCACTGGATGATGGCTGGGGCAGGAGGCAGGCACACGGACTCAGACCAATGCTCTGATCCAACACAGTCACCCCCATGACACTGCCTCCTCATGCTGTGTGCCAGGGAAGGCAGCAAGGGGCAAGCACAGAGCTTTGCCTCCAGCCAGGAGTTCAAACCCTGCTGCTGCAGCACAAAAGAAGAGCTGAGGCCAGGCTCTCGGCAGCCATTGGCTCGATTTCTGTGGTCGAAGAAGGGTGGCTCGGGGAGCTTTTGTTCCCGCGGGGAGAAGGTGGAAACAAAAAAGGGAAGAGGGGAATTAAAGTAATCTCAAATCGCTAAGCAGCTTCCCAGCCCCGGATCAATAGGCAGCACTGACAGGGATCACAGGAATGTCGCAACTTTGCCAATAACAAAGCAGCCCAGCGGAGCCAGGAGGACGACTTTTCTAGCGCAGCTGAGCGTGACGCAGGGAGGCCGGCGAGCAGCTGGAAGCGACACCCTGGCTTACAGAGGCAGCAGGCCCCTGTTTTAAATGATGATGAGCAGGGCGGTTTTATTTGTGGAGGGAAGATGTGGTCGAGGTCTGAAATCCAAGGCCTCAAGTTTCCCAGACGAACCCGCCCACTCTACCCAAACTATTTCTTTTCTGGGCTGGGAAGAAGAAAGAAAATCAGTGTTAATTTAATCAATTGATCAGCTCATCGATTGCAAAACTGGAGCTGCTAGTTAGCCATGTGCAGTAATGCCCTCGACTCCAAGACCACAAAACACGCCATCGATTGCTTCACTCGCTGCTCCCAACTAAAAAATAAAGATGCGCTTTCAATGGGAAAAGCAAGTTTCCAGCCTGGGAAGGAGATACAGGTGAATAAGAACACAAGCCGGGGAACAGGGACAGCGGCGGCTGGCGAGTTTCAAACTGAAATTAGTTACAGATGCAGTCACGGTGTCTTGTGTAAACTCTATCGATTGGGTAGCTGACAGTCTTAGGAGCCTCCATGCTAGGACAATCAATCCGGCCGCAGTGTCACCTGCCACTTTGCTGAACAGTTGACAATGCAATTATCCAGTGTGGAGGCAGGGAGTTGGCGTGTGTCAAACGCAGTTAGCCACTTTCCGGGCACTACTCGATAATGCGTTTCACCGCCTCGTGGAAGAGACGACATGCGGAGACAGGAGCTGTTTAGAGCCATTGAGACCCTGCTCCCTTTTCCTTTAGAAAAATCTCACTGCCCCTGACTTAACAACTGTATTCTAAAATGCTATTAAAATCACGTCAATCAAACCCTTGGTGCTTAAGGCTGAAGTTTGACCTGAGAGTCCAAGAGGGAGGCTGTAGTTCCAGCAAAACTGCAGATGGTTTTGGGGGGAAAAAAAATAAGATCACCCGCCGCCTGCCTCAAACGTGGGACTGCTGAGAGGACGGAGCGCGAGGGAAGTGGCTGGGCTGGAGCAGCTCTGTCTGGATGGCAGACGGGGCTGGAGGGGCTCACAGCCAGGAAATGCAAGTTTAAAGCAACGCTGTCAATTTGAAATGTAGTCAATTAAAGGGGGGGGGGGGGGGCGAAAGTGAGTCGTTTCAGGTGCTGCCTTGCTCCTTGCCTCTTCCTGCCAGTTTACAACCACCATTTGCCTTTCCCTCTTTAATTATTTTTCTCTCCGTCCCTCCCTCGTTGCTAAGTGATAGATTTCCCACCCTGACGGAGCAGCGCAGCTGGATCCACACTGCTGTCAAATGTGGAAGGAAGTGCAGGGGATCCTGCTCCTGCCCACGTGCTTCCCCCCCCCACCCCGTGCAGCCATCTTCAGCGACATATCCCGGGTAAATGAGACAGGCTGTGGGACTGTGGCCCCTAAATCACCATCCAGCTGTTCACCCACGACATGCACATTCTACCTGTTCAGATTCATATTATACCAAAACTTTCAAGAACTGCACTGGGAGCCATCTGCTGAGACTGAAACCCTCCCTATGTAATGGACCCAGCAGGGAAGCCCCCAGTAAAACTGACTGGCCGTAGCCCACTGCCATCATAGAAACAAGGCAAGCAAACTAACCTTGGATGTTAGATGTCGCTAGTCTAGCCTAGCCATTATCCGGGCCTGGAGAGGTTGTCTTGGAAATGATTTAATGTCTAAGGGGCTGTTTAAAAGTGGCCGGCTCGAGGTACAGACAGAGCACAGATGTCAAACACTGTAGGGTTGTGTGCCCGGCTGGAAGCTGTTTGTATCTGGAGGTGCCGGTGCCTCGGCTACATTGATCCTTGAATACCGCTGCCTGGCTACTTCAGCCTGGGAGGTATTTACTGGCCGCTGACCCTGCACATGAATACAGCCCTGTAGGGCCCACGCAGCCTGCCTAACCCCTTGCTGCCAAAGCTGAACCAACAAGGGGCCCAAACAGGCCCCTTTTTACACCTGTAGATCATGGCCAAGTACAAGTCTCTCCCCAGGAGTGCAAATGTCAGTGCAAATCAGAGCTCTCCCATCTGGCGAGGCACCAAGTGTCACCTGTCACTTCAGACAGCACAGGAGCACCTGCTGTTTTATGCAGCAAAGGCTGAGATGCAGCAGGAAGCTTCTATCAAATGGCGCCTATGGAAAAGGCATTGGCAGGGGCTGGGCACGCAACTAAAGTCCCCTAGGGATGGAGTGGGGGAATCAGGGGCAAGGCTGGAAGGGGAAGTGCAACAGAGAAGGGGGTTTTGAGCCAGCATCTTGCTGGAGATGAAGGACCTCGCACAAATGGAGCTGGATGGGGCTGGCCACTCTCACGCCCAACACCCAATCCAACTCACTCTAGCAGGGGATGGCCCTGCTGCTCCGTTCAGGGCTGGGAGAGGGACACAGGCGGCAAATCATCCATGCAGAGGGCACCGAGCATAGCACAGATGCCTTCTGCTCCCTGGGCTACCCCCAGGGAATCTTCACCCCCATTTCTGCACCCACGCCATCACTGCCATGTCTCCAAAAGCCTCCCTGTCCCCCTCACTCTGGCATGACCTTAACTGCAATGTTCGCTCCTGGGAGGGGTGGGAGGGAGGCAGGAGACCTGCTGGCTGCCTCTGTCTGCCCGATCTTGTTCCAATTCAGGCTGAGGGAGCTGCCAGCCGTGGGATAACATGGTGGGCGCTGCTCTGGTGTGCACGTAACACAGAGGATGGGGAGGGGCTGCTGCTCTGTGCCAGAGATTTCCATTTGAGAAACGGGACTAAGCACCTCCCCACGTGCAGTGGTGCAGCGGCAGGAGAGCAGCGGTGCTCAGCAGTGAACCTCAGCTCCAAGACTTTGTGCGATGGAGCTGCCAGACACGTGCTGGGCAGCACAAGGTCACTACTGGTTCTGGAGTCGCCTCTTTCTAGACAGCCTGCTTGCTGGGCAGGGGCCTTCTCTGCACAGCTGCTAGCACACCCGAGTGTGCACAGCCCAGCCCTCCGGCTATGACCTGCAAGGGCTCTTCCTGCCTTCTCATTGCCTCGGGGGCTCCAAGCGAGACGGGTCCCACCACTGCAGGGTGCTGGCAGCGGGACTGCAGCCACGTGCGAGGCATTTTGGGGTAGCCGGACATTGCCAAGTTCTGCCTTCCAACCTGCCGGGCTGATTGCATTTGACATGAGAGCTGAAGCAGAGGGAGTGACTTCGGTGGTCACGGTGACTTGGACTTCCCCTCGCCCATGCTATCCGGGGCTGCGTTTCTACTTGTCCAGGCCATCGCGCTCACTGGGGCCAAATCTGCACCATCTTGGGAGCAAGGCATGGAGGGATGAGAGCGACTCCACAATTAAATCATCCTGGTGAGTGCCCCTGCAGACTGCCTGGCTGAGGCCCTTGTCTCCTCGATCTCCGTTAGAAAGGCTCCTTCCTTGGAAGTGCCCTGCTCACCGCTTTAATGAGTTCAAAGGCTTTCCCTCTGTGCTATTTTCAAGGCAACTGATCTGCTGGAGGACAAGAAATCCATAAGAGCACAGGGCAAGTGGCTTGCTGCCGTGCCGGGGGGTGGGGGAGCCGGCAGGTGGACGGGGGGGCTTAGCGACCATCTTTCAATCCTTTCATATCTGGAGAGGACAGCAATCTCTGTTCTATCAGACAGTGCGGTTCGGAGTTTAAATGGTACTTGCTGCTCGCTTGCTTTTCCTGTCTCTGTCTCTCTCTCTTTGAAGTTGACTGGACAGCTTCCTCAAGCTGGCGTTATCACTCCCTCTAACCACTCTTGGCAGGCAATCTAATTCCCCCTGAAAAGGTCACCGCCATTTTAACTGCCTTTCAATCACATTAAGCACGCTGCCGCTCGTGCTCAGAGCGCTGCGCCTGCAGCTCTCCTGACTGAGGTGCAATCGATAAGCTGACATGCTGCCCCCCCGCCCGCGGCCCGACATCCCCGATCGCCCCCCGCCCTCCCCTGCTGAAGGAACCGCACGCCATCCCGAGTGACTGACCCTCTCCAAAAAAAATACAAATAAATATGGAGCTTTTAACAGATCCCTCCCTCATCCTCGCAGCCCCCCAGTCAGGGAAGGGAGAAGGGGAGCACCTTCCTTGCAGGCCGACAGAGACGGGGACTTCACAGGAGAGTTTGCTCTGGCTCCAGCCCAGACCCCTTTGAAGCTGTGTTACAAAGAACATGCCTCCCTCAAGCTCCCTTCAATGCAATCATTACCGTTATCTCTGGCTTTTTTTCCCCGCAGTTACCAGTTGTGTTGCACACATCGATCCCTGTGTAGGACACTGTTTTAAGTCTGCTCGCCTTTTGAGTGCGCTAAGCCGTTTAGGAGATGACAGCGACTTCTATCAGCGCGAAGCTGATGCGATTCTTTTCAGATAAAGCACTTTTTTCCCTCCCTCTCCCCCCCTTCCTCTTTTCAAGGAACAGACACACACACAAAGAGACACCGAATCTTTCAAAAGGGAAAAAAACCCTTTTGAACTTCCCTCAGGAATTCTTGAAAGGGAGAACCTGCGATGGTAAACACTCGGGGTACCGCGCGTCCAAGCCGGGGAGGGACACAAGGACTGGGACAAACGTGCCGGGCGCTACACATCACAGAAGGAAATGCTCTGTGCTTTCGGTGCTGAGCCCTGCGGCTGCCTAAACAGAGGTTGGCTTATTAGACACAGGTCGCACGAAATAATTCTCCGGAGCAAAGAGGAACAGAAAGGGAAAGTGCCAAATGCAGACACCGCTCCCCACGGCTCGGGGGATCTGGGCACAGCCGGCCAGGCCCTGCCAGGAGGTTTTGCAAGTTTGCGTCCCGTGACACTACCCTGACACAGACGCCACTTCCCCCCGTCTGTGTGGAGCCCATGCTCAGGCACTGGCCATGCTGGAGAGGGTGGGGAGGGGAGGAACAGGTCTCTGCCACCTGGTCTCTGCATTTCAAAGGCTGACCTTTCACCCCCTGCAACAAGGACCTGATTAAAAGCCGTTGCACGAGCTGCATGTTTCTCCGCAGGGAGAGTGCCGAAGGGGACAAAAGGTAAGGCTGCTCTGGACAGGAAGGGCCCAATCCCCCTGCCACCATACCAGAGTGCCTGCCCTGCCCTGATAGAGCCCTGACCCCTGCTCAGCTGACAGCACAGCAGATTTGCAAGCCAGATATACAGGGTTTTAGCAAACCAGCTGCTCCCGAATGAAAGAGTTTCAAGGCAGCTAACACCATCTAATCCCTGGGTGGAATGCCTCCGCCATGCTCGCCTGCAAGGCAGCCAGCACGCTGCCTTGAGGCCCCAACGCCCACGGCCTTCTATCGATTCA
Organism: Alligator mississippiensis; assembly: GCF_030867095.1. NCBI lineage: Eukaryota > Metazoa > Chordata > Crocodylia > Alligatoridae > Alligator > Alligator mississippiensis. The sequence continues at coordinate 1,874,523 of NC_081828.1, read as the reverse complement.
CCCACCTGTTGCCTCAAGAGGTGCTCAGCTCACTGGGGCAGGGGACCGCTTTATGGCACGTGTGTGTGCGTGGGGTCTGGTGCTCCCAGGTGCTGGCCCCTTGGCACCACAATCCTGGCAGTGTTGGAGACTGGACAGGTGCCATCTCCTCGGACAGCCTTACCAAGCCAAGGACACTTGGCCCACCACGGGGCCAGAACTCTGTCCCCAGACTGTGCACAGGCAAGGCCAGCTTTTGGCAAGGGGGTCTGAGGCCAAGCTCCTGGCTCTTGCACACAGCCAGTGTTCGGGCTGTTCAGTCACTGCCCTTTTGGATCCTTTCAGTGAGAAGCAGGGGATGTGGGACAGGGCACCCGTATGCAGGACCTGCAGTTCCTTGTCCATGGGGTGGGGGGGAGAAGGGATCCGAGTCTGGGGCCGGCTGCAGCCCTGCCCATGGGGGAAGAGCTGGAGCTGTGCCATGAATACTGGCCAGTCTCCTGCGCCCCAGGCTGCAATGTCGCCGCAGAGCCATGTGCCGTTACAACGGGGATTGATGAGACACGGGGATGTCTGTTCTCCCTCCACCTGGGTATTTTTCTCCGTGTCATCTCTCATCCACTGAACCCAGAAAAGGTCTGTTTGGCATGAAGGGTCTGCCTTGGATTCCTGCATCACTGCTCCTTTCCAGCCACGGGAACTGGGCTAGAGGGGGAACCCTGGCACAAAGGGTTAATGGGGGGCTGCCAGTTTTGCCCCAAACAGCTTGCAGCAGTGGAGGGCGTCTCCAGGATGCTGCACAGCTCTGGAAGGTTAGATGCTTTAGGCTCCCATCCCCAGATGAGAGCCAGCTGGCATCGATACAAGGAGGGGGGAAGGAAGGAGGGTCAGTCGCACCAAATTCACCTGGAGCTCCATGGAACAGGTCTATCCTCTGCCCATGACCAGTCAGGGGAGAGGAAGGGGAGCCTGGCAGTGGGGTTTGAGAGGTCTGGCTCGTGGCCCTTTGGAACTGCAACTCTTTTCAGCCTGCAGTCCTTCTGGGTGCAGAGACTTCAGGAAGCTCAGTGCATGTGCTGGTTACAACACAGCAGACTGCCCAACAGGCTGCAGGCATGTTCTGGGCAGCCCGCAATCCCAGGCTAACATGGTGGCAGGGTTTCCCTGCCCAGTGGAGCGTGCACCTCGTAAGGGGTGTGGGTCATCAGCTCTGTGGCCAGCACACACAGAGCACGGAGCCTGTCACAGGTGCTCTCAGGGAGCAAGAGCTGGAAAATTGGGGTCCGGGTACAAAATGCAGCTCCCCACCAGAGAGAAGGAGGGAGGACATGTGCTGAGGTCCCCAAGGCAGACCCACAGGGCAGAGCCCCCCAGTCTCGTGATGAGCACCAGTCCAGTCTGAGAGCCAGCAGGACTGCTCTCCTGCACTGGCAAGGAATGGAGCTGACTGCTGCTAACTATCGAGACCTTAAGGAGCAAATGTAGGATGCCTCCTCAGCCCAGGCCTGTGTACCTCCCCTACCTGGTTCTTCAGTGACAGAAGGATGCCTAGCGCTCACAGGGAGGGCAGACGGCATGCAAGGGAAGGGACAGTCATGTCTGGGTTGAGGCTGCCCCTAGAAAATGAGGCACAGCCCCCTACCAGGTGGGTGCAGCCCCTGTGAGCATGGCAACTTCCCCATTTACACAGCAGACATACAAGGAGCCTGTGTAAACCTAAAGTCAAGAGGCCAGCAAGCCATTCTGTCTGGTCATAGGCCTCAGAAGTGCTCTCCCCACCTCACCACCATTCCAAACCCAGCCACCATGCAGCCGGGTGGGGCCAAGAGGCTGAGACTGTGTGCCGGCTCCTTGGCCAATCCAGGACCCAAGGGGCTGAGGAAGTGGCATTGTGCTAACATCATGGGAACAGCGAGTGCATCTGCTCCCTCCAAAATGACCCCAGAGGGCAGCAGTGCTGGATGGTGGAGGTCACATGTACACAGGCACGAGGCAGAGCAGACTCCCTGCTCGGAGGACAATCAGGAAAGCCTGTGAGCCATTGCTCCCTAACCTCAGCACTCCCAAACTACAAAGGCATTGCAGGGGACACAGGCCTGACTTACACAGCTCAAGCTCCCGTTTGGCTGTTCAGTTCAACTCCATCCCTGCGCAGTCTTTCCTCTTGGGGTACTTGAAATTAAAATCCTTGCTGGCAGGGGAAGAGGCAGCACGCTGTCCTTTTGTGCAGCAGTGGGAGCCGCTGTCCCCTGTCTCATTAGGCATGGCATACGTGCGCAGCTGCCGAGAGACGGCCTCCGCAGCGCCGGAGGTTCACGTCAGTTTAGTAAATCCTCGTGTTGGAGGCCAAAGGGCCGAGTGTAAGAAAGGGGCCAGGTTCCAGCTAAAATTACATCCCCCAATAAAGCTCACAAGAGGTCAAATTTTGCCATAACTCACTCTCTCCTCGGTAACTGATTTCCCTGTCGCTGGGGAAGGGGCAGGAGGAGGAAAAAAGAAAATGTGCTTGTCTGGGAGCCCTGAGGGCCTGCCGCACTGGAGGTGTGGAGCAGGTTGCTGGATTCTCATTTATCAACCTTAAAAGGGATGGAGTGATAAATGCACAACCGGCCCTTTAATATTTTATGCAGGTGCTAAAGCGACTTGGCTGTCACCTTCAATACATCACCGGCGGCTGATAAACCAGCTTTCGTCACTCCAGGCTGGGAATTTTTACAATTTCATTTCTCTCCCCTCCTTTCAGATATATCCATGTATTTCTTAATATGCGCAACATAGAAGTGATTTCCTTCCACTGATCTCCCTCCGGGAGCGGCTCCCCACTGCACCCTCCCCAGCCACCTCTTCCTGAACACCAAATAAAACAAGGCTTTTGTTTAAGATCAGCTTAAAAATTTTTACCCTCGTTTTTCCAGGGGTGATAAACACAGGAATCACTCCCCGGGGGCAACAGGGCTAAGTCAGTGCCTCTCTGAGGTAGAGGCCTGGATGCAAACAGGGTCGACCCCTCCCTCCAAAGGAACAGTCCCCAGGTCAGCCCCTCAGCCAGGCCCGCAACGCCCCGAGTACCTCGGAACCCCCCCTCCAGGAGGGTGGTGGCCCGTATCCGCTTCTGCCCGCACCACTCGTACTCCTCAAAGCGGTTGCCATTCTCATTCTCAATGTCCACGGAGTCATCCTCAGCCATGCACGAGCCTTCTCTCTGGGCAGGGTGGAGAATGAGACACTCAATTCTTGTAGCGGCACGAGGGAACTGCGCCAAGGGGCTCAGGGCAGCTCCTGGGGGCCATGAGCTCTGCGGGGCGGGAGCAGCCTCTGGTTTCCCACCATAGACCTGTTTCCAGCAGCCAGAAGCACTCAGCCCTCCAAGGCACACCAAGCCAAGCAGCAAGAGTCCCATGTTACAGCTATAGCTCCCAGGGTCCCAGTGCAGGCTGCCTTGTACTACATGGCAGGCAGCTGCTGCCCTCACCTGAAGCTGACAACTCCTTGTCCAGGACCCCAGGGCAGCTCCCGTCTGCGGGGCCTCCTGAGACACTGAGCTCAGGGAAACTGGTAAAAACCCAGCTCCCCTCGTACATGCTTTCCTTGGGGTGCTCTAGTGGGGTGTATGCCAGGGGCCCAGAACCAGCTTCAACAGGAGGCCGTGCAGAGAGCTCAAAGGCTCTGCTCCTCAAAGCAATGCCTCCTCACCTTCTCTGCTCATGCTACTGAGAAGAGAGGGGGCTACACTCCCACATGAGGTCCTCACCTCCTGGAGGGAGATGCACCCGCTGTGTTTATAACCAAGCCACTTTAAAAGACAAATGTTCTGATGTTGCCAGGGACAAAAAGCAAGAAAAGAGAATGCAGACCGGCTAGTGGGGACCATAGGCTCTAGCTGCCTAGAGCCATGCAGTTTATAGCTCTTTAACGTGGCATGAGCAGCATGGAAGAAACAAAGCTCCTAGCACTGGACAGGAGGAAATTACTACTGAGCCACTTTGAGACAGGGAGGGTGACCAGAGCTCTCCAGCAGAGCACCCCTGGCCTCATACATGGACAGTTAGCTTGTGCTCAGTGTTGTTAGGTCGCCTGCAGACAGAGCTGAGAGTAGGGAGAAGGGAATGGCAGCACCCGTTCCTGCTGCGCCTCTACCTTGGCAAGGCATTGTTCCACATGCCTACTCATCTCCTCCTCGGATCCTGCCAGAGGCCGGCTGCAGAGGGGACATACCTGCCCTTCGTCTTGCTTCCTCCGTTTCATTTTCCCAATCCGAGCTGCATGGAAAAAAACCAGGGAGAGAGAAACAACAGGTCAGGCCCACTGTTTTCCCAAACCTGAAGGCTGCAGCTCAGGGGGTCCCCCCTGTTGTCACCAGCCAGTCCTGCCTCATGGAGAATATAGGCTGGGAGGTTCCCCGCCAACTTTCTGTGGCGAGTGCTTGAGCTATGCACATTTCAAAGACATGTAGACATGGAGACTAGGACCAAGATCCAACCAGGAGTCTGAGATCCCACCACGCCCCACCGACCCTATCACAAGTAGCAGGACTGCAGGTGCCTGGGTACCTTCCCAGCCCAGGCCCTTTGCAAGGGAGGACTGGCCTTGCCCCTATGGCAAGGGGCCAACGTGGCTGCTTCTCTTCACTGCTAAAGAATCTGCCCCTGTTTTCCAGGCACAATCCAGCAGCTGGATCCTGGCCTGCCTCTGCCTGCTCACTCAGAGCCCCCAGCCAGCACAGATCCCCAGCACAGAGCCCTGGAGAGCTCCAGTCTAGACATCTAGAGCCCCCACACACTGCACAACAGTCCTTTTTAGCACCTTAGGCCTCCCTGTATGCCTGTGCTTCTCTCCCCTGGGATGTCAGGAACAGGAGGGCAAAGCAGGTTGGAGCCAAAAAGACAGCTTTTGGAGGCAGGAAGAACAAGGAACTGTCTGCGCCCCATGGGGGCAGCTCCTCGTCATCTTCCCAATCTCCAATGGATCTACACACATTCTTCATTTAAGAAAAGGGGTTACCATGCTCAGCACAGCAGAAAGGGAGCGGGACAGATGCCTGGGGAGTCGTGCTGATTTGGAAAAGCAGCCAAGGAAGCCTGCTGCTTAATCCAATCTCTAGTTAATTTAAGCCATTGCCTAATGCGATCGAAACATCTGGAACCCAGTCATTTGCATTCAGAACTTCTGTCCTTTATTGTGATGGCTTTGGGCAGGTGTTATGGGATAGCTCGGGTGCTGGAGGGAAGAAAGGAGCTGCTTAATTAATAAGGAAGGGCAAAATCCTGAATGAGAGACAAGAAAGAGGCCAAGGAAAGCCCGCGCAGTAACGAGAGATGTCACCACCGAGAAGCAGCATTTGCCAGAGATTGCTACTGACATTGTGAGCGCCGTCACGTGTGCCGAATGCTGTGACGCCTGCCCTGGCATGTGTGGGCAGCGAGATCGAGGGCTCACTGCAACCCGGGAGAGGAGCACAGACAGAGTGGGGGGGGAGGAGAGGGGTCCCACCAGCACAGCAAGGAGTCCTTGTTGGCTTGCATGGCCTCATACTCCTCAGACCAGGGCACATCACCTTTCTCTAGCTCAAGGCAGGGATGCTCACTGCCCACCATGTGCTCAAACCAGGGGTTCCCGCTCCCAGAGGAGAGAGAAGCTTCCTCAAAGCAGTGCCCTCCTTCCAGCTGACCCTGCAAATGCACCATAGATTCATAGACGTTAGGATCGGAAGGGACCTCAATAGATCATCGAGTCCGACCCCCTGCATAAGCAGGAAAGAGTGCTGGGTCTAGATGACCCCAGCTAGATACTCATCTAACCACTCCTGCAAATGCTGCCAGGGACCAGCCCTCCGACCTGCCATTCCCAGTTGACGCACGTCAGCTTCAGCAACTAGCATCCGCACATCCTAGTGGCTCTAGTGCCCTCGTGAGTAGCTACTCTGGGCAATGGGGAATGGAGAGGCTTGTTGAATACCTGTCTCCCCACACATGCTTGGGGTGCCCTCTCTCTAGCACAGAGCTCTCCCAGAGTTTCAGCTCCCGCCTTGGCCTATCAAACCTGATGCTTCGCTCCCTGCCTCGCCTCCTCCTCGAGAAGGGGCCTATGTTGAAGTCAGACAAAACCACATAGGGCCTTGTTCGTGCACTCTGCTCCTGATAAAATCCACACCTCTCTGAACTGCCAGCCCTGCTAACTACAAACGGGAGCCCAGCCTGACTGGGCTCCTCCTAGTTCGCATCTCAGAGAGCAAGTGTGATGCTGCAATGTTGGCCAGGTCAGCTGGATGCTACCCAAGGTAGTTCCCTCTCCTACAGAAGGGCTTGGTCTTGCAGAGTGATTGGGAGTTGGAAGTAGCATGAACACCGAGGATGTGACTATGTGCAGCCCAGAAGAAGAAGGTGGTCTCCAACCCTCACTCCTCTGACCACCTGGGAGGTCTCGGGGTGCCCCGAGATCTTTTCAGGGGTGCTACACAACATTAACACTGTTTAGGAGTGTTAAAAACATGCTGCCCAGTTGAGGGTTTTCTGAACTGTATGCCACAGAAGAATTGCTCCATTATTTTTCTGTAGTTAAAAATAAAGAAGGAAAAAAAAAAAAAAAAAAAAAAAAGAGGGAAAACTAAGAGCTGGCATTTTCTGAGGGAGGCCTGGAGCCTACCGAGGGTGCCTTGAGTCTAAGACATTTGAGAACCAGAGAAACAGGCTACGCTCGCTAGACTGCAGCTGGGAACTGCAAATCCCCTCTACACAAGTGTCACTCCTTTGCCTTCCCCCACTTCTCTGTCCTTTCAAAGGAAAAGAGGAGCAGAGGTTAGAAGGAACCTTCCTAGTTCCTCCTGCCTGGCTGTGCTGTGCTGTGCTGCATTGGGAGGTTGGGGCCTTTACATTTCAGCTGTCTCATCCCTCTGCTGCCAATTCAGGCAGGACAGGAATAGGATGAGGAAGAGGGCCCAGGTCACCACATCTCCATGCCAGGGCCAGCTGCACCTCCCCTGGTCAGCATGATGTGCTCTTTGTCTTGAGGCAGGAGTGCCACAAGTCACACGGCTGCAGGAGAAGAGGTGTTGAAAGCAGCTTCCTCTGCCAGCTCCGTCCCATGGCTGTTAGCGGTGGCATGGCGCCATCAGCAGCGCATGAGGTCCAGGCACCGGCTAGGAGATGAAGGGAGCGCTGTATCCCAGGAGGCCTGTCCCGAGCCATGCTTCCCATCCCTGGCACGCAGCTCGGCTATCACTTCCAATCAGCGCAGGAAGAATGGAGCAGCCCCAAAGGCAGGAGGCGATTGCGGGGCTGTCCCAGAGGGGAACAACTCAAAAGAACACGCGAGTGAGACCACAGCACTGCTAATTAGTGTGGAGAGATGCAATCATTTCTAATTAGCTCACTAATCTCTCTCCCCCCATGTGCCTGTCGCAGGACCAAACAGGGAGACGCCGAGTTTTTTCTTGCCTTTGACTGAGGAAGATAAAAGCGCAGCAATCCTTTGGCAAGCCAGAGCAGAGGGGACTCCACTTGAGAGCCTGAGCGGTGTCCAGCCGGCGCTCGCTGCAGCCACCGTTGTGCCTCTGCCTCTTCTGATTGAACAAAGCCTCCTTGGTTATTATTCAAGCCTTCTGCCAGGAGGTGAGGAGTTCACTAATTTTTATTAGTATTAATAATTATAATTAGGCCATCAGAGGGCTTCTCCGCACCTTCGTGGCCTTCAGTTTAACTGATGTACTTGATCAGCTCTACCTTAAGTATGCGCCACCGTACGCGCTCTGCCCTGGGCTGTGCTCAGAGACTGATCTGCTCACCCCTTGCCCGCTGCTGTGAGTGCCACACGCAGCCAAGTCGGGGCACACCCAGCCGCACAGACGGGGCCCCATACATGGATCTGCTGGAGCGCTGCGGCATGGGGAGCCAGTCTCAGGAGGAAGGCAATGGCCACGAGGGAACCATGGCAGCTTGGGAGGTACCAGGCCACAGCGTGCAAGAGAGCAGGTGGGATACAGGGCAGGGACACCTGGAGCCACAGCACTCTGCTGTGTAGGGTGTCACAGGATGGCCTCCGGTCAGTCCCCAAACACAGCACTAGGCAAAAGCGGGACGAGCCACTTCCCTGCTCTGGGGCAGGCTGGATCAAACCAGGCAAAATGCTGCTTGAACTCACTCCCTGCTAGTTAGCTCGGGGGCACAAAAAACAGCCTTTGGCAGAGTGGAGTCTCAGCGCCGCCATCACCCTTGCTGCTGGAGCTCTCTCCTGTGCCCCCAAGTACAATGGCAAACCTGCCCATGCTGAGTTACTGGAGCACATCGTTCCACCACTGCTCACACCTACCTTCCCTCTGAAAGCTGTTGCTCCTTGTCACCCTCTCACCCGCCTGCTTCAAGAGAAAGTGGCCTAGATTTAATTTCATTGCCCCTTGAGAGAATCCTATAACCCCAGAGCACCCTTTAGAGCCAGGACAAGGAGTGGTGACCTGCCTGGGAAGTACCTAGCCTCATAGGGCTGTGCACTGCACACAACACTGACTGCATCAGAAGAAGAAAAGGTGATGCTTGTAGAGCTTGCGTTCCAGTTCCCCCTCCTGCCTGGAGCAGCTGGCGAGGGCCTGTGCAGGGAGTGCCCGCAGCTCTGGTGTTCTTCTGCTTGTCCAATGATTGTTCAAGGATTTCTGTTAACTCTACGGACCAGTCACTTCTCCCCTGCATGACGGCAGAACGGCCAGGAGCAGCCCCAGCCCTTTGGCTGGCCACGCAAAGCGGGTGCCTTGCAGGTGCAGACCACCCGTGCAGAGCCCACCCGGCTTCAGGAAGGGTCTGTCCTGCAGAGGCAGCTCCAGGGGTCAGGGTCTGGATGGGGCGTTACCAGGCCCTTGGAATTTGCTGGGGAGGGAGCTGTAAACCATCCACAGGCTGAGCCCATTCCTCTTTTGTGGCTCTACCGAGGGTTTTACAGAAACCGCATTCGTGGAGCAAGAGGGGTTCTTTTTCTGTTAAATGCGTTTGGTGTTTGCTAGCACTAGCTCCTTACAGCACTAGATGGGGAGCCTTCAGGGCTGGGAAAACTTCAACAGGACCCAAACCAAGGCTGTAAACTTCTCCATGCAACAGCCCCAGGCTGGCTGGGGGAGGAGGCTGGTCCACAGCAGGAGCAGCCATGGACCGACGAGACGAGCTGGCGCCAGAGCAGGCTGAAGCAAGAGAACCATGTACTCACTAGGTGGGCGGAAGCGAAGCTCTCTGAGACCCAGCGCGTATGTCACGGCGCAGCTGCCCAAGTGAGATCATGAGGGGCAGATTCACACGAGGACCTGAGGGGCGGTCACGCAGCCAGGCTTCCAACGTGGTCATCAGGGATGGCTCGTTCCACACCTCCATACACAGAGGCCCGTGCCTGGCCTGCTGGACTCAGTCACGAATGCCAGATGCGAGCAGACAGCCTGGTCTCCAGAACGCCATAAGACTGACTGCACAGGCAGGCAGTTCAAGGCATGCTGCTTCTGCCCATGCAAAATGAGAGCACTAACGCATAGGAGGCTCTTCTGAAAATGTGGACTGCAGACTTCAGCAGCAGCAGAAGGGCAAATGAAATTTAGTTAGCCTCCCGCATGCAGTAACGCAGAAAAATTAGCACTGTGATGCATCTGGGACTTCAGGGGCTGCCGCCCATTCTGAACCCAGAGCAGCACCCTCTGCCCCTGAAGCATGGCCAGCACAGGATGCAGACGTTCACTTGGTGTTCTGCATGTGGAGGATGTTAAACGGCCGCTCCAGACCTTGCATCTGCCCCCAGCCTGCTTGCAACTCCCAGTGACGGAGCTGACCTACAGAACTAACATTATGGGCTGGCAGGAGCTTCCCCCAGGTGAGCTCCTCTGTCCTCCAACTGTAACATCACATTAACTCCATTTGGACCAGCTATACTAAGACCAGGGCTACAGCCACCTTGAGATGATACTTCCCGCTCCACTCATGCTGTTCCTTGACAGCTGACATGAATCACAGCCTGACAGGAGAACAACAAGCCATCAGGACCCAGGAGTTGTGAAGGAAGTTATGAATGAACCAGCCAAACAATGGACACCTATCGAAAACATGCTGGAAATCAGACAGCGGTGTGCTGCTCTCTGCAAGAAAACATCACATGGAGCAGCCTGGGAACCAAACCTGCAAGCCTCATGTTAGCACCAAGGTAAAAACTGGTTACAGCAATGATTAAATACAATTTGGTAACACAGAGATGACCACTGTGCTACAGGACAGTTTCTGTCAAGAAAGATCTGTTTCTGATCTATAGGACTTCTTTGGTGCATAAAAAAGGCAAGTGAAATAAACCCAACCACACACACAAATGCAGAAAAGGAAAAAAATCAATCAACAGTATATTTGGACTTTCAAAGAGCCTTTGAGCAACTCTCACGTAAGAGGCTATTATGGAAACTAATTAGGAATGTGGATGCTAAATTGTCATAGGGCACGAGGAGAGCTCCCTCCTGGATTAGAAGCTGGCTGAGAGACAGAGAGCGAAAACCAGCATGTGAGCAGTTTTCAGTGTGGGGAAGGGTTATCTGTCCAGACAAAGGCTTAGATAGATGTTTATTAGCGATCTGAAAGGGACGTTTGTCAACCTCATAGCATATTTGTTAGGCAAGGCAAAGAGAGGACTGAAGGACTAAATCCAACAATGACAAATGCAAGGCAATAAACATCAGAAAGAATAATCTGAACTACTCAACAGCACTGCTGGGTTTTCGATTAGATATAAGCATGTGTAGAAAGGCCCAGGTACTGCTACGGGCAAGTCCACTCAATGTACAGGAACGGGCACAGAGTCATGGAAGTACAGGCCAGAAAGAGTCGGCAGCTCCGTTTGACCTCCTGCTAACGAGTGACAGAACCTCACCTGGCGATTCTAGTAACCAGTCCAGAACCGCTGCACGAGCTAGAGCAGATCTCATTAGGATGCACACAAAAAAAGAACAACGGAAATCAAAATGATAATGCCAATACGTAAAATTAGTAGGGCGCCCTCACCTGGAATACTGTCTCCAGTTCTGGTCACTGTCCCCCAGAAAGGATACAGCAGAAGCAGAAGGGGTCCAGAGAAAGAGGACAAAACTAATGATGAACAAAACCAACATTCATCTCTTAAATAACCAACCGGGAATGGAGCCTACTAGAATTTAAGAGAGCTCATCTCATAGCCCCACACTTGTACCACATGCAGCTCCACCTTGGGGTCAAATCTTAGCTCCACTGAAGTCAAAAAGTATAAACCCCACAAGCTTTCAATGGAAGCATGATGCACTGCAGCAAAGGATCAATAGTGACAGGCAGCAGTTTCATAACAGAACCACAGCTCAGAATTGCCAGGCACTTGTACAGAAAAAAAAAAGTCCCTGTTAACAGACTTTCCTTATGCTTTTGTCTCAGTTTGAAGGTAACGCTGTGTCAGGAAGCTATGATGAAACTTCATCTGAGAAACCAAGCATTGGGAAGTTATTTTCCCCCAGCACTGAACACTTAAGTGTTTTTTTTTGTGCTAAAATTAGATATTAAAACCTTCAAGTTTGCCTTGGACTTGCTCACAAAGAGATGCAGAAGCCAATTGTACGACACTGTACTTAAAACCACTTTAAGGCTAAGAATGGCTTAACATGCGTATGAAATAAAAGAAATGATAGGCGCTACACCAAGGTGCAGTCCTCCAATTGTTCACTGGCTCTGCTTTGGGACCACTAAGTCGGGATCTTTTGTTTACATTCTCTGTTGGCTTAAAAATAAAAAACCCCATAAAGTTTGAGAGAAAGACTGAATCAACACAGCTTTGAGAGTATAATTCTGAACCATCAAGTCTGGCAACTGCGTATTAGTGACCTCTTTATAATAACATCCAATTTAGTGGTAAGCGGCAATATAAAAAAGAAATATTTAAAATTTGCTACAGAAACAGCAACCTGGAAGTTTAAAGTTTCACCAAAGAAAGCTGCATGGCTTTGGCCAAATTAAATTCACCAGTGTCGCACCAAACTTGTTTTCACGTAATGAAGTGGAAATATCATTTAAAGGAAATAAGGGGTAAACACATTGTATTCGGTGGTCAATTGTGCAATAAAGAGGAACAGCAAACCTTAAAACCACCTGGGAATTTCTTGATGACCCTCCTAGTCCTTCCAGCCCTACAACTCTGTTTTTCACCCAGAGCTTTGGCTTGTTCCGAGTATACTCAGTACAAAAACAAGCAGATCTACCCATCTTGCGGGAAGGGGACGGCTATGTGCACGATCCAGACGCCCTGAGCTGTCAGGCCAAGGACACGGCAAGCCGCTAGCAGCCAGATTACATTGCTAAGGCCCAGATCCTACGGACACAACGTGACCCGGCACGGGATTCAAAACGCAGGATAAGGCAAAAGGGCAGGTCTCGGATCCCGATTTGACGTGGTGCTGCGGGCAGGAAGAGCCACAACAACACGAGGGAGCGGCCCTATAAACCCTCCCCCCGGTACATGTGGTTATTAATGGAGACAACCTATACTGGCACGGCCCAGGTCGCTGCTCACCCCCGCAGCTCTCCATCACCGCGAGAGCGGAGGGAGACGGGGAATGACGCAGACACCCTGGTTCCCAGGGGTGACAGAGGCATCGCCGGGCCTGCGAAAATCTTGCCCCTCCGCTCCGACTCAGACCAGCGCTGCGCCTGGGGTCAGCACGGAGGTCCCCCATAGTCCACTCGGTACTGGGGGGGGGTTTAGGGGGGCACGACCCTCCCCCCGGGACCTCCGGAGCTACGTCGACAGTTTACAGGAGCGGGACGCCGGCTGCCACAATTCGAGTGCGAGGTCCGTGTCGCGTCAGGTCTCGCACAGATTTGCACGACGGGCGGGCTGGGACTCGACGCGGCCCCGAGGAGAACCGGGGCGGGGGGTGGGGGGGGGTAGGGAGGGATGGAGGGGGCACTCACCGTTCAGCCGGGTCTGCCTGTTCGCTCGCACCCTCAGGAAGGTCTGTGGGGGAGACAAGAGCAGAGCACGTCACATCCCTGCTGGGGAGGCCGCTGCGGGGGCCGGGGGCTCGAGGGGAGATGGCCCCCTCCCCCCTTTTTACCCCCTTCCCCCCCATCCCACCTCCCCCTCATCCCACACCCCCTCATCCCCTCCCCCCATCCCACACTCCCTTACTATCCCCTCCCCCCCGTCCATCCACACACTGTAAAGCAGGCCCGTCCCCGCGGCCCGGCCCCCCGCACCCACCTCCTCCCGGCCCCCGCCGCCGGGCCCCCTCCTCCCGCTCTGCATAGCCGCGGGCGCGGCGGCCGGAGCCCGCGGGCGGCGGGGGGATGCGGGCGGATGCGGCGCGGCCCCGCCAGGCGCCCGCGATCAACCCCCAGCGGCCGCCGCCATGTTGGCCCCGGTCATGTGACCCGCCGCTCGAGCGGGGTGAAAGTTCACCGGGGAGCGAGGGCGGGCGGAGGTCCCCATAGCAACCGGGCCCGCTGCCTATGGGGGGGCAGCACCCGGCGGCGCCCCCCAATCAAGGGCCGGGGGCGCCCTCGGGCCGGGGAGCCGCACCCAATGAGGGGGCAGGAGTAGGGTTCCCGGCCCAATCAGCGCTTGGGTTCCAGGGAGCTCAACCAATCGGGGGAGGGGGTGGCTGCTAGGGGCAAGGCTTGGGGCAGCTGACCTATGACCTCCCCAGCCCCCCCATCAGGGGCTGCTGTGGGCCAGCCCCCTCCCCCACACACGGTCCACGGGCACCCCCCCACGGGGCCACGGGCACCCCCCTTCCACGGGCCATGAGCAACCCCCCCATGGGGCCACCAGCATCCCCCCCATGGGCCACGAGCAACCCCCCCATGGGGCCATGAGCATCCCCCCTATGGGCCACAAGCATCTCCCCCACAGACCACGGGCATCCCCCCATGGGGACACCCCCTCACAGGGCCACAAGCATCCCCCCACGGGGCCATGAACATCCCCCCACAGGCCACGAGCATCCCTCCCCATGGGTCCATGAGCATCCCCCCATGGGGCCACGGGCATCCCCCCATGGGCCATGGGCATCCCCCCATGGGGCCACGAGCAACCCCCCCACCAGCCACAGGCATCCCCCCATGGGTCCACGAGCACCCCCCCATGGGGCCACGAGCACCCCCCCACAGGGCCAAGAGCATCCCCCCCCATGGGTCCACGAGCAACCCCCCCATGGGGCCATGAGCATCCCCCCTATGGGCCACAAGCATCTCCCCCACAGACCACGGGCATCCCCCCATGGGGACACCCCCTCACAGGGCCACAAGCATCCCCCCACGGGGCCATGAACATCCCCCCACAGGCCACGAGCATCCCTCCCCATGGGTCCATGAGCATCCCCCCACGGGCCACGGGCATCCCCCCATGGGCCATGGGCATCCCCCCATGGGTCCACGAGCACCCCCCCATGGGGCCACGAGCACCCCCCCACAGGGCCAAGAGCATCCCCCCCCATGGGTCCACGAGCAACCCCCCCACCAGCCACAGGCATCCCCCCACGGGGCCACGAGCACCCCCCCACAGGGCCAAGAGCATCCCCCCCCATGGGTCCACGAGCATCCCCCCATGGGGCCACGAGCAACCCCCCCACCAGCCACAGGCATCCCCCCACGGGGCCATGAGCACCCCCCCCCCCATGGGTGCACAAGCACCCCCCCACGGGGCCAAGAGCATCCCCCCCCATGGGTCCACGAGCAACCCCCCCACCAGCCACAGGCATCCCCCCACGGGGCCACGAGCACCCCCCCACAGGGCCAAGAGCATCCCCACATAGGGCCACGAGCGTTCCCCTATGGGGCCACGAGCACCCCCGCACGGGACCAGCCCCATCCTGCGCACAGGAGCCCGCAGCGCACCCCGCAGCAGCCCAACCTCAGCAGCACGAGCTCAGGGAAGGGACCTGGGGCTTTTGCACTGGCTTTCCACTGCCACAGCCTTCGGGGCCACGTTTCCAGGCACCCGGGGCGGCTGCCACCTCGCTCCTGCAGCCTAAATGCAGAGGTTTTGCCCCAGACAGAAGTGCGGCTGCCAGCCCGGGCTGTGGGGGGACCCCGCCAATGGCACGAGACCCACCATACACCACGATAGGGGTTTGCAGAGAACTTGCCCCCGACCCCGGGGAAATGCCCCTCACTGGTTTTAGTGCATGCAGATGACAAGGAGCAATGGGCTCAGGCTGCAGCAAGGGAAGTTGAGGCTGGATATTAGGAAAAACTTTCTCGCTAGGAGGGTGGGAAGCACTAGAACGGGTCACCCAGAGAGGCGGTGGGATCTTCATCCTTGGGGGTTTTTAAAACCAGGCTGGACAAAGCCGTGTCTGGGGTGATGGAGTTGGGGCTGGTCCTGCTCGGAGCAGGGGTTGGGCTGGACGTGACTCCTGAGCTCCTTCGTTTTCTCGGTTTCCATGATTGATCCCACCTAGGAGATGCATTCCTATATACGCCACGTGCAGCTACACAGCCTCCACCCTGCTCACACCGGACGTACCGCTTCCACCCGACTCGAAAGAAACCCCGGACACCCTTCAGGCAGCACTTCGGCTGCACTTGATAGGGATGAGTTCAGTGTCCGACCGACCTCGACTCTGCAGTCCTTGGCAATGAATAAAATCATGATTATTCTCTCTTATTCTGGCAGCAAGAAGGACTACCCGACAACCTTCCCTCAGGCCCTTGTCCTGATAAAACTAATGCTCGTGTTTAACTCGACTCACGTGAGTAGCGCTGTTGAGATTAATAGGACTAGTCACGAGCTTAAAGGAAGTCACTGGGCCTGAAACTGCTAGAGAAACCCTGGGAAACAGGGGTTAAGCTAAGTAAGAACCCCTCCACCCCCGCTAAAGTCTGTAGCCCCCCCAAATACACCCCCCTAAAACACAGTTCATTTGAAGTGTCTGCATTTGATGTGAGTTGCCGCCCTGTGTTCTCTAGGATCACATCAGGATGATGGTAAAGTTTTGCAGCCTTTTTAAAACACAGTGGATGCGTCTACACATGCATTAATGCGCTGTCGTTATGGCACATTAAGTTGAGTACCTGTAATGACAGGTACTAATTTAGCGCACCGTAACTGGCACTACTAGTTAAATGGGTTTTTTTAGTGATGTTAATGCTCATTAGATTAAATCTACTGCACGTTAGCACAGGCCCGGCCCGCCGCGCTAATGCGCAGTTTAATGCACTCGATGCGTCTCGTGTAGATGTACCCAGTATTGAGCTGAGATACAGGGCAGCTTTGCAAGATCCTAAAACAAGTTAAGCTTTCTCACTCCTCTCCCGTTTGCAATGAGAGGACTCAAAAAAAGGAAGGGGAAGAGAGAAGGAGGTTTATTTCTTCATGTGCATGGCTCTAACCCCAAGACAGGCAGGGAAGCGGGTTAACACCGGTGTTTGAAGTCAATGGCTGGGGCAGGTTTAACAGGCAGAGAAATGGGATCAACAAAATGCTGATTTGTGAAATCCTTCCCGACTTCTTCCCTTCTCTAAAGCAGCCACCCACCATCCTAAGAGGTGCCCAGCTCGCCTGGTCTGCTCCGGCGGGTAAAGGGAACGCTTCAAGTGTGGCTACACCCACCGCAAACTGCTGAGTGAATTAAATTCTATATAGTTTTTTGAGCTGGGCAGTAAAACAGTTGTAAAATGCAGATTATTGGGGTTTTTGGGGGGGAATAAAAAGAGTAATTCTTGCTTCAAGCAAAGCCTCAGCTGCCAGATTCGTTCTAGTACAGTAAGCCAGCCGTGCATGTGTTTTATTGGTGCCTTGTTAGAAGCTTTATCCATATGATCTGATGCACGCGGGTCGTCAGTGGAATATCCCTTAGTGACTCCAGCCAGAGCCCGCAGCATCACAATTAGCTGGTCTTTGTCCTTCTGCGTGCAGAGCTCTTGCACAACTCAGAGTTTAGTGGGCTCCAAAGGGAATTCATCTCCCCTCTCCCATTCGAGCACACAACTGCTACCGGGGCAGGGTGGGGGGGAGTTGCATGTTATCCTTGAGTAGGAAGAGCAAAGACGAGGCTTGTAAAACCGAGGGCAGGTTGAACCCATGAAGGTGGGGAGAGGGAAGTGGAAATGAAGCTCT
This sequence comes from Alligator mississippiensis, assembly GCF_030867095.1. NCBI lineage: Eukaryota > Metazoa > Chordata > Crocodylia > Alligatoridae > Alligator > Alligator mississippiensis. Next base: position 1,857,465 of record NC_081828.1, on the reverse strand, counting down.
ACAAAGATAATAAAGGATGCTTTAAGCTTGCAGTCAGTAGCTCGGTAGCTGAGGCGGCCAGGATGGATATCAGAGGGGCTCACGTGTTGTGATACTCGTGAAAGAAGAGGGAATTTGGCCTGTCGGGGGTGCACCCTGCTCTGGCCCCAATCCCTGATTTACCAGATCGGCCCCCCATGCGGGGAGGTGCGAGCGCCCAGGTGTTGAGCGCACCCAAGCTCAAGCTCGTAGCAGGAGAAATTCCAATGCAAACTTTAACTGGCACGTTTCCATCCATCCGCCCCGGCCCAGATACAGGCCAGGCACTAACTGCATTGTAATGCGGGTGTATTGAAATTCCCACTCCTCCCCCCACTTTTTCCTTTTTTTTTTGCCTTTCACTCCGCAGTTGTGTTTGCAGATGCCGGTCAAGTAGCAGGCAGCTGCTCTGCGTTGGCTACAAACACAGCAGGGCACGATTTCAATCCCAATAAACCCGTCTCCCTGATCCTTCTTCCTTTCAGAAAAACTTCACGGTCGCTTTTGAACACCAGCTTTCGTTTGGTTGAGCCACAGCTACACGTTTGGCCTGGTCTCTGCTCTTCATTGTTTCTACTAGGGTGGAAGCAGCAAACCTGTATTTTTTTGCCATGGGGAAACGTTCAGGATTGATGCAGCTAGGGACCGTTTGCAGCGCGGACTCGTTCAATGCGCTGCAGGTCCTCCCTGGGAGCCGACACGCAGTCCTGTTTTGCAGCTCAAGGATGAAATCCGAGTCGCTGATTCCTGTTTCCACACCTTTAATTAATTAAGCTACAAGCTGGGTAAATGCTGTCACCCTTGTGGTCCAAACAGCAGAGAAAGATGTAGCTCTGCTGGGCAAAGATTTTAAGTCCTTCCTCTGCTAATTACTCACCACAAACACCCCACGATGGGCTCCCCATAAACGGGTTCGGGTGCCCTTGCCTCGCAGAGAAGGGATCTTCAGTGCTATCTTTAAGGCAGGATGAGTGGCTTGCTGTAGTGTTTGGTCTCATTTCCCCGTTGGGTACGGGGCTGGGGGCTGAGACAGCATTACGGGAGGCCTGTGCAATCGGTTAGGCATGATTATGCTCTCCCCCGTGCAAAGCCTTGCCAGGTACATGCCCCCAGCATCAACGACCTCTGATTCATACCCTGTTCCCTTCTGACTAAAGGCCAAACAAATGGCATTCAGGGACGGCTTATTTTCCCATCTTCACTTGGTGCATAGGGCTGGACCTGGCAGGCATCAAATCTACAGGGATCTGCTCTTGAGCATCAGCAGATGGGCATTATGGACACTTACAGGCCAAAAACTTGATCCCAAATCTTTCCTGAACTCAGCTTGGGTTCATCTTTGGCTCCGTCCCCTTTTGCTGGATCAGATGCTGCTGCAGCCTCGCGAGAACAGCTCTTCCCATGGGATTCCCATCGCCCGAGACACCGAAACCCTTGTAAATTCATCTGATGGCAGTGATGACCGGCTCACAACTGGCTGAGCCCAAGTCCAAGAGGACTTGGCTGCTTTCCCCAGGGATCTTGGATTTGGAGGATTACGGAGCTAGCGTGGGTAGGTCCCAATGGCACTACGCCACGCTGCGTGGATGTCCTCTGAAAACCTCATGACATGTCCACCCTTTAGAGCCAGGTTGGTGCCAGCGATCCTATCCTGCCACTTCCTCCAGGGTTATGATGCCTGGAGCAGTCCTGACCTCACCCTTGGGTCCTCACCAAAGGACCTTCCTGGGAACTGCACCTGAATGGTCCAGATGACACTAGGATGAATTTTGCGCTATACAGATGAGAGAAGCGCTCAGTGTTTCGAAGTCAAATGCATCCTTGTTATTTTTCTATTGCTGTTCCCAAATCTCCCTCTCCGCTAAACATTTGCTGGGCAGGAGGATGTGATGGCCAATAAAGCCAAGCCTCAGGAACTCACCTCTGAAAATGCACACAGCCGAAATCAGTGCTGCACAGCATTTTATTAATATATTGTATGTTCTCTATTAGCTCATAAATAACCTAAGTAACTTGCAAGGCAAAATTACCGGCACTGCAGCACGAAGAAACATATATAATCACAGCACACGTCTGCACATGAACAGCTCAGTTCTGCAGCCCCTGAAGTGGCGGGGAGTCTCCCCCAAAAGGGTGGGGAGATCGGCTTCTACATGACTTTACTGCTCTCCAGCTTGGGAGCAGTTTACTTGCTAATTATAAACTCTCCCCTAATTGTGGAGAGGCTGGAGCCTTATTTACATGAAGGCATCATTACGGCTGCCTCGAAGCTTTATGAAGCCCTGGCACCCACTGGAAGTTCCCTTTACGCTGCCAGAGCAACATAAAGCAGCCGCGGCATAAATGAAAATCAGGCCCCAGAGGTCTTCTCTCCCTGCAGTGCAGACGTATCGCTCCCATTACGCATTTGCATGAAGGGGCTGCAACCCTCCATAAAACACGCTCGCAAACTTCCAATGCATTAGAGACAAGCTGGACTCAGCACACGCAGGAGGCTTCTGCTGAGAAGCCGGGGACTGAAGTATGGCACCATAAAAATTTACAGCTGCCCTGGATGCAAGGTTGGAAGGGCCCTCGTGTTTCACAGGGGGGGGGGGGGCGAAGCTGCGAATTCAGGGGCGCTGCCATCGTGTGGGATCGGCCTCCAAGAAAAGCACAGGTATAAGAAAGTCAGGCTGGAAGGGACCTCGCAAGGTCATTTAGTCCAGCCTTTCTTCATTTGAACAGAAAGCCGGGGAGGAAGGCGTGCTCTTTGGGCAGGGCGAAGTTGAGGGGAAAGATATCAGAAGTGGGGACGAGCTGCTGCCGGACAGGGCTCAGGGCACTGGAGAGCTGGGCTCCGTTTGGTAAGAAGATGTGAGCACCGTGTCGGAGGGCTGATGGTTTTACCAGCCTGTGTTTAAGAGGGTCTTCGAAGCGTGCAGGGCAGAATGGGAACGGACACACATTTCTTGCAGCATTTAGACAGAAGTCCGCATGCTGTGAGACCTGATCTTGAGCTGCCGGGACAGACCCCGTCATTCGAAGGGGCAAGCTCGGGGTCTCTGGATCTTACTGTCCCTTCCCTTCTCTCCACCTGCCTCCGCACCTCTCTTGCGGTGTTGCACCCACCGGTGTTGCAGGTGGGTGCAAGTCCTCCCTCCTCTCTGAGGTCTGCAAGCTCCTTTTAGATGCTCTGAGAATCAGTCACTTATTATTCAGAAGCCACCTATAAATGGACTAGGTTGTCCCAGTGAAACCGAGCCCATTTTTACCCTCCCAACCCTCTGTATTGCACGGGGTCATCGCTTCGACTGCGTTAGGAAGCCAGACACATGCAGAGGGCTCGAAAGGAGCAGGGCTTTATAACCATCACTGCAACAGAAACCTGAGCCAGACTTCCCACCACCAAAGCTGTGACTCGAAGTCAGACACTTAAGGCTGTGCATCCCACGAGGGCTAGGGGCAGGTGCTGGTATCCTTTTCCCTTCTTCATTTCTGTAGCCCTGATGGGCTGTGGGTTACTGGACCTTTACTAGCCCACTTTGGACTGGCTGGTACCTATCCCCGGCCTGGGATCAGTGCCGTTTGGAAGGGAATTTGGACACAGGGGAGGAAGAAGGGAACATTTTCCTGGGCTCCATCATCCATATTACAGCATCTCATACAGATATGTCCACCCCTTTCAGTCATACATGCATAATTCAGGCTCAGCTCTATGCCCTCAATCTACATCACGAACGAGGGTGAAAAGTGTCTCTGAATCTACACGGAGCTGCACTAAGCCCACACGGTCGTACTCAGACCTGTATGGCCACGTGCCACGCTGCAATACAACAGGTGGCTCCGTGGCGTGCTCATGTGGCAGAGGCCTGCCGACTGCCCCTGCTAAAAATGTCACTTGCCTGACGCAGCTTTTATCCTAACTGGTGCTTTTCTACGTGAGGACTCAACGGGCCCTGCAAACATCAGTCATGGATAACCCCATGCTACAAATGGGCAGCTTGAGGTAATGCATGGAAGTCATGAGGCCAAGGGTACATCAAGAGTGGGAGTCGGAGAAGCTGGGACTACTGCCCAGCATTTCTTGGCTTCCAGTGCTGTGCTAAAAGGAGCCGGGGAGGTAGAGGCAATGAGGCACCTTGCTACAGCTCCACAGGTGTGAGATGCAAGCCAAAAGGATGCCCAAAGGACCGAGCCGTCCCTGGGTACCTGGTCAGCAGAGCAGCCCAGCGGTGATGCTTGCATGCCGCTGGCTCCAGACACTGCCATACCCCTACCCCACCAGCCCAATGGCCTGTTTAGGTGTGACGGTGCCCGCCGGTGCCTGCCCGGCTCTCTCACCTGGTATCTGTCCGAGTGATGGATATCGTCCGAGGAGTGAGGCGACGCTGTCGGAGAGTCCCCTTCCCGCTTGATGGAGGCCGACAACAGGATGGACTGCAAGAGAAAGGGAGCAAAGGAGACGTTTACCCCATGAGCAATGCAGAGCTCCCCCACGTCCACTGAAGTGTCTGCTCTCTGCCCAATAAACGGGCGAGAAGCCCGGCAAGTGGGCGATGGCCTCCACTGAGGGTGGTGGTTTGGCCTCTTGGCGTGCAAAGTGTACGTGCCACCGTGCCACACACAAAGGCTGCGGGTGGGACCGAGGCAGCCCCGGCAGGGAGCTGCTTTTGCTCACACCCCAGCCCTGGCCCTTCATGCAGCTGCCAGTGCACCCTAAGGCAGGGCTGGAACCCCCCACCCCAAACAAGGAGCATCGTGACCCGGCTCCCATGCTCTCCAGTCATCCCAGGGTAAGGGGTGTTGCATGGGTGGAGAGAAAGGCACATAGTCTAGGTTGATTTAGCTGGGGAGAAACCCTGCACTGCGTCGTGTCTCTCATAATCCCCGATTGACGATCTGCAGACAGAGCACACGCCAAAGCGTGCAGTGAGGGCACATCCAGGCTCTTAGTTCAAGGTCAGGAAGCATAAGTGCAGCCTCCTCCGATGCGGGAGAGAGATTTGATGTTGGGATCCCACAGAGGTGGGGGGATCTCCATCCTTGGAGGTTTTGAAGACCCTCGCAGACAAAACCATGTTTGGGATGATGTAGTTGGGGCTGGTCCTGCTTGGAGCAGGGGTTGGACTAGATGGGCTTGTCCACACATGGCCCTTTTAAGCAGGATTAGCCTAAAACCGTCATTTTTAAGGCTCAGTAAGGGTGCATGTCCACACATGCATGCCCTTAATGCACCTTAAAAATGGCAGTTTTAGGCTAATCCCACCTAAATTGAATACCTGCTTAAAGCAAGTACCAAATTTAAGCTGGCATAGTTAAGTCGCATTAGCTGACATGTAGATGCTTAATGTGCATTAATGCAGCTACACATGTGCTAATAAGACTTAGCCATGCCAACCTAAATTTTGTGAGCCTTAATGTGCATTAGCAAATCTACATCTAGACGCACGCCTAAGTCACCTTAATGCGCCTTAAACAACGGCACATTAAGTTTAGGCGTGTGTAACTGCACGCGTAGACACACCCGACGTGACCTCCTGAAGTACCTGCCAACCCTCGTTTTCTAAGTCAGAAACACGCTGATAACCTTCACATCATCTGGGGAGGGGGGCTGTCTAAATTCTCTGCGCTACGAAGTTTTATGGGAGATTACCAGGAGAGGCTGACAATAGAGAGAGGATGAACTGAACCTTTTTATTAGGAGAGAGGAGGGAAAAAACCCCCCTATGACAAATACACAGCAGTTCAACTTCTGCAGACGAGAGACGGTGAAAAGAAGTTAACTGCAAAAATAAATACACACTGTAAATATGACTCTCCGGCTCTTTGTTTCGGAGGACGTCGGCTGGAACAACCATAAATGACACAAACGCCTGCGAAGGGAAGCCAGGCTATCATCTGAATTGGACGGGTCAAGTGCGGTAGCAGCGCTATTAAAAGGCGTAAAGCTTTGGAGAAAGAGGAATTTTCCGGAAACGTTTGCCTCCGGGCTGAGGTGAAAAGTGGAAAAATGTGCTTTTGGGGGGGCGTTTTGGAAAGGTCTGAGCGGTGCGAAGCCGCCCGTAGCGCTGACCGTCAGCAGGAAATGGGCCTGGGAACCAGGCTGAGAGCAAGGCAGGCGGGGTCGCAGCGGGGTGCTGGGCCCATGGTGCTGAGCTGGGGCTGGGGCGCGATCCCCGCCTGATGCTTGGGGCACAACACGGCCTCCGGGAGAGAAAACGAGCTGACTGCGCCTGCTTCGCCCTGGAAGTTTGCAAGCCGCACGGGGCAGGGGTTTGTGCCCACGCGATGCCCAGCTCGAGGAGGAGGCGACTGGCAATTTTGGGGGCTGAAATCTCACGTCCGAATGCTATCGCCGGAGCACGGCTCAATCGCTCCGGGCTGTGCGGCGCTACCACCGGCACGTCTCCTCCTCCCAGACCCATCAGCCTGGGGCTTCACGTACTCCCCACATCCACGGCAGCATCCTGCATGCAAGCCCCATCAGATGCCCCCTGGTCTCGCTTGCCCCCACGCCAAAGCAGCGAGCTGCAGGGAAAGCCCCATCGCCTTGAAGGACTCGGTGCGGTTTGCGGGCAAAAGCCTGGCCTTTGCATTGCGGGCATGCTGACCCCTGCCAGTCTGCAAACACCTCCGAGGGCGAGGGTCTCGGTGCAGCAGAGCTTCGCCCCTGCCCTGCGGGACCTGCACCCAGGCTGGGAGCGAGCATAGCTTCGCCTGCCGCGGCGAGGGGCTGCACGGGGGTAAAGAGGGTGGATTTTTGCAGGGCTCCCTAGCAGACCTGCCTGAACCCTGGGACAAGAGCAAGGAGGGATTGGAAAAGCCCAGCCCTGACTCAGACCCGGCACCGCCTGAGCTCCCTCTTGCACCTGAGCTCAGAGGGACGTCCCGGCACGGGGGTTAAAGACATTTCCTCTTCCAATTATTTCAACAGGAGGGGGGAAAACCCACGCGTCTTCCCCTGCCTCAGTGACAGACGGACCGACAGACCCGCTCGGCTCCTCCCGCCCCGGCGCTGCCGGCCGCTCTCATCCAATACGATTATGTGAAAAATGGCCGGGCGAGCTATGGAGACAGTAAATTAAACGTTATGTATTAGTTTTTAGCGTGCGGGCTTGGGAAGGATGCCGGCCCCATTTATTCCACAAACCTCCCGAGCGCCATGGCGATGACCTCTGGAAAAACGCAGGGCTCAGCTAATCCCAAAGATGTCAATCTCGAGGCCTCTTCTACATACACTCGCCGTTTAGATTAATAAACTGTCTATTTTTAAATTGCGTGTGAGCCCTTCCATGCTAAGTGCCTCGCCGGCGTGCCCAATGCAGCATGCGGGACACCCGGTCGCGCTTCCCCCGTGCTGCGTTGGTGCATTTCATTTCCCCGAGCCGCGGGGAGCACGCTGCGCCTCCGGCCGCGTGGCTGGGACTGTCCCCGGGGCTGCCCGCTAGGATGGCTGCAATCAGCACACCTCGCTGCCCCGGCCATTCTGGGCTCGCCTGCACGTCCCGTCCTTGGAGGGGTATCTCCCAGGCTAGCTCTGCTCAGCCGGGTACCACCCTGGGGTACATCCCTCGGTCAGACTCTGTAGGGAGGGTGACGTGACAGCTGGTCCTTCATCCCCGAGGCTGCATCACCGAGCTATAACCCCCATCCAAGCCCAGGCTCCACACAGAGCAATGTAGGTCCCGAGCTGTCCTAAAGTGGCTCTTCCTGCATGTTAAACGACCGACGATCCCCAGGCTGCAGGGACCGGCACTGCCGCATCCCCCGAGGGACCTCGAGACAAGGAGATGGATTTGTTCCAGGCAGCGGAGGGGGGAGCGGGGACTCTCACCATCATTTATCCGGGGTGAGTAACAAAGAGGGACGGGCCCAAAGCTGAAGCGCCAATGCGAGCTTTTTGGCACGTGGTGGCCTGGGAGAGGAAATGCCGAAGACTCGGTCCTGATGCTCGGGAAGGGGTGGCGGCTGGACGTGGACATGCCCCGACGCTCACCCCGTTGCAGGAGTTTTGCTGTGCTCGTGATAGGGCCTAAAGCAGCAAAGCCGGTGCTTAACGCAGGGCACCGAATGAGAATGGAAACAGCCCCAGCCCAAGCCCTCTCCACGTGTGTCGCCATGTCCACCTCTGGCAACATCTGGCTCCGGCAGCAGTCCTTGAGTTACCGCGTTCGTGGTAGAAGAGCCCTGAGAGCACATCTGGAGCACGGTGCCCCCGAAATCCTGCTGTTATGGCCGGGACCGTATCTTCCAGCCCTGAAGCAGAAAGGGTCTGCAGCCAGGGACTGACCAGGCCAGCAGACCTGGTGACAGCACAGAGACCGGTGAAGCACGTGGGCAGACCACGCTCCGGCCCTGCTCCCGAGCTGTGCCCCTGCCTGGGATGCGTGTGTTTTCGGGTAGCATGGTGGCACTAGGGGCCACCTCCATTGCCAAACCAAGCTGCGTTTGCGTGGGAGCCGTGGCACGTGGCCAACGCCGTTGGGAGAAATCCAGTGTTTTGCAGGAGCTAACTCAGGCTCTGACTGCACCCTCCCATAGCTCTCTCATGACGGGCTCATGGCAGGCATGACCTTGGCATGTGTGCAGACATGCAACTGCCAAGCAAGCCACAGATGTGGCCCAAAGCCCCTGGTTATTTCCATTGGGAACAGCAGCACTCACCCTGCCCTGCTAACATGCCCTGCTCACTGCCCCCATTTTTCCATGGGGAAACTACTTCCAGTAAGATGACACCCCCTCCCCAGTCCACTCCAACCCAGCATCCGACCTGCCCAGGGTCCCTACCCCATGCCAGGCCCTGGGTAGAGCCCATCGCCTGGCCCCAGCGGTTTTGGAAAGCAAAGCCAAGGCTGCACACAACCAACAGCGCAGCCTCATACTTCCCGTGCCCCCTTAAATCATCTCTCCGGCGGGGGAAAGGCGCTCTCTGCAGAGGTGATAAACCCTCCGAGGACCGGCCCCGGCATCCCACCTGGGGCGAGCTAAATAAAAAAAGGTCACCAGCGCTTTTTAAACATGGACAAAAAAGCAGTAAAATGTGTTTGGGAAAAAAAAAGCCGGCATTAAATCATGACTTTTTGCCTGGCTCGCCTCATTAAAAGTGGCCTTTTGGAAGGTAAAATTATCATTGTAAGTGATAAGATCTTTAAGAAAATAATTCACGGCTTCTTCACCCTTTAATATGATAGCCGCCACCGGCTAATTTTTTTCTTAATGGCAACGAGGCCATCAATCTTGTCCAGGCCGCGTACTCGCTCAGGCTCCCTCCCTCCTGCCGTGCAGGGCGGCCGTGGCTCTGGCTGAGCTCACCGCAGGGATCTTTTACTTTCTTCTGACCCCCCCACCCCATGCTTTGTCCATCGCTGCCTCTTCTGCTGGAGTCGGAGCGAGGTTATCTCCCAGGAGCCTCTGCAGGAGCAGGATGAGCTAGGAGCACGTGAAGGTGATGCCGTGTGCGCCTGTATGCACGCAGTGCAAGCAATCCCTGGGCAGACAGCCCCTGCAGAGGCACGGATCCCAGTTAAACATGTGCGATGCCCGAGCCTTGTGCTCACCCATCACAGAGGTGCATTTCACTGGATCTCCGGCCCCGGGGACCCCGCCACTGCAGGGCTCTGGGGCAACAATGGACCCTCCGGCAGCAGATCCAGCTCAATTAGGGCTCATGTACACGCCACGATTTTGCCCTTTCATGCGCTGCAACTGCACGTCCGTTTGCACGACCACGGACGCAAAATTTTAATTTGTGGTGAGCCAAACTAAATTACTTCTGGATGAGTTTTACTTTAAAATGCCATAAACGTCAGGAAAACGCGCACGTGCAAACAGTAATGCTGCTGAACCACAAGAAAGGACAAATTTAGTTACGTGTACAAGAGCCCTAAATGTTGGGTTGTGTACTTCTGCAGGCCTGCACGCCCACGTACAAACAGCGCACTGGTGGGGTACACACACAGCTCCCTAAACCTTTCGTGTGCACACCACTGAGCATGCCGGCGGGGGGGGGGAAGGTGTCCATCCCGGGTGCAGCCAGAAATGGCTGGAAATGGCTCCCCGCCCCCCATCCGAACCGCCTTCTCCATCTCCCGCCGGCAGGTCAGGTGTCATCGCAGGAAAGAGGCTCACGGCTGTCGCTGCCATTCGCTGCCTTTCAAGGCCAGTCATTTGAGACTATTAAGTGCTGGACTCTTGCTTTCTGATAGCCCCGGAAAAACACAGGGAGTCTATTTTTCTTAAACAATCCATCACGGCTGCTGTCAGCAGAACAAATACCCTCGCCCCGCGTTTTATACATCTCTATGGCCTGGGTTTTTATTTTTGCCTTATTTTGGCACAAAGTGTTTCCTGCCTGATGCGCTGGGCTTTAACTCTGCCGTCTAAATAGGTACTTATCACTTAGCATGGAGGTGATGGCTTGACATGCTGGCTGCCGCCCGCCCTCCCCTCCGCTGCGGGGAAGCAGTCAGAGTGTTGCTAATAGCTGTTATCACTTGAGAACTATAACCTGAAAGCCACGTGTGATACCGCGCCGCGGCTCGGTCCCCCCAGCCAGCTTTTATGCCATTGCTTGCAGTTCTCTGATACTGGGATGGTCCCGCTACCCTCGTGGAAACTTTGCCAGGTGTCCAAATCTGCTCCTGCTGGTGTCCAGTCAAGGTGTGGGTGTCTCGTGGCCACGAAGACACGTCCCCCCTGTTCCTGCAGACGCCGGGGGTCGGAGCTGCACACTGAGCCTGTATTTCTCTCCCGGGGCAATGCCAGATGACTGGGCATTGACAGCCTTGGCTGATATGCCCTGTGGTAGTCTGGTCCCTGAAAGCCTCTGTGTCTCCTGGGAGAAGATGGAGCTGGAGATGTGTCTCCATAGCTCAGTTTTGCATTGAGGGACGATGAGGCTCAGACTTATTAAGTGACTCTCCCAAGGTCACCCACTGAGCCAGGGGCACAGCAGCGCTCGGACTACGAACCCAGGAGTCCTGACTCCAACCACCGTACAATGGCCCCGAGGAGTTAACCGGCCGTGCTGGCGCAGGGATCTTGTCAAGGTCTACGGCTCTCAGCCTCGCCTGCCTTCAAAGCTCTTTCTCCTTGGAGGGCTTTAGTGGTCAGATTCCCCGCCGGGTGCAGTAATTCTTCCTCAAACTGCTCCACGCTGCTGTAAAATAACAGGGCGATAGCACCGCGGCCCCGATCCCAGCCCAGCCGGAGGGCTGTGTGCTGTACACTGGCCGCCTGCCTCCTGCCACCCTCTGCAAAGTCAGGACAGACCCAAACCCGTTGCAAACAGGCTCTGGGGTGAAAGATGGTCCTGGCTCCCAGTTGCTCTCCAGTAGCTTTCGGTTGCCCACCGGCACGTTCGATGGGGACGGCAGGCAAGGCCGGTGAGCAATGAGCATGCACCAGGGCAGCCCAGCATCCTTCTCCTGGCATCCTGCCTTCTCTAGGGCTTGGTACCGGCTGCTCCAGGAAGGGGCTACACCGGGTGTTACCCTGATACACAAGGGTTTAGATACCTTCTCTCTCCATATCAACCTCCAACCTCATCCTGGTCCTGCGGAGGGCTTGGTCTAAAGGTTGCCCTGTGGTCTAGGGGATGCCCCGTGGCAGGGAGCCCCACCGATGGATCATCTGTTGTGTCCAGAAAAGCCTTCCCCGGAGAAACGCAAACACCCAAGTGATGCATCCGGTGAAGCCACACGGACCCCTTCTTGAATATCAAACCCACAGCATAGCCCTCCCCAGCCCCGCAGAGCGGTCCCTGCCGGGGAACAGGTCACAGAGACAGCTCAAAAGTTGCACGAGGGGAACGTAAGGAAAAGCAGGAATGAACCACCGAGCAGTGCAACCAGCTGGGAGACAAGGTGTGATGGGAACGGGGCCCTGCCGGGCACTGGCTGCATCCGGCAAAGTTCCCAGCTTCGCTTGAAAAGGGAAACACAAGCAAGGAAGCGTGTGGAGCAGGACATTTTTGGAGAGGGGCTCTTGATCTGTGCCCTCTGCTGCTGGCTTCAAAGCCAAGGCACCACCCTGGGGAGCTCCTGGGTTGCTTCTCCGGACTGAGACCTTGGCATCAGCTAAGTATTGCTGAGATGTAGTCTGAAGTCAAGTCTGTAGACAAATTGGAGAGTCCAGCGGAGGGCAATGAAATTGGTTGGGGGGCTGGGGGCATGACTGGTGAGGAGAGGCCGAGGGAACTGGGCTGATTGAGGCTGCAGAAGAGAAGACCGAGGGGGATTGAATAGCAGCCTTCACCTCCCTGCAGGGGGGCTGCAAAGAGGATGGAGCTGGGCTGGTCTCAGTGGGGGCAGATGGCAGGACAAGGAGCAATGGGCTCAGGCTGCTGCAAGGGAAAATTAGGAAAAATCTTTCTCCCTAGGAGGGTGGTGAAGCACTGGAACAGGCTCCCCAGAGAGGTGGTGCAGTCTCCATCCTTGGAGGGGTTTCAGACCCCGGGTAGACAAAGCCGTATCTGGGATGCTGTAGTTGGGGCTGGTCCTGCTTGGAGCAGCAGGTTGGACTAGATGCAACTCCTGAGCTCCCTTCCCACCCTCATTTTCTATGATTTTAAGCCAAGCAAACACCAGGGTAGACGTGCACCTTCTAGACTACCCAGAGTAGACGTGCATCTAGCACAAGCTATCCTGGCCTGGTGCTCGCTTCAGCAGAGGCTGTGCGAGCAAGGCCCCGGTGCGGCTGAGCTGGGCGGACAAGCTGCAAGTCAGGGGGTCCCTGCAGGGCGTGGGGGAGAAGCCTTCCCCTGCTGCTGCCCCGTGCCCCCCTCTTCACACAGTCTCATCCCTCCCTTGTGCCCCTCGTGCCCGGGCTCCACAGGCCGACGGCTCCCCGGGCTCTGCAGTGCTGCACCGATGCTGCCATGAGCAGGGCTGGGACGGGTGCACTCCCCATCTGGCCCCACGCATCTCCGCTTCGATGACTAGAGAGATGCTAAATGCTTCCCCCTGCTCAGACTGGTCTGGACTGGGGTGGGTTTTGCTCTCCTTTGCAACAGGGGCACAGCCTCGTGGGGTTTCTTGAGCAAATATCGACAACATTTAATTGCAGCAGGACATCAGCGGCTGCTTTCCCTGTGCCAGGTTAGGGAGTTAGGTCTGTGTCGTCTTGGGGATGACTGTGTCGTGTTGCTCCGAGGTCGGACATGGGGTTTGCCTGGGCTGGTTTGGACAGAGCTGATCCTGCCTCAAGCAGGATGTGACCCTGCCGCTCCCTGCCAGCCCCACAGCTCTGTGACTCGGCTTGAAGTCTGCTGGTCCCCAGCTGGGAACGGCAAGGGCTGTCTCCATCCCTTCAGATGCATCTGTGGCCCCTGCCGCCCCCCCTTTCCTCTCCCAGGCTCCCCTCGTCCAGCCCGTCCTTCTCAGGACACCACAAAAACCACTGATGGGGCCACAACAGGGCGTGCACTAAGAGATCCTGAATCCTCAGGGGCTGAGAGGCTTTCCTGAATGCTTATCCAGCATCTGTCAGCGACTGGGGGTCTTTGCCCCCAAAGAGCTGATCTGCCCCTACGAGCCGGCGCCACGCTCGGCACTGCGGAGTCGCCTGCATCCAGCCCTGATGAGCTGGGAGAGGGGAGCTTGCCGGCCACAGGACCGCCACCCTGCCCGCGCCCTTCCTCGCTCCTTTGTGCGACAGGCAGGCAGCCTCCAGACCCCGGCTTCTCCCTCCACTGGCTCTTTTTCAGGTATCAGGGTCAGCCTAACTGGAGAGATGCCAGGCAGGGGGTTCAAACCTGCAAGCTGGCAGAGCTCCGGTTCCACAGTGGGGGTGGGCGAGGTGCTCTGGGCTTTGGGGAAGCCCCGTTCCCTCCCTGAGGATCAGTTCCCATGGCGGGAATGTGTGCGGTGATGTGGGGCTGGAGCCTTGGCCAGCAATCCTGATGCAGTGCAGCGCTATCGCCGCCCTATGTGCTGCTGCCATCGCTCTACCCTGATGCAGTGCAGTGCTATTACTGTACTACATGCTACTGCCGTTGTTGTACCCTGATGCAGTGCAGTACTATTGCTATACTACATGCTACTGCCATCACTCTACCCTGATGCAGTGCAGTGCTATCACTATCCTACATGCTAGTGCCATTGCTCTACCTTGATGCAATGCAATGCCATTATTGTCCCACATGCTGCCATTGCTCTACTCTAATGCTGTGCAGCGCTATCGCCCTCCTGCATGCTATTGTCATTGCTTTACCCTGATGCAATGCAGTGCTATTATTGTCCTAAGTGCTACTGCCATTGCTCTACTCTACTCTGGTGCGGTGCAGTGCAGTGCAATCACTGTCCTACATGCTACTGCCATTGCTCTACCCTGATCTTGTGCAGTGCTATCACCATCCTACATGCTACTGCCATTGCTCTACCCTGATGCAATGCAGTGCTATTATTGTCCTAAGTGCTATTGCCATTGCTCTACCCTGATCTTGTGCAGTGCTATCACCATCCCACATGCTACTGCCATTGCTCTACCCTGATGCAGTGCAGTGCGATCACGGTCCTACATGCTACTGCCATTGCTCTACCCTGGAAGACCTGGAAAGCAGCCGGAGGACCTGGGAGGTGACAAGGGGTGACACCAGCCCCGCAGGTAGTGTGTATGGGCACGTGCCCCTTTGAGGCTGGTGAGCTAGGTGCTGAGGCTTTGCCTGCGGGAAACGAGGGGCGCTGGGTGTCTGTGCTAACGAGGGCAATGACTGGCAGAGACTTGGGACTGCTGAAGGGTGGTCTTGAGGGCTTCTGAGCCCCCCAGGCCTGGGGGTCAGGACAGCAGTGCCTGCTTGAGGGACTGAGGAGACAAACGCCTGTGCGCGGTCCCTCGTAGCGCAGTGACAAGCCCGGCCGGGACCAAGAGGGACTGGCCCAGCCTCCCACGACCACCGTCCTGATGGCACAGGGAAGAGCATATCTGAACTGTGCCCTCCACCCCTGCGCAAGGCTTTCCTAGCACAACGGCCTGATCTGTGCAAATAGGTCGACACTCTCCCCTGCAAGATGCTGATGGTGGATTGGCAGCCTGGACACCTGGGGTCTGCTCCGGCCCTGCCACCTAAGTGTCAGTGCAACCCTGGGGAAGTCGCTTCTCTTTGCCTCATTGCTCTAACCTGTGAAATGGGCGCACCATGCTCAGTGACCCCTCCCATCTCTTCATCTGCCCATCCATTTCTTTGGCCCCAATCACCCCAGGGTTATGTCCGTGCAAACTCTTAGCATGAGAGCAACAGGTTCCCATCCCCAGAGCCGGCGGGGCGGGCGGGCAATGCAGGAGGGCATCTGCCGGAGACGCAGCACAGCTCTCGGCATGGGTCGGCAGCTCTCTTTTCTCCCGCAATGCCGCTCGCCCGTCTCTCCCCAGCTGGCGTTTGGCTCTGGCTCTCGCCACTCTCACGCCCGGGTTGATGGCTTGAGCTCTGCGTGTTGGAGCCGCTCTCGTTAGCTGCAGTCTGGAGCTGTGGTGGCCGCCCCGTGCTTTGGCTGCAGACCGCTCGGAGCCCAGCCCGCGCCGCAGACAAAGCCCGAAATTAGCCCAGTGCGCCCAGGAGAGGCCTGGGACCGTCAGCGGGGAGCAGGGGACTTACCTTGGGAGTGCCCGACGCCATGGCCTCCTTCAGGATGGAGTTCTTGCTGCCAAGAGAGAAGAGACGAGGGTTAGCTTGCAAGCAACAGCATCCTACGGACACAAAATACCCCGGGGGGAACATGATAACCAGGCTCTCCTGCATGCACGGGGTCCCCAAGAGCGGAGCTAGCCCAGGATCAGGCCCGAGGGGCAGGGGGGAGCGAGAGCGGGGTAACCCCCTAAACACAAGGAGATGAAGGCAAGCGCCAGTGAGAGGACACGTGGATCCCCTTTCCCCATTCCCCGGCGCGGGGAAGGAGGGGCTCACCCAGCTCTTCCCTGCGGGAACAGCCGCGGATTTAATCCCGCTCCCCCCTGCAGACAGGTGAGCCCCCGAACAATTACACGTCCCCGCGCCGTGGCGGTGGCGGCGATCGGGCCCGGGCGGCGATGTTTGGCTTATTAAAGTAATCTCTCTCATGTAAATTCTGCTGCGAACACGCCGCAAACAGCATTAGGAAATAAATTATTTCCCCCTGATTCGATTTGTCGGCGCGGAGCACCTGCAGCCGGCAACCAGGCGCTTGAAATATGTTGCCAGGCCGGTGTCTGCGCGGGTAAGTACCTCGTGGTTGGCTCCTGCCACGCCGCGGCTCGGGGGAGATGATGGATGGGTGGGTGGAGGGGGGAGGTGAGCGGGGGGCTCGGGGGGGCTGGAATCGTGTTTAATAACAAAATCTGTATGCAAGCCTGCATCCCGGGCTAAGGATGAGTGATCAGCAGCCAGAAAGTATTAAAAAGCTTCGCTAAACAGATGCTGACAATAGAACAAGACATATCAAATCAGATCGACTTCAGGAACATTAATATACACACGCGCACGCACACAGACACGCGCCCGGCCCGCGCGCCCGGCCCCCCGGCCCGCCTCGCCCGCCGCGGGAGGGGAGGCATCAATAAATTTTTATGAGACTTTTAGAAGATCGACGCGGTACTCGATGTGACAAAAAAGCAATGTGCCTGTCATGTTCGCTTTGCTGGGGACGCGCCGGCCCCAGATGCCGCGCTGCCGCCGCGGCGGGCAGAAATTGAATTTGGCTGGTTCTAATCTGCCTTGATTTGGCAGATGGCTGGGTGTTATGAAATGAGAAGGGATGGAGGGAAGGTGGCCTCTCCTGGGGCTGCCCCCGCCCTGCCCTGGGCCTTGCACGGGGTGTTAGGAGGAATTATCCGGCGTGACCAGGCCATAAGGGGTGTAGGAGAGGAGAAGTCTTCCCCGGGGGGTTTCCCCCCACCCCGACAGCTGGCTTTGCTGGGGTGCCTGATTGCACTGGGGTCGGGGTGCGGGTGCTGCTGGCCTCAGCCGTGAGCTTGCCTGGGGGGAGCAATGGGGATCTGCAATCGTGCCCAGCCCAGGGCACTGTCAGGGGGTGGCAGGAGATCCGCCGGTGGTCCGGACCTCCCCGACACAGGCGCCGGCTCCCTTCCCGCCTGGGCCCTGCAAAGCTGCCCTCGGAGCTGATATTTGGGGCACAGACGCCCCGCTGTGCCGCGTCCTTCGGCGGAGCCACGGCTGCCTCGCACGGACCGGAGCCAGCCTTTCACACAGTCGGTGCAAAGGCCAAGGTCCCGCCGCGGAGGGGAGCCGATAAACGTCCCCTGGCTTTTGGCTTAAATCTCCTGGAAAAGTTTCTATCGCCTTTAATTTAGGGGGATCTTTTTTTAGAGCCGCCCCCTTCTTTCCCAGCTAAATTTAGGGCCGTTCTATTAATAGCAGGTATTTTTAACGAGGGGGGATTTGGGAAGGAAGCCTCGCGTCCCAGCGTGCCACTGTGGGCGAGGAAGAGCGTGCCCCTGGGAGCAGGTTCCCGCACACGCGGCTTCTCACACCTTCCTCTGGCGCCGGTCCCTGCTCGAGATAGGATCCCGGACCCCGAGGGCTAATTCGCCCTTCCTCGAAATAGCAAGATGGGGGAAAGGGCTCGCGGCCGTCGGCAAAGAGAAACCTGCCGTTCCATAAACGCTGCAGACAAATTGGAAATGGTAAACGGGAAGCGGAGACCTTTAAAGTTCAAACACTTTTCGGCGCCTTTTAAAGTTTTTCGCTCTAGGCCCTGGCAGGGAGCACAATCTTTGGAGACCTCGGAGATCTCTTTAATCACCAAGCCAGTCTGCTGTGCTCGGAGATGATTACACATTTACATAGTAATAACCCCGACACTCCCCACATTATTTCACGGCTAGCATATTTCCACTCGGCGAGTGATCCATGTGTTTTAAATTATAACCTGTACATAGGAAATTAGTTACTAAGTAGGATATTCACAGGCTCGCCTGACACTTCTAATTAAGGTGATTTACATGGAATTATCCTTCGAAATAAAAAAATGGTGTTTTGCTAGCTAATAAAATATAATTACTACCCGCTTTTATAAGTTACAGTGCGTTTTAATCTATTTGGGGAATTGTTTATCTAGTTCATTACAACCAAACAACTGCTTTTCCTTTCCAGGCGGAAATAAAGGGGCGAGGGAGAGATGCAGGGCGAAGAGGGCTGGACACGGGCTGGACACACGCACGTGCCCGCTGTTCACCCACGCTCGGGGATTCAACCCGTGTGCATCGGGTAGGTCACAGGAGGGAACGTCCTTGTCTCCAGCAGCCGCCGGCCCCTGAGTTACGCTTCCCCCCGGGCACCTGCCCCGACACGGCCGCATCCGCCGGTGTCGCCCCATTACAGCCGACGACTGAGCACGGCTGGGGCCCCTCGCCGGCTCGACTGTGATTTATACCCCGTCATTATGATTTCACGACAGCTGCTAAGAGGAACATTTCCTTGCAGCAAACCTGGGAGAAAGAGGAGAAACCCTGAGCACGGGGCGCGGATGCTGCCGGCCTGGCTGGTGGGTTGCAGGCACCTGAGGGCTCCCGGGCAGCGGCTCCGAGGGGCCCAGGGAACGGCCAGACCCAGGAGGGGAGCGTTTTATGTCCAAAGGGGCAGCAAACCCTCCCTGCATCGGATCCTCCGTTGCCCGCAGCCCCCGGCCCCCAACCCTCTGCTATCAGCAGCCCTCGCAAGTGCTTCTCCTGCACCGAGCCGATCCCAAAGGCGGTGCTTTTAGGACAGGGCTCATCTAATACTCTTGATACCTCCCGCTGCCTCGATAGTGCCCCGGAGAGGAAAGCAGCAACACCCAGCTCTCAGGACTGGGCAGCATGTGTGCATGAGCTCTGGGGTGCCAGGGCCACTGTTGGGCTGTGGCGAGTTCGAGACCTCGCAGGAGCAGAGCGCCGAGGATGGGAAGGGTCAGACCGGGGTGCCCCAAACTGCATGAAAGCGGCCTGGTTTCAGAGGTGCTCCACGGAGCCGAGACGTTGGCACCAAAAGCCAAGGTCCTCCACGGAGGTGCTGAGCTCTGCATCCCCGTGGCTGCGAGCTCGGGGGTCACGGCTGCGAATGCTGCACCCCACTGCTCCTGGGCCCAGGGACCCGGCTTCACGCAAGAGCAGACGTAGGCTGCCAGCTCTGCTGCTGAGCCAGGCTCGTGTTTGCTAGGTCTCTCCTACCAGGCAGAAACAAATGAGCAGATTATGCAGGGAAACAGCGTGGATGACTCTCCACAAAGAGCTCTGGCTCGCATGGAGCCAACGGCTGCACACGTCGCGGGAAATGCGGCTTTGGCCGATGTGTTTCAGCCGCGGCGCCTGCCCCGAGACCGGCAGTTCTCGGCGTTTGAGACATGGGGGACCCCTGCATACACTTGGGACACCCCCAAAAGACTCGGGCACCCCTGGGAAAATGCTTTGACTTTGCAATGCAAGAACGGCTTTCTGCCATCACGCACAAGAACGGGGCCAGCCCACCACAGGGCAGGATGGTTTTAATGCTACAGATTCCTGTTTGCAACCTCTGGGTTTCTCCTGTGAGTTTGCACGCCTGCCAGTGCTAGCATTGCCTGCCCCCCCTTGAAAGGACCTCAAGGCCCCCCTGGGGTGCTGTGGGACCCCGGTTGAGAATCACAGTCCTAGACCGTGCAGCGGTTTGCAAACAGCACGGTGAGGACTGTGCATCCGAGGGGATCCCTAACGTGCACCCAACCAGTGGTCGGGATAACCCTGGCCTCGGCCAAGCCCCGAGTTTCTTGAACCTGAGCAGTTCGGAGGCTTGTGCTCATCCTCAGCGAGAGGATGCTCGACAGCCTGGGAGATGCTTGCAACGGCTGGCAACCAACCACACTGCAGCGGCAGCCTTCGCAGGGCTCGGTCCCCCGTGCCACCCCGCAAAGGATGCTGCCTGAAGCCAGCCACGATGGATATGCCTCCTTGAAACGCTTCCAGGGAAAGGTGCTTGTTTCTCCGACTATACCAGGAGGGTAAGAAAGCACTGGAAGAGGTTACCCAGAGAGGCAGTGGACTCTCCATCCTTGGAGGTGTTTAAGACCCAATTAGACCAAGCCTTGGCTGGGATGATGTAGTCAGGGCTGGTCCTGCTTGGAGCAGGGGTTGGACTAGATGTGACTCCTGAGCTCCCTTCCCACCCTCGTTGTCTGTGATGATATGATTTAATGCCTGACCGCTGCAACACCCAGGTGGGGAGACCTGGAGGGGAGACCGGCGAGACCCTGGAGGAGACGGGCGGGGGGCACTGCCCCTGCACAAGAGGGAAGCTGGCCTGGGAAGAGGGGAGCGGGGGTCTCTGATGTCCGCGCAGGTGAGCAGAGGTGTCACTTGCCTCCAGAGGAGGAACCGAGGGGACGCTTTTCACCGTCGCATCTCTGGAAGCTCCCCTGACCTGGCAGGACACACCAGATTTGCAAAAGACCCCCGAGCTCAGCTGTTGCAAGCATCTCCCAGGCTCTCAGCAGGGCCAGACGGGGCCGGAGCAATGGGCTGTCCAGCTGTCCTGTCCCCGACTGTGGCAGGGCCGGGTGCTGTGGAGGGAGGGCGCTGAGCTGGGTCTCTCTCCCTGTTCAGTATCCAACAGCATTGGGGTAGACATGTCCGAGGAAACGTCTCCCGAGATCCATCACCCACGAACTTATCCAGTCCCTTTTTGAACCCGGTTCTGCCTCCAGCACCGCCTGGGGCAACGAGTTTCACCTCTTCACACCTTGCTTTAAAAAGGCCTTGCTCTTATACCTGTCTCCCATCATTTCAGCGGCTGCCCCTCTTTTTAGCACTTGTCCACACCCTTCCTGATGTTATAGCCTCAATCGTATCCCCCCTCAGCCGTCTCCTCTCCAAACTCAGGACTCCTGGCCTTTTTAGTCTCTCCTGGCCCCGGCCCTTCTCTGGACCTCATCAACGTGTCCTGTCTGCTGGGCACTTGGCTGGGGCTTTGCACCTGTCTGCACCCAGCATCTTTGCAAGCTTGGCCCATGCATCTCCCTGCTACCCCCAGGAGCAACGCTGCTGCTGCAAAGCAGAGGGAGACCCCCCCCTTGCTTCTGGGCCTTTCTCCCTTGAGCGATCCCCCCTGCTCAGACTGGCTGGGACCGCAGACTTCCTCTGCAGCGGGGGCACGGCCTCAGCCTGGGGTCTCTGGAGCATTCATGACCCCCTGGCAGCAGCCGTGGCCCCCCTGTATCCCGGGGGCAAGGGTGATTCCTGGGGCTGTGTCAGGGGCAACTGTCATGTGGCGCAGAGGTTGGCCCCGGGGTTTGTCTGGGCTGGTTTGGACAGGCCTGATCCTGAGCTGGGGGGTTGCAGGGAAAGGACCGTATGGCACCAGCTGCTGACGCTGATGCAGAAACGGGCTCTGGGCACCGAGGGGAAGAAACAGCTCCGAGGGTCCTTCTCCAGCTCCGATGTCTCTGGGCATCCCTGGGATTCGTGCCCCGTTGCACCCACGAGCAGGCTGTCAGCCCTCACCGCCTCAGGACGGAGGGCTTCCAGGTCACGAACGGGGAGTGTGATCCCCGCTGTACACGCAGGGCGTAAAGGGACACACCCAAGGTGACGCACAGGGAGTCAGTGGCAGGGCCTGGCTTTGAGCCAGCCTCATGCCCTCACCACAAGGCCCTCGAACCCGCGGCACCTGATGCTTCCAACATCAAACCCGCATGGGTTTTCAGCAGGGCCAAAACCGGGGTCTGCTAGGGGAGGGGAGGAGCGGTGCCTCTGCAGTGGGGCTGCGTTTCCCCGCCTTCCCTCTGCAAGAGAGATGCTGGAGGGATTCCTCTCCTCTCCTGCTCCCCGCCACGACAGGACAGGACAGGAGCAAGCCCAGGGGCTGCTGCCAGCCTCGCTGGGCTCTGGCTGATGTAACCCCCCATCAGCGATGGCCAGACTTGGGGGGTCCAGTCTTCCCATTAAAAATAAGAGACATCACGCCATCAGGTTCCCCGTGGCCCTTCACGGGCTCCCTGCTGCGTTCCACCCCAGAGCTGGCTGCATTTCAGTGGTGGATGAAGCAAAGCCTGTACACTCTTCAAGCCAGCTGGCAAAGCCAGCTGAACAGCGCTGAACAGACGTGCAACGCCGTGTGCTTTAATTGCACACCCATGCTCCCCCCCAGCCAGCAGCTCTCAGCCCTGCCTGCCCCCACCCCTCCTCTCCTGCTCCTGGCTTGTCCAGCGCCACGCACACGGCCTTGTCCTGCTTTGGCTTCCCTGGGATGTCCAAGCATCCTGGCAGGCTTCCCGCTCCATTGTGGGGGAGCCTAAATTAAACCCTGGCGCACCTGGCAGCCGAGGAAAGCGCCGGCTGGTTGCAAAGGCAGGTTTCTCACGACCCCGCGACGGGCTGGAGCCAGCGCCTGAATTCGGACCCAGAGCAGAGTCTGGGATTCACATCTCGAGACCCCTCTGCAATGGCGCTGTGCAAGAGCTGGGCTCAGCCGTACAACGGAGGAAAGCAAACAGCCTCCCTGGGCTTCGAGGTGGGCATCGAGAGACAGGCGCGGAAGTGCGTGGTCTGCTGCTCCCAATCTGGGCCGAGGGGAGAAAGCAGCTGGAGCAGCTGGAGGCATCCTCCCCTCACCGCCTGGCTCGTGTCAGGGCTGGCGGGGTCCGAGACACCCACAACCAGCCCTGCCTTGCCCCTAGGACGGTCCCACCGGGAGCTACAGGGCCCCGCTCCTCTCCCCACCCCTCCATAACTCCTCGTACATCCACGCCGAGAGGAGGGGAAGCTCCGGCAGACTTGGCCGCTGTCAAGCCGGCCTCGGCGGAGATCAATCAGGTGTGGGCCGCGGCAGGGAGGGGGCCGTGGGTGCAGGGGGGGCACCCAGTGCTGCCTGGAAGAAGGTAGTGCAAGGCACTTAATAGTACCTGTCCCTGCTCTCCCCGGCGGGGATTTATGCCTCGAGGGGTCACCTCTGGCGAGACTCTAATAACACGACTTTATTAGCTTGCCTGCGCCTCCTCCGAGCAGGGGGCCGGCAGCACCTTGGCCGCGGCGGGGGGGCGCGCCGGGGACGGGAAGCATCTGCCCCAGCGGGTCCCCTCCACGGTGACAAGAGGGAGAGGGAGAAAAATGAGGCTCCCTTGAAATTTATCACGCACCCAATTACAATGTTAATTGGCAAGTCCCAGAAATCAATTAATTCGCAAATTTTTTTCAATTAAAAATTAAGATAAATCATAAAACGTTATTAAGCAAAGGCCAAACTCCGTGAACTTTTTTTTTTTTTGCCAGCATCTGGATTTTTTTTTCATTTAAATAAAAAAAAAAAAAAAAGAGCTGTGTTGCCAAAGCTCGATGCCCTTGAGTGTCTTTGCTGTAGCGCGGGGGGCTGTCATCAGCAGGACTGGGCTGAAGACAGATAAAAAAATATCGACCGGTCGGACACACTGCTTCTGTTTTATTGATCAGGCGGGAATTTAACTTGCTGTGCATATCCACCGTGTCAGCAAGGGCTACAGGGGAAATTAAAAGTACTTGGCTGGGAGATGTCGCCTTGATACCGGGGCTGGGGGAGGGGAGGGGGAGAGGGGGCCACAGAGACCAGGGGAGGCAGGGAAGAGGAAAAGAAAAACAGGTGGGAAGAAAATAAAGAGGAAGAAAGAGAGACAGGGGCAGGGAGTGAAAGGGAAGGAGGAAAAGTTTGGGAGACGGGGGCCGGTGGGGAAGCGCTGACGCTCCCTCTCTGTGCCCGGCTATCGCGCTGGTTTTCAGGGGAGAGATTTTCGGGAGCTTTGTTAACAAAAAAAGCCCGTTCCTAAATGCCTCAGCTCTCATTCAGACGCCAGGCCTGGCCACAGCACTGGCTGCCTGGGGACAGCGCCTATGGCTTGGCCAACAAGTTGGCGTCCCCAGGTGGACCTCTCAGCTGCAGCCGTGTCCCAGACGTGACACGGGACAGCAGGACAGATTTGGGGGTAACCCACTTGACTTAGCCAGGGCAGCTGCTGGGTCTGAGTCTCCTTGGTGGCTGGCAGCGATGCCACTTGAGGACCACAGGAAAGCAGGGTGGGAAGGGACCTCACCAGGTCACATCCAGCCCGGCCCCCCGCTCAAGGCAGGATCAGCCCTGTCCAAACACGCGTGTGTCCAACCTGCTCTTGGAAGGATGGAGAGTCTACCACCTCCTAGGCAGCTTGGTCCAGTGCTGGACCACGCTCAGTCAGACCGTCCCTCCTCATCTCCAGCCTCAGTTTCCCCTGCTGCATCTGGAGGCTGTTACTCCGAGTCCTGTTCCTTGTGGCCACAGAGAAAAGCCCGTCTCCATCCTCTTTGTCATCGCTCTTTGGGGATTTGAAGACTGTGATCCACCCCTCCCTCTTCTCTTCTGCCGGGTAAGGGTATCTCAGACAAGGGCTTGGTCTGGGCTAACACAACGCTTCCTAGAGCAGGGGGCCCTGGTGTCACACCAACCCCCGACCGGAGCTGTCCACACTGCGGCCAGGTTTTAACAGTCGTGGCAGGCAAGGTATGTCATATGCCAGGCCCCATATCGGCACGGAGCCAGAGGCCCCTCCGGCATCGTCTTCCTTTGACATGTCGACCGCGCAGATGGCAGCGGGCCACGAGCAGGGAAAGCAGCTTGGCTTGCAGCTGGACCATCAGAGAAACATGCTACTCAAAGGGCCACGAAACACAAGCCAGGAAGCAAGGCGGCTGTGGGAGCTGGCTCCATGGAGGCGAACTTCTGCCAGGGATGCTGGGGGTGGACCTGACCTCGAGGAAGGCGGGAGGATGAAGGAGAGGGTCACCAGTCCATGCCCTGGTAATGTGCTTTGTATCTGTCCCCAGCTCTGTCCCTGAGCCTGCTAGGGATGGCCCTGTCCTCGTCCCTGGGGGGATCTCTCCCCGATTCCTTCATCCTGGGGGTCCCTGGAGGGGTCTTGGAATAGGAGTTTATTCCAACAGCCTGGGGGGAGATAACTAGCACCGGCTCTTGTTCTTGTTCCCTGCGAAGCTATGAGGATGCGGCACCAGAGAGAGAAGGAGGATGGGATACAGCAGGCAGCAAGAGGCGCTTCCAGCCACTGGCACCAGTGCCACGGGTGGGACAGGAGCGACTGGCCCAAGGTCCCTTAGCCAGGCAGTAGCAGAGCCAGGGAGCGACTCCAGACAGCCTGCCCCGCGGGCCAGCCCTCCGCCCAGCGGATCAGCCCACCCCCAAATGTTAGCCAGGGCTTCTCTGTAGTTTCCTTGCCGATGCGAGATCCGGCCTCGCACATACGAGACATGCGGCTCATCCACCCACAAAAGGTCTACTGGCAAAAAGAGGTGGTAGACAGATAGACAGATAGATAGATGCATGGACGGACAGGTAGGTGGGTGGGTGGGTGGATGGATGGACTGAAGGAAGGAAGGAAGGAAGGAAGGAAGGAAGGAAGGAAGGGTGGATAGATGGGTAGGTTGATAGATAGGTAGGTAGGTGGGTGGGTGAACGGTTACGTGAGTGGGTAGGTAGGTAAGTGGGGGGATGGATGGATGGATGGATGGATGGATGGATGGATGAGTGGGTAAGTAGGTAGTTAGGTAGGTGGGGGGATGGATGGATGGGCGGGTAGGTAGGTAGGGGGGGATGTGTGGGTGGGTGAGTGGGTAGGTAGGTAGGTGGGGGGATGGATGGATGGATGGATAAATGGATGGATGGATGAGTGGGTAAGTAGGTAGTTAGGTAGGTGGGGGGATGGATGGATGGATGGGTGGGTAGGTAGGTAGGTGGGGGATGGATGGATGGACAGACAGATGGGTGGGTGAGTGGGTAAGTAGGTAGTTAGGTAGGTGGGGGGATGGATGGATGGGTGGGTGGGTAGGTAGGTAGGTGGGGAATGTGTGGGTGGGTGAGTGGGTAGGTAGGTAGGTAGGTGGGGGGATGGATGGATGGGTGGGTGGGTAGGTAGGTAGGTGGGGAATGTGTGGGTGGGTGAGTGGGTAGGTAGGTAGGTAGGTGGGGGGATGGATGGATGGATGGGCGGGTAGGTAGGTAGGTGGGGGATGTGTGGGCAGGTGAGTGGGTAGGTAGGTGGGGGTGGCGGGATGGGTGGGTGGATGCCCCAAGCCCCATTCAGAGTGAGCGTCCAGGCGGCGAGACCAGACTTCGTGCCATTCCGACTCTCGACGCGCGGCCGTGCCGGGCCCAGCGCCGGCGCCGGGCGGTCCGGGAGCTCGGCTGGGCCGCTACGCTCGCTCGCTGCCGTTCCCGAAGAGCTCCAAGCAGCAGAGAAACGCGGAGACGCCGGCGCATCGACCCAACCGGGCGGCCCTCGGCCACCGGCGCGAACAGAGCAACGGCCTGCAGTAGAAGGCTGTTATCTTCCACCTGGTGCTGCCGCGACCGGGGCAGGACACACATGCTTTGCCCGTGCACTTCACAGCCCTGGCTGACAGCAAAGGGGTGCTGAGACACCAGAGCCCAGGTGGTGGGCGGCAGTACGGCCCAGTGGTCACATCCCCTTTAGCAGAGGGTGCGAGGAGGGCAAAAGGCCAGGTGCCTAAAAAGGGGCTTGCAAAGGCATGCGTTCACCTGGGCTGGAGGTCATGCGACGGGCTGCACCTAGAATCAGAAACAGATGTCCCAGAGCCGCGGGGCTGGCAGGGAGCTGTGGGGTCACATCCAGTCCAAGCCCTGCCCGAGGCAGGATCAGTCCAGACAACCCATCATGTAGAGCATCCCCAACCAGTGCCCATCCACGCTCTCCTTGAACCCCTCCAGCGATGGAGCGGCCTCCCTTCCCTGGCATCTCTCCCATGGCCTCCCTGCTCCACCAGTGCAGTTTTCCTTGAGCTCCAGCCTAAACCTGCTTTGCACCTGCACCGACTTTGCTTAGGGAAGAACAGCGCTGGCGGGTCCCGGGGGCTGCTTGCAATCCCTGCACCCGAAGCCCCTCAGCGAAGGGATGCTCCTTCTTCCCCATGGCCCGGGCAGCAGGCAGCACCCAGGCTCCTGGGTAGGTAGGGGATGCAGCCTGCAAGGACTGAGCAGGGCACGGGCATGGAGAGGCACACAGGGCTGGCACAGGATCGTAGGGAAGCAGGGCTGGAAAGGACCTCCCGAGGTCACATCTCATGCAATCAGATGCTCAAGGCAGGGTCACCAATGACAGACTCATCCCAGCCGTGAGTCTGTCCAAGCTGCATTTGGAAACCTCCAGGGACGGCGAGTCCACCCCCTCCCTGGGCAGCCTGGTTCAGTGCTTGACCCCTTCAGAGTGGATCCCTCCTCATCTCCAGCCTCAGTTTCCCCTGCTGCAGCTGGAGACCGTTGCTCCTAGTCCTGTCCCCTGCAGCCACAGAGACAAGCCCGTCTCCATCCTCTCTGCCCCTCGAGGATTGGAAGTCTGTTATCAAAAAACCCTGCTCAGCCTACGCTTCATTCCCCCGACTACATCCATTCCTCCTGCCCGGGTCGTGCCGAGATGGTGCACCACCGTGCAAGGGGCTGTACGCCTCTAACATGACAAGGGCATGCAAAGGGCACGTGAGACTCGGTTGTCTCCCCATATCCCGGTCCAGTACGACCGCTTGGTGCTGCCTCGAGCGTCAGCTCCGTCAGGAGCTCATTTCTCTACAGAAGATGGCCTTGAGGGGTTTGGGGCCGAGAGAGTTAATCCCCTTCCAGCTGAGGCTTGTAGTTTTGTTTGGTTTCAATTTATACCCTTCACTTAAAGAGGGGGATAAAAAAAAAAAGGAAGGAAAAAAGGGAGGGGAGGGGGGGAAAGCCAGGTGACATATTCTAAGAGAGAGCACCGAAAACGTGTTAAGCACTTCAAAATCTCATATATTCAATCGGCCTCTGGCAAGACATCTGCCTAATGTTAGAGCTTAAATATCCTTTTCCATTTTACATGCATTCAAGTCTCATTTGAGCGAAATGAAACGGTATTATTAAAGGGAGATTTTGCACAAATGGCCTGAATTTGACATGTCAAGTTCAATGAGGCTGTTACATATGTAACGCCGAGAAGGGCTCCGAGGCTGCCGGCTCTTGAAACGGCGCCAGTGGCTCAGAAATGAAATTTGCATCTGCCTTCTCCATCCCCACCTCCCTCCGGAGCCCAGCCAGAGCCGGCGAGGGGCCGGGAGAGCCGCGGGGAGGGAAGACGCAGCCCCCTGCTCCCGGGGGCCGGAGCCTGGCGGGGGGCTCTGGCTTATTTGCCCAAGGGGGATCTTGGCCCTGAGCCTCCCGGATGGGACCCGTCCTGTGCACGCCCACCCAGCGCTGCTGCCCAGTCCAACCCAGTCCCTGCTCCGTGGGGGAACTGGTTGTGACGCACGCCCTTGCTCTGCTCTCGCCGTGCTCCAAGCAGATGGGGTCCCTGCCGGAGCACCCCGTCCTCTGCCCTCCGGACACAGGGGAAGGTGGGAGACAAGGGGCAGATGCACGCTGGTCTGACCCCCTGGGAGCTTCCCGGTGTTGTGTGCAGCCACCGATCCCAAAGCCCCAAAGACTGGACCTCCCCACCCTGGAGATGAGCCCCGGAGGGAGATTCTTCCTGCCGCCCATCCTCAACTTCCCCCTTCAGGTCCCTGCGCCCACCCCGGAGCCGTGCAGGGCCAGCCTGGCAGGTGGTACCACCCAGGGCATAGGCAGAGGCGACTCCGCAGGCCGGATCCACGGGCAGGATTTGGCCCGTGACTTTCCACTGCCCAGCTCCCGGCCCTGTGTGATGTCTCCCTCACTTCTGCAGGCACCTAGAAGGCACCAGGACCCGGCGGCGGGAGAGCCCCGGGGCTTTTGGAGGAGGACGGCTCACCCTAGCTGGACCCGCGATGCACGGACAGGACGGGTCGAGATGGCACGGGACAGGACCTTGCAACAGGACCTCTGCCTGCATTTCTTTGCCCCTCTCCCGCGATGTTTGCCCCCATCCCCTAGTAAAGATGAGCTGCTTCGGCCTTGCAGGGAGTAGGGGGTGGCCTGAGCTCACCCGGGCACGTCCACGGCCTCACCGGACCCCCAAGGCTTCGTGGACGGCCCCCGTTCCAGGGCTGGGGGAAGACGAGAGCAGCTTTGTTCGAGATTAGCCTCCGTCACCTGAATCCTCGGCCCAGATGGAGCGTTATCTATCACGGCACGGCGGGAGTCGTTATTTAATAATTAATAAAGGCCCCCCGATGCCTCCCCCGCGCGTGGCCGGGCACTGCGGCCGGCGGAGAGGGGCGAGCTGTCTCCTCGTTAACGGCTGGGTTATTTAAGGGAATAATGCCGCTCCTTTTCATTTGTCAGCTGCCCGCGCTGGCCCTTGTCACGCAGCGTGATTTAGGGTTTCCTCTCCCTTCCCATTAACCGCCACCTTCCCATCACCGCCGTGCGCCCGCCCGCCATCGCGGCTGCCGGCCGGCGCTTTCAGCTCCGCGCGGAGATTGGCCCGGCTTCCTTGATGGGCTCCTCTGAGCGCTAATTGCTTCTGTTCATTTAAACCTGTTCGCTAATTTGCAGTGGCCCTTTATTAAGTTGGATGCAGCCCAAATTACACTATAAATTACGCGCGCAAGGGGACTGGGTGTCGGGCGGGATAAATGGGCTGGTCGTTCCCTTCCCCCCCATACCCCCCTTGCTCTTAAAGAGCCGCGGAGCTGAGCGGTGGCACGGTGCCACTAGTGCGACGAGCTGGGCAGGTCTCAGCCTCGTGCCTCCTCCTGCCGAATTTCCCTCCGCCCCTTTCCGCCCGCATCCGAAACCGGAGGCTGCTGCTGTGTCGCAGGCTGAGCCGCGCCGTCCTTTCCTCCCCGCAGACCCCAGCGGAGGTCTGTCCAGCTGATCGGAGCTCACCCCCGACACGTGTGCACCCATGCACATACCCCCCCCGCTTACACGCGTGTGCATGTGCACGCTGCTTTCCCCGCCGGCCCGGTGACGTCACTGCGCTCCGCGCCGGCAGCCTGCTCCCTGTCCTCACCTTTTAATAACCGGGGAATTCATTAATAATTGAAATCAACACGCTCCTTTCCAGGGCGGCGGAGTTTTATTAAGGCAGGGGCAGGGAGCTGCCAACCCCTGGCTGCAGCCATTTCCTAAATAACTGCTAGCAGTTAAAATGCAATTAATTCTTTCTTTTTTTTTCTTTGAATCGAGGACTCTGCTTTCTGCGAGAGCGGCAGGGGAGGAGAGGAAGGGGCTCTGGCACTTCCCTGCCGGAGTAAGGGAGCAGCGATGCCTCGGTGAGCTCCCTGCTCAGCTCGGCACAGGGACTGACCCCACGGGGCTGGATCCGGGGAGGGTAGAGATGCTGGTATCTCACTACCAGCAAGGAGATATGCCCATCCTTGCTGCCAGCTGGTGTTTAACAGCGGAGACGGGCAGAACAGGGCAAGAAACCCCAGCCCTGCCTCCCTCCTGCATGCACCGGGGCAAGGGGACAGGACAGACCCATGCAACGGAGGCTTTGCTCTCCGGAGACCTCAGCCCCAGCTCGCCTCAAGGCAATGAGATGAGCCCCAGGTGGAAACGAGGCTGCTCCTGCTTTGGTCCCTCCATGCCAGGGGCCTAAAGCTGTGGGGCCCCTTACCTGATGTTCAGCTGGGTGAGCTTCTCCAGCTCTTGCTCCATGTGCTCCTGCAGCTCCCCCGGGCGCAGCAGCACCTGGCAGATGGGGCAGATCGGGGCCTGGCTGTCGAACAACGTGGCCTTCTTCTTGCCTGTGGGGACACAAGGGGTTGGGAAGCATCAGTGCAAGCCAGTCCAGATAAACCATGCTCTCTGCCACCATCCACCCCGATGCAGCCCCCGACCCTGCCACTTCGCCTGTGGCAGGGAACCCAGCAAGCCCAGAGCAGGGCAGGAGGGTGTTAACTCTCTGCATGCGTGGCTGGGGGTATCACGTGGGGTATCATGTTTGCACCCTGGCAAGGATCTCCTCCAGACGCCTGGCGCGAGAATCACTGGTATATGGGATTTCCTGACCTGATTTCCCCGCTGGGCTGGGCTGGGTGAAGATGCAGCAGATCTGCAGACATGCCCGGGGTCCGGGGGGGATGGTAGGTGCCCCGTGGATCTCCGCAGCCCCATGGGTTCACTTCCTGGCTGCCCCCCCCTTGCACGTAGCCCGGGGCTGGCTCTCGTTTAGTGTCTGTACAGCGCCTGGCACAGATAGGCTTGCAACGGGGCTCCCGGATGCTCCAATAATACACCCGTAAATCAGAGTGTTCCTGGTCTTCCCACATGCCTCAGTTTCCCCATCTCCACAGCACGGGGAGTGACACCGTGGCATTAGTTATTACATGTCGTTGCAGCCCCCTCCACCCTGGGACACCATCCTCCTCCTTGCAGCATGGAGGGACATGGCCAAGTCCACACCAAGCGTCGGTGGCAGAATGGACCGGGACCCGGCAGCCCAGTCCCACCCCGGTGCCCATCGGGAATTGCCCGGGGCAGGGACTCACTGCACATACCTTGGAGCAACGCGCTCAGACCACAGGGCTCCTCACCCCCGCGCAGGGCAAACCCCGGGGCCGCCGCATTACACCAGGGACCTGCTGCCATGCCCGGGTCAGACCCCAGACCCGTCCTGCCCAGCGTCCTGGACACGGACAGGAGAGCGAACGGGGCAGGAGCAGGGTTTTACACTGTTACACCCCAGCACTGCGTCCTGATGGGCCCAATCCCTCCTCTGGACACTGAGGGGCTTGGCAGGGACCCGTCTCTGGAGCGAGGCCGATGGGCAGCGCTGATATAAAAGCCAATAACGTCCAGCCCGGCCCCGTTCCCGGCTGTACTAGCGTGGCCGCGCATCAGAGGGCGGTGTGAGCCCGGCTCTGGGGAGCGGGACGAGCTCTGCTGCAGCCCGGGGCCCTCCCGGGATTATTTATTCATGCATCAGATGCGGCTCTGGCAGGCCGAACCCCAGCCCGAGGCAGGAAGGGGCCATGCAGAAGCCAAAAGGGACCATTTGATGGCTGCATGCACCGGAGGCTCACGGGACGGCCCCGACCCTAAAAGATTGGGGCACGACTTGCTCAGGGCTGAGCGGTGCCTGCCGTGGGTTTTTCCAGGCACTAACCCAAACCCCTGCCCCTTTTTTGGGTGGGGAAACTGAGGCAGAGGAGGAGGCAGTCCCTGACACTCAGGGCGAGAGGTGGGAACGCTCCCGCAGGGTCTTGCTTTAACCACTAGGCTGGCTTCCCTTCGCAGAGCCGAGGAGAGAGCTCCCGGCTCCTGTCTGCACAGGCGGCCAGCCCGTCACGCACGCAGCTCCCAGGCCTCGTGGCTCCGACCGCCAGGCGTGACTGCCCTCCCGTGTCCGGGCGCAGCCTCATTCCTCGCAGCGGCCAGCGCGTGCTGACCCCGGCGTGCCAGGAATCCCGCTTCCCCTTGGAGCCCATCCACCTTTGTGCAGCCGGGGCCTGAAATAGCCCAGGAGGGTCCCCCCGGCCACTATTTATAGCCCCCGCTCCTGCCGCGAGACAATGCCACGCTCCGCGCCTCCTGCCCAAAATAAACAGGCGGATGGGGCTTCCTTTCCCATCACAGCGGCCCGGCTGGCACTGCTCCCGAGTCCCCTCGGCTGCACAGAGGTCAGCCCCGAAGCCAAACCCTTCCCCGGAGCCCGAGAGCGATGGCTGGACACCAGCTCCATGCACGCTGCTACCATGGGGGTGGCTGCACTGCCAGCAGCAGCAATGGGCTGTGTTTTCTAGGGCACCAAGGGATTCAATTTGGCCCCCAAAGGCTCGGGGCAGGCTGGTGGCATGCACCCCTGGTGCTGGTGCAGGCTCTTCCACGGGGGACACTGCCCGCCCGGGCTCTGCTGCCCAGGCGGGGCCAGAGGTTGCAATTGTCCCCAGAGTCAGTCACAATTGCACCTACGATGCCCCCCTGCAGCCGGGTGGTACCTGAGTCCGGGCTGCGCTGCCAGAGAGAGGCCGACTCCTTTGGGCACATATGAGCCTGGTCCTTCCCCTGCTCTCTCCCCCAAAGCTGCTCCGGATGCAAGGGTATTAGGCCTGGTAGTTGTGCGCGAAGCTCTGGGCTGGCCCTCTCAAGGGTCTCCCCCCGTCCTGTGTTTTCGGTGCTGGGAGTTGGTTTCGGATGGGGAAGCAGAAGGATGCGATGTCCCCATCTCAGCATCAGCCTGACCTCCACATCCAGGCTGGCTGGGTACCACGGATGCGCTGGGTACCGCATCCACGCATCTGTACCACATCCACGCGGCAGGGGTCTGCTGATCCCACCCCCTCCGAAGTGACACGTGTCCCACCCCACAGCCCTGCCCGGAGCCGTGCGTGCCAGCTTTGCTGGTGTTTCATAGTGCCAGGGCTCCCTTTGCAGCCCCTCTCTGCTGGCTGGTGGCAGAGGGATGAAAAGGCTGCAATCCCCTGGGCTGAAGCCGGCTGCCCCGTGTC
Source organism: Alligator mississippiensis (assembly GCF_030867095.1). NCBI lineage: Eukaryota > Metazoa > Chordata > Crocodylia > Alligatoridae > Alligator > Alligator mississippiensis. The sequence continues at coordinate 1,824,153 of NC_081828.1, read as the reverse complement.
ACTGCGTGCAGGGGCCGTGGTGGCCCCATGTCGCGGGGGCCACGCCGAAAGCAGGCAGGTGGCCGGGGAAGTGCTGACACAGCCTCCCTGAAGGCATCGCGGCTGCAGGCACCGGCAACCCCCGCATCCCCCCCGGCACATTTCCGCGGCGATTATTTCCATCTGATGATGGGGCTGGTGTTATTTGTGTACTGATAGCAGATATCGCGGTGACAAGCTGCTTCTCCTCCCCGCTCGGAAAACAATCATCCCCAGCAAGCCTCCTATTAGCTCGGAAATGGCCCGGCGCGCTGGGCCGCCCGTGGCACCGTGCCCTGACAGTAAGTGGTGGGGAAGGGGCTGCCGCGGGCAGAGGGGAGGAAGGTAACGGCAAGGCGACCGGCGGGGAGATGGCAGCGCAGGGCCTGGGAACAAGGTGACAGAGCAAGCACCATGCACGCGGGGCCTTATGGCAAGGGGCATCTCCCCTCTGATGCCATCAGGATCGCTCCACAGCCCAGCCCCTCGTGCAGTGTCTTGCACGCACGCCGAGGGTGTGCAACATGCACATGGATTAGGTGTCCCGCACCCACCTTCCCAGGTGCAGCAGCTGCACCAGGCCGGGAGGGTCCGATGTTGGACTCAATGCTCTTTTGAGGTCCCTTCAAGCCCTTAATTTCTATGATTTTAATTTCTGTGATGTAATCAGAGCTCAGCTGGGGAAGCAGTGCCAGAAGCCAGCCCCAGCCGGGCGCATGGCCTGAGCCGGCGTCCCGGCACCTTGCAATGGTGCAGGCGGGGGACCCACAGGCTGGGCAGCAGCTCTGCAGACAAGGACCTGGGGGGACAGGGGACAAGAAGCTGGACAGGAGCCGGCAGTGTGTCCTTGGTGCCAAGGCGACCGGCATCCTGGGTGCATTGGTAGGAGCATTGCCAGCAGATGGAGGGCAGTGATCCTTCCCCTCTATTCAGCACTGGGGAGGCCACATCTGGAGTCCTGTGTCCAGCTGTGGGCCCCACGACAGAAAGGATGTGGACACATTGGAGAGTCCAGTGAAGGGCAATGAAAATGTTTGGGGGCTGGGGAGCAGGATGGGTGAGGAGAGGCCGAGGGAACTGGGCTGATTGAGTCTGGAGAAGGGAAGACGAAAGGGGTTTGAATAGCAGCCTTCACCTCCCTGCAGGGGGGCTGCAAAGAGGATGGAGCTGGACTGGTCTCGGTGGGGGCAGACGACAGGACAAGGAGCAGTGGGCTCCAGCTGCAGCAAGGGAAGTTGAGGTTGGATATTAGGAAAAACTTTCTCGCTAGGAGAGTAGTAAAACACTGGAAAAGGTCACCAAGAGAGGCGGTGCAGTCTCCATCCTTGGAGGTGTTGAAGACCCGGCTAGACAAAGTCTTGTCTGGGATGATGCAGTTGGGGCCGGTCCTGCTTGGAGCAGAGGGTTGCAGTAGATGTGACTCCTGAGCTCCCTTCAGCCCTCCTTGTCCGTGATTCTGTGACCTGCCACGTAGCAAGGGCCACATGCACACTGCAAATGCCCCAGGCCTGCAGGGATGCCCCAAGCCATGCCACCCCACTCTGCACGTACCGCCTGCCGCCCGGGAGCCGCGCAGCATCTGTGCGGCCTTGGGGGAGGGCGAACGAGCACCGCCGAGGGGCAGGGCCCGTTGGCCTGACGTGGCTGCACTGCTTCCAGCTGGGAGGGAGAGTGGCGTCACGTGGCCGAGGGCATCGCCGCTGGGCTCAGTACATTTGCAGGGAGACACGGCCTCCCAGGCTCCCGCGCCACCTGCATTTCTGCCGCAGCCGGGAGCCTTGGAAGAGCTTGTCTGGGTTGAAGGATGCTTTGGGGGAGACCAGTGGGTAGCCCTGCCTAGATGATGAGATGCAACAAGAGCGAGTGCAAAGTCCTGTCCTTGGGCTAGAACAAAAGGGCGATGGCAGAAAGGATGGAGACGGGGTTTTTCTCTGTGCAGGGCCAGAAGCACTGGCCTCAAGCTGCAGCAGGGGACATCGAAGTTGGAGAAACCTTCTGGCTCTGGGGTGGTCAAGCACTGGACCAGGATACCCAGAGACACTGCAATCTCCATCCTTGGGAGGTCCAGGAGTAGGGTGCACAGACACATTGCTGGGATGGGTTAATCAGGGTCGATCCTGCCACAGTCCCAGCCCTGCTTTCCTGTGATCCTATGACGGTCCCAACAGCTGGCTTTGGCACCCCGCAAACATGGGAGTGTCCCACCCAAGAGATCCTTTCAGGGTGCCATGGGGCGATAGCCTGGTAGACGGGGTCACAAGAGCTCTCAACCAGGGACCTGCCGTGTCCAGCACCTCGGGTCTCCGCTCTTTGCACCAGAAACACCGCTCTGGTATTCCCCCGTCGTTGAAACAGGAGCAGCTGCCGCTCGGCGAGCTTACCGAGGGCGCCTTGAGTCTAAAAAGGGTGCAAACCGCCGGTCTAGGAACCCAGCAGCGCAGCCTAATGCCTTTGCACGGAGACTTTTTAGCAGATGGTCTTTGGAAAGGCGGCATGGCCCAAGCGGCGCGTCTCCAGCCGTGCCCAGCACCGGCGGGCAGCGCGGGGCCCAGACCTCCGAGCCCCCGCGCCCGATCCACGGTGCCCACGGCTGCTCGTGGCAGGAGAGAGGAAGACGGATGGAGCCGGGCCATAATTTGAGGACGGGAGCGAGCCTGTACATCCAATCACTTTACAAATCAGGGGAGAGGCAGCGCGAAGGAGGCGGTGGCGGGGGGTAAGGGGGAGAGGAGTGAAAAGGCCGCGCAGGGAAATGCATCACAATTACTGTCTGAGCTCTAATGAGGAGCCTGTCATGAGGCTGTCATCCTGCGGAAAGCCACCTACTCAGAAAGATTCAATAAAAAAGTAGCAGAGAGATAAAAAAGAGATATATTTCAGCCCTTGCTAATATTCTTTTCATTTGTCCCAGCACAAAATAAGATACTGCACTTAACCGGCTCGGTTAAAATGAAACGGGGGGGGCGGGGCGGGAGGGAGCAGGCTTGATCAATACCACTAAAAGCCGGGAGACACGGTGATGGAGTGCAATTTTTTTGTCTGCGCTGAAGCCCGGCAGAGGCCCGGGCGGTGTAATTTATGATTCGCACGCATGCCGGCTAACTAGCGCCTGACAAGACAATGAATTCTCGATGAGAGGGAACGCCAGGAGGAAAGGGAGAGCGTGGCAGGGAGCTGAAGGGAGGAGAGGGGCCGGCCACGGCGTGGTCTCGCCAGTGCCACGCGGGACCGCCGGTTCCCCTGCCCGTCCCTCCCGCAGGCACTGCCTTGCATGGCTTTCCCCCTCCCCGGGCCAGGTCTTGGCCCGCGGGGCGGGAAGGGGCCGTGCCGTGAGGGTCGTGGAGCAGGTGCAGCCCTCGGCGTCTGCGAGCTCAGAGGAGACGAGCCCCCCGTCTTCTCCTGCCAGCCGTCCCCGGGACGCTCACGTGCCCGCCAGGCAGCCTTGGGCCCACCAAGGGCGAGGGCAGCTCTGCCCGGGACTTCGGCCGGACCCGGACTGCAGACCCTCCCGGGGGGCGGCTGGGAGGGGAAACGGCTCCTGGGGAAGCCAGAAATGTTGGGCTCCCGGTCGCACGCTGCTCTTCCACGTGGCCGCGCTAGTGCAAGGGGCCCACAGCACCCAGTGGAGCACTCCCACGCTAACGCTGCCCTTGGCACTGGTTTAGTGGTGCCCTTACAACCGGTTTGCACTGGTTAATAGCACCCTTGGGACTAGTTTGCACTGGTTAGTGGTGTCCTGGGGACTGGTTTGCACTGGTTAGTAGGGCCCTTGGGACTGGTTTGATGGTGCCTTTGGGACTAGTTTGCACTGGCTAATGGTGTCTTTGGGATTGGTTTGTATTGGTTAATGGTGCCCTTGGGACTGGTTTAGTGGTGCCTTTGGGTCTGGTTTGCACTGGTGCCCTTGGGACTGTTTTGCATTGGTTAGTGGTGCCTTTGGGACTGGTTTGCACTGGTGCCCTTGGGATTGGTTTAACGCTGCCTTTGGGACTAGTTTGCACTGGTTAATGGTGTCTTTGGGATTGGTTTGTATTGGTTAATGGCACCCTTGGGACAGGTTTGCACTGGTTAATGGTGCCCTTGGGACTGGTTTAGTGGAGCCTTTGGGACTGGTTTGCACTGGTTAATGGTGCCTTTGGGACTGGTTTGCACTGGTGCCCTTGGGACTGGTTTGACGGTGCCTTTGGGACTGGTTTGCACTGGTTGATGATGCCTTTGGGATTGTTTTGTATTGGTTAATGGTGCCCTTGGGACTGGTTTAGTGGTGCCTTTGGGACTGGTTTGCACTAGTTAATGGTGCCTTTGGGATTGGTTTGCACTGGTGCCCTTGGGACTGTTTTGCATTGGTTAGTGGTGCCCTTGGGACTGGTTTGCACTGGTTAATGGTGCCATTGGGACTAGTTTAGTGGTGCCTTTGGGACTGGTTAATGGTGCCTTTGGGACTGGTTTGCACGGGTGCCCTTGGGATTGGTTTAATGCTGCCTTTGGGACTAGTTTGCACTGGTTAATGGTGTCTTTGGGATTGGTTTGTATTGGTTAATGGCACCCTTGGGACAGGTTTGCACTGGTTAATGGTGCCCTTGGGACTGGTTTAGTGGTGCCTTTGGGACTGGTTTGCACTAGTTAATGGTGCCTTTGGGATTGGTTTGCACTGGTGCCCTTGGGACTGTTTTGCATTGGTTAGTGGTGCCCTTGGGACTGGTTTGCACTGGTTAATGGTGTCCTTGGGGTTGGTTTGTATTGGTTAATGGCGCCCTTGGGACAGGTTTGCACTGGTTAATGGTGCCCTTGGGACTGGTTTAGTGGAGCCTTTGGGACTGGTTTGCACTGGTTAATGGTGCCTTTGGGATTGGTTTGCATTGGTTCATGGTGCCTTTGGCACTGGTTTACATTGGTTAGTGGTGCCCTTGGCACTGGTTTGCACTAGTTAATGGTGCCTTTGGGATTGGTTTGCACTGGTGCCCTTGGGACTGTTTTGCATTGGTTAGTGGTGCCCTTGGGACTGGTTTGCACTGGTTAATGGTGCTTTTGGGATTGGTTTGCACTGGCACCCTTGGGACTGGTTTGCATTGGTTAGTGGTGCCCTCGGGACTGGTTTGCACTGGCTAACAAGGCCCTTGGGAGGGCCAGGCCTCGCTGTCCAACAGGCCCATGCACCTGCAGCCGGGCAGGACTCAGAAGCGGCTGGAGCCGGGATTACAGGCTGCAGGAGGGGGCCGGGCAGCTGGGACGAAGCGACTTGGGGGCAGCCGTGGGATGGAAGAGGGGGCTGCCGGGTCGCACGGTCCTGTCGGACAGAGCCTGGCGAAAGGGGCCTGCGACCTGGGGAGGGAGATGCTACAGCCCTGTCTGCGTGGCCCCGGCCGGGACAGAGCAGGGACTCCTTCCCATCAGTGCCCCGATACACAGCTGCCCCCGGGGCAGGACCAGAGGTGCTTGGGTCCCAGGGGGTGTCAGCAAATCCCCCCAATCCCTGGTTTCTGATACCCAAGGGCCCTAGGAGCCCCCGCTCCGTGGCCCGGAAGGTCACGGCTCCCAACCCGTGCCATGCTGGTCCCATGCAGGGGGACCTGGGAGGTCCTCTGTCCCCAGACGCCCCCGGCTCTCCCGGCAGCTCGCCACCCGACTGACGGGATCGGGCACGTCGTGGGGGACCGCCGGTCTGGACCCAGGCGCCCCAGGGGTGCTGCTCGCTGCTTTGTCCCCCTTCCCCAGCACCCCAGCCTCCTCCATGCGGCTCCCGCGTGATACACGGACATGCTATCCCTGCCGGGGTGACGGGGCAGAGGCTTGTCCTGCCTCTCGGTCCCCAGCCCGCCGGCGCGGCGCACGCGGCTCCGCTCCCCTCCCCGCCCAGCAGGTAGGCGGGCGCGCGGGGGGCACACATCGAAAACACAGATATTGAACTGTCAAAACTATTTCCTACAAGAAAATAGATTCATCAGCTTGCAGCAGGCAGGGTCAATGCCACGCTCCCCCCGCGCCAGCGCCCGCACATGCCGGCGCATACCCAATGCCTCAACGCAGCCCCGGCACTTTAGCTTGTAGCTCAGGGCCCTTAAGTGACTTTGAGAAATGGATAATCGATTATCATTCCACGGGCCTCTCTGCAGATTTATCCGGAGAATGTCGAGCAGCCGGGGCTGGGGAGAAGCCGGGCCGCCCGGCCCAGACGCCCGTCGCCTGCGCTCTCCCCGGCTCGGGAAATCGCACCCTGAGCACGGCTGGGTTTAATCCATCAGTACACAATCAATGCACTCTGTAATCAACTCTTGATCACTTAATTTTACACATGTTGGCTGAATCCCTTTGTTTAATCACTAGATCAGGCTGCGCGGCCGCGCGGCCCCCATCGCCCCCCCCAGCCCCGCGGAGCGCAGGCGGGGGCCTTCATTTCACCTTGAGGACGAGCGGTCGTGAATGCAGAGCCGCTGGGAGGGGAAGGAGAGGGGAGCAGGGCAGGGCGCAGGGGACCGTGGCCGGAGGAAGGAAGGACTTCAACCACCAGCTGGTTTTCGGGACCTGAGACCCAAAGAAGCTGGCAGGCCAGCCTGGGCATGACCCCTGCCGCAGGGGTCCCGGCGTCCGGCGTCCCCCCCGCCCCATGGCTGCATTACCAGCCGCTCTCCAGACCCAGATGTGAAGGGATCGGACAATGTCCATCGGTCCCAGGCTGCCTTGTGCCCTGCAGCCCATCCAGCAACCCCAGGAGAGCAGGGGGATGTGACCCCAAGTCAGGATCCCGATCTGGTGCCAGGCTCCTTCCCAAGGCTGCAGCCTGGTGCAACCTCTGTGGTTGCATCTGCAGCAAGCCCCGAGCATCACCCGGCAAAGCCCCGACGCCTGGGCATCCCATGCCGGCATGCCGCACCAGTACCACTGCCCACAACGAAGCGTGAGAAGCACCCACTCAGCCCCAAACACAACCTGTCGAGTGCCGGCAGCTCACGCCCTTCGCACGCCTGGCAGCCCACGTGCTCCAGACAGGCACACGCGCACGGCGAGCTCGCGCACAAGCGAGCGGCCAGGCTGGGCGAGTACACACACTTGCTCCAGGAGGATCGCAGCCCGTGTCGGGGAGCGTGCAGGCTTCAAAGAGCCCCTGGGGCGCCCGGCAGGTCGGCAGAGATCGCAGCGCTCGGAGGAGGCAGGATGCCAATAAATAGCGGGCAGAACAAAAGCTGCGCGGTGCAGGGAGAGGTGCTGCGCCGACCTCTCGTGTGCCTCTGGCCTGGAGGGGACCCCCAGCGCAGCGCGCACCTGCAGCAGGGTCCCAAACCCCGGGGTTTTTAAATAAAACCGCCGGATCAGACAGCGAGCAAGTGCTGGGGGTGATCTGAACCCCAGGCATTTTGCAGGCAGCCCGCGGACGGGGCCCAGGCGTCCTGAGGTCCCTCCAGCCTTGCTGTTGCAGCTCGAAGCCTCCCAGTGCCGGGTTAATAAACACGATTTTCAGGGGACGTCTCTCCCAAGAAGTCCCCAAAACCCCTTTCTTCTAGAGTGTCCCCTGGGCCGTCACAGCTACAGCTACCCAGGACGCTCTCTCCGGCTCAGCATGGGACCCGGGAGAGCCCTGCCACGCTGCTTGTGGCCCACGGCCCGGTCTAGAAAAGCTTGGTTTGCAAGGACCGGAGTCCCATATGAAGCTGGAGGCTGTACAGCCGGCTCCCTCCTTCCCTGTCATGTTGGGGGAAGAGCTGGCGGCATCCAGCGACACGGGGCAGGGAGGTGGAGGGGGACAGACGCCCAGGGAGCAAAGGGACACACCCAGGGCCACCCAGCAAGTCAGTGGCAGGGCTGGGACGAGCACCAGAAGGCGCCCAGCTGCAACAAGGAGAGGCCGCAGCACGGCCAGGGGATGCGCCCTCTGAAACCGTCCCTTAATTGCCCTCCGCATGCCGGCACAGCCCAGCCCAGCGGCCTGGGATTGTTTTTAGTGAGCAAGGAGGGAGGGAAAAAAAACCGAGGGGAAAAACAACCTGCCAAGGCCTAATTAATATTTAATTTACTGCAAAATGTACTTATTATTTCCAAGTAATTGGCCGACTGCACAGCTGTGACCACTAATGAATAGCGAGAGGGGAGACGGGGCCGGGGGGGCCGGGGCAGGCTGCTCCGTGCCGCTTTCATGCACTTAATAAGGCAACAGAAACAGCTTTGATCTTTCCACCCCCCCCAGATCTAAAAACGGTTGCACGGCGTCAAGCTTGGACTGGGGTCGCCTCGTTACCGCGGCCCCTTGAACGAGGGGGAGCCAGGCCTGGCTTTGCCAAAGAGGCTGGCGTTGAAGCGCACCGGGTGCGGGCGGGGGTCCGGCGGCACGGCTCCCCGTGGCCCCGATCGAGCTATCGGCTCATCGAGCGCCGCGAAGGGCAATGTTTGTGGAGCGGCTAATAGCGGAGCGGCTCGGGCGGGCTTCACACCAGACCTCCTGGGTTGCAGCAGAGGTTGCAAGAGCAGCTGCGGGGGCTGCACCGGCCTCGTGCCCCCCTCGGACATGCCCGCGGAGATCTCAGGGCTGGGAATGCAAGGCCTGGCCGTGCCCGGAGCCGGCGCCACTTGGAGAAGCTGCTCCTGGTGCACGATGCATGCTCCTTCTTCACAGCACAGAGATGCTGGAGGCGCTGGGGGGACCGTCCTCTGCCCCTGCCCTGGCCCGATGCCCCGGCTCGGCTCTCCTGCGGTTGGATCCCAGGGAAAGGGGCAGGATCGGGGCCTCCCGTCTAAGCACCGCTCTGCTTCCTCTCCGCAACGCCGATCAAAGCCCTGGCTCCGGCTCCCAGCCTCCCACAGGCGCACAGCAGCAGCAGGACCTCGGGCCAAATTCCTCCGGGGGGTAAATCCAGAGGATTCAAAGAAGGGAGGGGATGGGGAAGGCGCAAGCAGCTCTTGGCACACACGCGCTTCTCCACGTCCAAGTGTGTCGCACAGCCCTGCCCGGAGACGCTGCGTCACGACCGCTTCTCCCCGCGCCCGCCGGGACCTTTGCTCGCCCCTTCGGCTAAACCAAACACGGACTCAGACGCTGTCCTGGGACGAGCGGCGCGATGGCAGGCCGCCACGGCACGCACCGGAGGGGGCCGCGGCAAAGCCCGGAGAGCTACTGAGGGGCTGGAGGGAGTTCAGAGAAGAGCCGCTGGAGCGATCGGGGCTTGGCAGGCTGTCTGGGTCTGCGTGGCTTGCAGTCTGGTGGCACCGCTCCAATGTGTGCAATGCCCGTTTGCTGGGTGAAGGGGCCGCGGGGAGGGACGGTGGTCCCAGGACAGCTCTAGGGCCCCAGCAACTCCCCTACGATTCCCAAAAGATGCACGCTCCGAATAGTGGCACAGAGCATCCCGATGCAGCCAGGAGCAGAAGCACCATCACGCGCGGGCTGCCTCCGGTACCATCCCTCGGCCCATCGGTACAAGAGGAGGTGCGTCCGGGTCCATTTGGCTTCTAGGAGATTTATAAATGCCCCCTGGGTACTTCCTGGAGCTTGCAATGAAGCAAACAAGCTCCCCGCGGGGCGACAAGCCTCTCTCCGTATCCTTGGGGAGCATCAGGCTTTTTTGTTCAGAGGATGCTTTTAAGGACTAAGTGAAACCGAGCCGTCCCAACGCCGTCTGGAGCAGGGCCCGGGGCGCTCGGTCAGGGGCAAAGGGGTGTAAACTATGAAGCATGTGGCCGGGTACAGGGGAGCGCGCCCGCCCGTGCTAACGGCAGCAGGAAACGGTGCATGCACCCAACGGCCCCTCGGGAGGGCTGCAGGGAGCGCCGGACAGAGCCGGGTCGGCGCAAAGCGCTGGAGCCAAACAGAGCCCTCCCTGCCGGGCAGACGGGACGGAGCAGGACGCGGGCAAAGAGGATGGGAGACGCTGGGGGGCATCCAGCTGAGTCCTGCGAGATGTCTTAGGGGCCCAAGCTGCTCAGGGGATCCGGTCCCCACCGGGGTCACAGTGCTGGGAAAGCCGGCCGGGGGGTGAGGGCGTGCAGCAGACGTGCTCCTACTAGATCCAACTGCAGGCAGACACGGGCATGTGCGCACTCTGACATGCACGCATGTCTGCACACAGATATGCATGCACAGAGGTGCACACAACTGCACACTTGTGCACATACATGCATGTGCATATGCAAATACATGCCCACATGTACATGCATGCACCTATGTACACACACTTCCACACACAGGTGCATGCACATATGTGCATGCGCACATGCAGACACACACCCACACACAGGTGCGCACACACATGCATGCAGCTGACGAAGGGTTTTTAAACCCAAAAGCTTGCTAAAAATTCTCTTCCCACTATTTAAGTTGTTCTAACAAAAGAGATCAGATTCACCCAAAGAACCTTGTCTGCCTGTGTCCTGAGACCAACCCGGCTACAACCTACGCACATATATACACACATGCACATATGCATACACCCATCCACACATGGGTGCACACCTATACATGCAGGCACGCAAAGATGAACACACATACGTGCATTCAGGTATGCACGCACCCCTCCACACATGCGCATGCACTGCTGTGCATGCGTGCACACACACAGCATATTGCCAACCCCGCAGCAGAACCATAAAGGGCCCGTGCAGGATTCATGCGGTGGGGACGCACGTGAGTCGTCCTGGCTGCGGGCAGAGCCCTCGGCCCCGGGTCCTGCCCTGGCTGGCTTGGGGCACAGGAATGATTGCCAAGGCAGTGCCCGCCCTTGGCTGCCCCTAGCCCCCCCGGCATGGATACCGCACCCCCTGCTCTGCTGGTGTCGCACGCCCGGCGCTACCAGAAATCCTTCCCTTGCCTCGACAGCCGGCTCTCAATGCATCGAGATTCCCGCTGCATTTCTGAAGCCCGGCACTCGACCGGCACCTCCCGGGCGACGCGAAGAAACCTCCCAGCATCCCAGGGAGACAGGCAGCGCCATCCCGATGCTGCCAGCAGGGAAACTGAGGCAGCAAGAAGAGCAGTGGATGGGGGCCATGGGGGACTTAGGCTGAGTTCCTGCCTCTGCTACTGACTCCCTGTGAGACCCTTGGTGAGGCCCTTCATCTCCCTCCTCTCTGGTCCCCCGGCCACGAACAAGGACCACGTATGTAAGCGCCCGGGGGGCAGAGACCTGCTCACCCTGCTGGGACAACTAGTCTGATGAAGGACCATGACCTTTCTCCCGGCGGCTGCACCAGCTGCCCAAAGACCCCAGGAGTCCTGGCTCCAGCTCCCCAGCCCTCCTGGCCCCGTCTCTCGTCATGCCTAAGAGAGGCCACAGCCGGGTGCAACCACGGGCAAAGCCAGCCGTGGTCCCAGGCTGGTGGCTTGGAGGGCAGGGGGAGATGCCGAGGTTTCCCTAGTCGCCAGCCTGGCATCTCCCCCTCCCCGCAGCACACAGAAAGGCCTCCCCCCAGGGGACTGAACCTCTGCCAAGATAGAGGCGCTTTTGATGGAGAAATATAAATGTCTCCATCTCGGCGGCCGCTGCCTTGGCCCTAAACCCGAATGGCGGAGCTGATTGTTGGGTTCGATTTGTCCAACTCCGAGCCTGGGAAGTTTGGGCAGCTTCATGGACTGTGTTTTATGGAACCTCTCAGCAACCCTCCATAAAAAATGTATTAGATTAGTAATCTGAGTCCCAAACGACCAATTTGAAACGATTGCTTTCTTATGATTTTTCTGAAAGTGCCTGTTTCGTGAGGAATTGCTGGAAAAATCAGGCACGGTTTTTAGAGACAATGGTAACGGCATGTCAGGGGGGGGTTTGCTTAATTGTTATAAAAAAAAAATCCCTCCCACGCTCCATCTGCGGTGGCCTGGGTGATGCCAACCCCGCTCCAGATCATGCCGAGTCCCTATGCGGTGCCCTGAGGGCTTGGCAAAGGGGTGGCTGGATCACCCAGAGGGGAAACTGAGGCACAGAGAGGTGATACGGCAGCTGTCCAGGGCAAGGCGAGCAGGGTTTCCCCTGCTCCTCTCCCCCTTGCAGCCTCCAGCATTGAAGGTCTGATGCAGAGCCCGTACCCCTCGCTCCTGTGAGCTCCCGATGCCCCTCTCCTCCCAGCACGGGGCCAGCCCCTTGGTGCCTAAACCATCAGCTCCCACCGCATCTGGTGACAACGAGCTCCACCCTTTAATGCCACCCTGGGGGGAGAAGACCTGCCTCGTGCTCATTTTCAACTTAGTACCGTGCAGTTTCACTTGGTGCCCCCCATTCCTTGCCCATCGGGGCATGGATGCTGCCCGGGGGCCGTGGGTGTGACAGCAGACGGAAAGCAAGTCCTTATTGAGTGCCTACAAGAGACTTGCCCTGCAAGCCGCACGTGCCGCACGTGCTGACACGTGCATGGAGACCGCGTGTGCATTGCTGCACCCCGGCGTGACAGTCGCCTCGCAGCACCCGGGGGGAAGGCAAAGTGGGAAGATCTGTATTTTGCAAGCTGGCGTCACGGTCCCGCCTGGCCACGGCTCCGAGGGAAGCCACGTTTGAAAAAGAGCGACTGCTTCCCAGCCGCGGGAAACACGGCGGCACTGGAGAGGCAGCAATCGGCGGCACCGGAGAGGTGACAATCCTGAGTCGAGCCGTTAGCAAAATAATCCCTGTTTTGCCTTGGTAATGAATGGGCTTTTTGCACGAGAGAATCCATTATCACCGAGGGAGCTGGCACAGGGGTCCGCGAGCCACTTCCATCAATTGCAGGAAGATTTATATGTAAATATGTTAATGGCACTATTAATAATTTAATGGGGGCACGGCAAGCGGTGTTTACATAATAAATATGATTAAGCGTTTCCCTCGAATGAAGTTGCTGAACTGTCAGGCTCCCCTCGCTTATTATCCCCGTGGCTTTCAAATGTTAATCGTGCAGCCGGAGAGACGGGGCCCCGGCCCCGCCGGACCGAAGACACGGCGGGCCCGTCACGGAGCCCGTCCTTGGAAACACGCGGGCCAGGGCACGGGGTGGGCAGGAGCTGCAGCACGGGGGGATTTCTTTGATCGGTTCAGTACCATGGTAAATCTGGCCCAAGGAGCTGGGATTTATCCCTCGCTGCATGACCACAGCTTAAACAAGTGCCTCAGTGTTCACATCTGCTGAATGGGGTTAATAAACCCACCCTTCTCTGCAAGGAGTAAGGGCTTCATGTGCACAGGGGCCAGAGGAGGATGCTGATGACCGGGATGGAGCAATCCCCAGGCCCCCAGGAAGGGGGGATGTATCGGCCAAACACAGCCTAGCGGGCTCTTGCGTCGCTCCCACGTCTCGGCGGAGCCGCTCCAACGCACGTATCCTGCAGGGAGAGCCGGCGGCCGGTTCCCCGAGCTGCCTCGGGCTGCTCGGACAGCCGTCCAGGAGACTCCGCCGCCGGGGAGGTAACCGCCCGGAGAACCACCGCCAAGGAGGACCTGTGCTCCAGGCCGGCGCGGGAGAGAAGGGGTTAATTTAAACGCACCGCGAGGCCAATCTTGTCGAGGTGTCAAACGATAATTTTATATTAGGCCCCGTAATAGTTACTAGAGTTTTACTACAATAACTACGTGTCCAAGCAGAGTTTAATGAGAAAATCTATAGTTTTGCTATGGTATTTTCTCTTAGTTTGCATAATTCCCTGAACACAACCCAGTAAAGCTCTTGACCCGAGATAATAAAAAGGTGATAAAACAGAGCTGTAAAAACCAGCTTATATATATATATTTTTAAACAGCCACTACAAAATTATGGATCGTTTCCACCAGATAAGAGAAAACAACAAAAAAAAGTCTCTCCAGGCAGGATTCATGTCGAGGCACCGGGGGATGAATAAAAACAACGGGGCCGGAGGTGGGGCCCTGATCCTGCCTCGTGCAGCTCACGGGGCTTTCAGGTCTGGGGAGGGGGCTGCACTGGGGGGCTCCTTTGGGGCTGGGAGAGGGACGGGTCCGAGAACCAGATCTGCAGAGACACCGGGAAACGCGGCTGCCCGGGGACGAGTGCACGTGTCAGACTTGTGCGAGCTCCAGGAGACGTGCAGGGGGATGTCTGTGTGCACATATGTGCGTGTGTGTGTGCGCATGCATGATGCAAAGGGGACAAGCGTGCATCTCCAACCGGACAGGCCGCTAAAGACCATGGGAGCAGGTGGCAGGGCACGTGCAATGCGGTCCCCTGTGAAAGGCCTGCTGCAGGAGCAGGGACGGCCAGGGGAGCTGCTCTGGATGCTGGCGTGTGACACGGCTATGACACGTGAGTGTGTGAGACGGAGCAAAGCGCTCGCTCATCCGCCCCCGGGGCAGGGAGCCGGTCACAGCTGCCCCATCGCCCCCTGGCCTGACCCAGGAGACCTAAAACCGATCGCCTTTGAGGCTCAGGTCTGCATCTCGGGGGAGACGACCCGTTTGCAGATTTGCGGTGAAAAAGCTGGAAGTTGTGCAGAGCAGAGGAGCCGGCGCAGGTCCCCCCTCGCTCTCCGAGACGGGAAAGAGCGGAGCCAGAAGCTAACCCCGATCCCGTCCCCGCACTTGGCTCCTTCCGTTGAAAAATGAGATTTTTAAGGGATAAATGCCAACCACGCTGCAGACTCTTGGGGTCCAGGCACGATTTTTGCTGCTACAAAACGTTAGCGGGAGCAGAGAGCCGGCCTGCCCCCGCCGGGTGTCGCGAGCCACGGGGTTCGTGTCTCTCGGGGCCGGGTGCTCCACCTGAACGTGGCAATTGCCACGTCCTGGGTCAGACCCAGGTCCTCGTGCCCCGTCTCCAGCGCTCGTTCCACATGATGAACCCTACTTTTGTGGGGTGAGAGAGTCCATACTAAACCCCTACTGACCTTCTCGTCCCCATTTTGCATTTTGCAAGCCCCTTGCTCCCACTCCCCCCTGCTCTGTGCGACCGTGCCTCTCTCCGAAGCCAACCCCAGCTGCCCAGCGCTGCATTTCCCCCTTCGCCGGCCACCGGCTAAGATAATTCAGCTATGGTGGAGCAAGAGGACCTGCACGTCCTGCACCAGAGCAGGCTGCCCCCAGGGCTCGGGGGCTCTGTGATGCGTGGCGGGGCTGTTACTAGCCACGGTGCCTTGTCATATGCCTCCCGGGGTCCCTATGGGTCTGGAAATTTGGCAGCGGGGGTTATCGTGCCCTGACCCGTTGCATTCAGCCCGGCACTACTGATCCCAACACCAAGGTGTTGGGCTCGGGTGCTTGCGACAGGGATCCTGAAGGCTCTTGTGCTGCAAATCCTCTGTGCAAATGGAGACTCCCAGGGAAGGGGGTTGCACTGCCCGGCGAATGCGTGGGACCATCTGGCCTGAGCCTCCAAGCTGCTGGGAAGCCTGCCTCGGGGACGCGTATCGCCGTGGGCATGCCCGCCGTTCGAGGCTGAGCTCTGCCACGGCTCCTCGATGGGTCTCGAGGTGAGCGACGAGTCTAGTCCTTGAGCCCCGACCCGTCCGCAGGAGCTGCAGGTCTTTCCGCGGGGACAGCAGGCTGCAGGCAGGACGCCTCTCTCCAAGGGTGAGATGCGTCACCTCGGGGCGCTTGGGGGAGGTCGCACCCAGCTCCTCGCTGCTCTCCGTGTCAGCAGGCGTTGCTTCGAGGTGTCCTTGGAGCATCTCCTCTGGCTGCCGTGAGACCTCAGGCCGTTACTATGCAGACCGCTAGTTTTGGGGATGTCAGGCACCTGCACCCAATGTCCGGTCCGGCGCGGTGGGTGTTTGAGGATCGCCCGCTCTGGGCTGGGGACGCTGGCTGGCATTTGTGTCGCGATCTTCAAATCATAGAAATCACAGAATCCAAGGAAACAAGGGTTGAAGGGAGCTCAGGGGTCACATCCAGACCAACCCCTGCTCCAAGCAGGACCAGCCCCAACTGCATCATCCCAGACACGGTTTTGTCCACCCAGGTCTTCGACACCTGCAAGGATGGAGACTGCACCACCTCTCTGGGTCGCCCGTTCCAGTGCTTCACCACCCTCCTCGGGAGAGATTTTCCTAATCTCCAACCTCAACTTCCCTTGCTGCAGCCTGAGCCCATTGCTCCTTCTGCCATCTGCCCCCACCGAGACCAGCCCAGCTCCGTCCTCTTTGCAGCCCCCCTGCAGGGAGGTGAAGGCTGCTATTCGATCCCCCTTGGTCTGCTCTTCTGCAGACTTAATCAACCCATTTCCCTCAGCCTCGCCTCACCAGTCCTGCACCCCAGTTCCTGAACCATTTTCGTCACCCTCCACTGGACTCTCTCCAGTTTCCCCACATCTTCCCAAGGGATGTGAAGGGTTTTCCAGAGACGTCGCGGGCGATACCTTGCAAAGACGACGCTCGGTCACCCACATTTCGCATCCACGGAGGAGAGCGGGGACGATGACTGCGGGATAGACCTGGATCTCGGTGTCTTTCTGGAGATTGCAGTGAAATAGGGGCCCTGTGGCCGTACAATACCGTCCTCTGGCAGCATCACCTTGCTCCATCTCCTCCAGGATGGGCACTGCCAGGTGAATTATGAGCTGCCGCCTGCATGGGTGGCACCCGTGCCACCATGGCCTGTGCTCCCGTGAGCGTGAGGATGGGCACATACATGTCGCATGCCCAGGACAATAGCATCGCTCGTAGCAGGGACAAATCCCTCCGAGGAGGCCGTTCCCTGCAAAAGCCTGGGGTCCAGCTCTGTCTCTGAGCCCCCCGAGCACAGCAGGCCTGGACGTGGGGTGCATCTCCCCCTTCCCTCATCGGGGCACCGGGACTGGGCACCCAGGTGCAGAGAGGACCTTGTCGGGTGGATGCAAAGATGACCCTGGGAGGCTCTCAGGCTCCCCGTGCCTCAGTTTCCGCCTCTGAAAAATATGGGTAACTGGAAGGAGTGACAGCTTGCGATCCGGAGATGCCCAGCCGTAGCAGCACCCGGCGGGGAGCTCGCTCGCCCAGCTGCACGGCGAGCGCAATCCCTCCGTCCCAGCCGGACCGGGGGAGACGGGCGCGCACCCCAGGCACCGGCGGTTCCTCCCGGCTGGGCCCGCCTGGCAGGCTGCTGGATCTCTGTCACCTTGCCAGCTCCGGCTGTCCCTCTCGCGGTCCCCCATCAATCAGCCGCAACGGGGATGATGTGTTAATGTTTTTCCTATAGACAGACACATTATGTTTCCACGCTGCCTCTGCACACGCCGTGTTTACGCCCCTTCTCCCTCCGGGGAGTAAATCAACCAAATTGATGCGAGCCATGATTAATTGTGTATCTCGCACCAATCTTTTACCCAGTCCCTCACTCGGGCAGGCTCTCTCCCCCCCGCCCCGGCCCCGGCCCCAGCAAACGGGGGAAGAGGAGCCCATGCTCCCCCTCGCGCGCTTTGACGGATAGACCCTGCCCGGGACGCGGCGAGATAAATTTGAAAGGCCTGCGCCGGGCTGTCAGCGTTAAAGATGATGAATGGGGGAGGTGAGGCAGGCGGGCCCCGCCGCGCGCGGCGTAATGGATAAGGTTCCCGCGGAATGGATGCGTGCCCGGCGCTTCGGCGTTAATCTCCGGGCGCCGTCGAGGTGCCGCCGACTGATAACAAGGAAATAGGAATGACAACAATTTTTAGCCGAGAGATTCTTCACAAAAATGCCAGCCCGCTGGAGGGCTGACAGCCCCTGATTGAGCGGGCGCGGAGGGAGGGGGCGGCCGCCGCCTCCCCTGCAAAAGATGGATCATTTCATTCCCCGCCTGACCATCTGCATTTATTATCATTTCCCCTCATTCCACCTCGCCGAGGGGCTTGTCAGCACCGTTTCTCTTCCACCCCGCCGCTGACGGGACCCGAGCCGGGCACGGGACCCTGCCGGGGCGGCAAGGCAGGTCGGGGCGGAGCGGAGAAATCACCGCTGCGGGTCGGCCTCTGCCCGAGGCAGGATCAGCCCCCAGACCACCCCATACAGGCGTCTCTCTGACCCGCTTCCCATACCACCTTCACGCCCGAGTACCAGGCGCCGTGCCCGAAACATCGCACCAGGGACGGCCGGCGAAGACAGCCCTGCCCGCGTCCTCGCTGGCGGGACCAGGAGGAGTTGGTAACACCACGCTCAAGGGACCCAAAGAAGTGAACTGTGCCCCACTGCAGAAAGCCCAGCGCGGTGCCGAGCAGACACGGAGGTCAAACCCCTTCTGGATTGGACCCACCCTGCGCCTAGGGGCATGACCCTCGAACCCAGGACCTCTGACGTTCCCGAATCCTAGCAGGAGCATCCTAGCTGTACGGCCCGGGCGCAGTCCTCAGCCTTGTCAGACAGACGGACAGACAACTGGATGGATGCACAGGCAGACAGACAAATACAGACATACCTACTAGTCTACGAGGTGCAACTCTACAGGGATAGATAGATAGATAGATAGAGACAGTGCTGCCAGTGTAAAGCTATATTAGATAGATAGATAGATAGATAGATAGATAGATAGATAGATAGATAGATAGATAGATAGATAGATGGGTGGGTGGGTGGGTGGCAGTCAGGATGGACAGACAGACCGATAGATGGGGTTTAAGTGGGATAGGAGTACGATGCTGGGGCAGATTTGGGGCAAGGACAGCCGCCGCCGCCGGCTCCGGCCCCGGCCATGCTGTTGACTCCCTTGAGGTCACACTGCTCCCCCGATGTCTGAATTCGTCCCTGGGGCTGGAGGAGGACGCCGTGCTGGGTCGCGAGCTCTCGAGGCCTTCCCAGGCATCCCGGCAGACCCGAGAGCCACTCTCCGGGCCAAGCTCGGGGCACCCAGGATGCGCCAGATGGGAGAAGTGTCCCTGAGTCTGCTGGCAGCCCGTGTCCGTCCGACTGGCTGTCATGTACCGAGCATGGTAGAGCACCGGACCTCCACGGTGCACATCTGGATGGCGTGCAGTGCGTGCTTATGGCATGGGCAGGCGTGCAACCATCGTTAAACTGCCCCCATACTACCCCAGTAGGCAATCCCCTGCCCAGTGCAAACCAGTTTGACCAGGGGGGAGATCCCTTCCTGCCCCCACTGCCACGTGGGTCTGACCCCGAGCGCAGGGGCAAGACCCTCGAGCCGGGACCCCGCGGGGCTGGTCCCAGCAGGATCTCCTTCCTGGCCCCACGTCAACCCTTTGATCCTTGCCGTCCCGCCCCCCCGCCCCGCGACGGCTGCGCCTGGATTAAAAAGCAACCCGCTGCTGGGAATACATTAGTGACTCGCGGCAGATCCTTCTTCGCCAGGATAATTACAAAAAATAGAGGGACAATAACTATTAATATTTTATTGCAGTGTTTAATGAGATCGGGCAAAGCGTCCTGCAGCCGGCTGGAACGACATGCTTTGTCATCCTTACGCGCCCCCCGCCCCGCGTGCCCGGCCCTCCGCATGCCCGCGATTTATGGCTGCTCTGCACAGCTTTCTCCCCATGTGAAAAATGACCTTGCTCCTCCCGGGGGGTGGTTCACGCCCCCCCGCCCCCCGGCTGCAGCCAGCCCTGGGTCGAAGCAGGTGCCTTAGTTTGGACCTGCTCTTGTCCCCATTTCGCAGGTAAGACGACTGAGGCTCGTGGGGGCGAGGGGAGGGATTTCACAAGCACCCCGAGGCCAGCGTTCCCAGCTGGCCGGATGGTTTTGAGAGCACCCGCCCCAGTCTTGAGCAGAGAGAGGGACACAGCCGTGTCATAGGTCTTAGTTAGTCTAAAAGGTGCATATCTGCCCCGCTTTCCCCGCAGCACTGACCTCCAGGCAGGAACAGACACTCGCCCCAGCTTCCCGGCCATTGTAGGGTCTCAGACCAACCCCACCTGCTCTGGGGTCTGCTGCGGGGTCTCTGGGTAAGGTTGGTTTCGGACCCCGCTCCGCAAGCCGTGTGCAGCAGGTGTGAGCATCCCCGCACCCCCTGGCAGCTTCCAGCCCAGCGTGGCATGCTTGCTGTACAGCACATGCTGCACATAGGTGCTGTGCCTCAGTGTCGCCTTCTGTGAAATGGGTGCAGCAATACAGACCCGGGTTCCCTTCCCTTCCAGAGAAATGCCAGTGTATCACAGTCCAGTCCCGCTCTGGTCCTGCTTGCATCTTCCTCCAACGGGTGCACACGCTCTCAGGGCAAGGTGTACAAGGGAGCAGCAAGCCCTCCAGAGCCCTGTGAGCTCCGCACGGTGCATCCCAGTGGGCTGACTGGGCACACTGGGGCAGTTCTCCCATCCCTACAAGACCCCCGTGGCCCCACTAACATTGTCTGAGCCCTCTTGGGAGAGTCGGCGGTGCCCATTCGCTGCGCACCGAGCGCTTTGCACACCCAAAACACCTGGTCTCTGCCTCTTCCTAACCTGGCATGGTGGGGCACGGGCAGTGCACCCTCCAAACCCTGCAGCGCCGAGCGCACGGGTGCAATCCCACCCAGCCAGGGAGCTGGCGCCAGGCTGAGGAATCACTTCAATGCTCGGAGGTCCCACTGCAGCGCTCGCCGTGAGCAGGAGAGGGAGCTTCCCCCGCTGAGACAAGGAGCCGTCTCAGCGCCCATTGCTCCGGGAGAAGCCGGCGGTGCAGAGAGGGGCGGCTCGTCCGGGGGTCTCGCTCCTTGTGTGCACAACAGATACTAATTACTGCACGCCCAGCCCAGCGGGACGCGCCGACGGGATGAAAAGGCAGCTGCCACGAGAAGGCCGGCTGCTTGTTGCAGCAGGGCTCAACCTTGTTAGACTCGAGGCATCCCTGGATGGACGCCAGAGCCCCTTTGTTAGACTCCGGGTCCCTTTATTAGACTCCGGGACCCCCTTGGTAGACTCCAGGATCCTCTTGTTACACTCCAGGGTCCCTTGTTAGACTCTGGGTCCCTTTATTAGACTCCATGATCCCCTTGTTAAACTCCAGGATCCTCTTATTACACTCCAGGGTCCCTTGTTAGACTCTGGGTCCTTTTATTAGACTCCAGGACCCCCTTGTTAGACTCTAGGATCTTCTTATTACACTCCAGGGTCCCTTGTTAGACTCTGGGTCCCTTTATTAGACTCCATGACCCCCTGGTTAGACTCCAGGATCCTCTTATTACACTCCAGGGTCCCTTGTTAGACTCTGGGTCCCTTTATTAGACTCCATGACCCCCTGGTTAGACTCCACAACCCCCTTGTTACACTCTGGGTCCCATTATTGGACTCCAGGACCCCTTTGCTAGACTCTGGGACCCCTCGTTAGACTCCAGGACCCCCTCAGAAAATGCCAGCTCTGCATTTTCACTCGTTTTCTGACTACAGGGAAACACGGGAGCCGTTTTCTGTCAACAAGACGGCAGCTGCATTTTCCTCTGTGAAATCCCTGGGTTTAGCGTGTGAACCCCGTCTGCCCACCCGCCAGTGCTAACACCACGTGGTGCCCCGTGAAAGGATCTCCCGGGTGAGAATCACTGGCTTCTTACTATAAAAGCTAAGGATTTTGTTTCGAAGGGGCACTAAAAAGCACCCCTTCGCCCAGCAGCAGGGAGGAGACCCGGAGCCTGGCCCCGGTCTTCCCTCGGTCGTTAGTGAAGTCAGGATCTGCCATCAGAGGCACCCGGGGGTGCGACCCCCTTTCCCAGCCCCACGCAGGCAGGTGCAAGAAGCCAGGGGCAGCTTCTCTCTCCAGAAATAAATAACCCCTCCACCGCCGCGGCGCGCGGGGGGAGACTTAATGTGCTGACAGGCTGCATTTTTTACCTCCAGTCAATATGAGAAAGGCCCCAGGACTATGATTCCCCACATCTGGATTCCATCAATATGCGATCTGTCATCATGTATCGGCATTCCCCCTCGCCCGGATTGAGCAATGCGGCGGGTTTTATTAATACGTCAAATACATTATCCGTGTAATACACTTGTCTGCCTCTGCCCTCCCGCTGCTCCTGGGCTGCGCATTTGAATGTATGATGAATCCGTCCGTATTACACGTCTGTACGTCATCATTTGTCAGGATTAATAGAACGAGGGGGGCGGGAGGGGTGCGTCATGTGTGTTTAGCGTGGAGATGTCTGGATCACTTATTTATCTGCGCCCGGCCCACCGGTTCCCGGAAAACAGCCGGTGCCGCGCGTCTCGGAAGTGCTGAGCCACCCAGGCCGGGTTTTTTTTTTTAATATCATTTCGTTTCCAGGCCAAATCAGGTCCGAATTAAGGTCTCTATTTGGATGGAGCGAAGCTCAATCGCTGCACCACCAGCAAGTCTCCACGCTCCCAGCCTGGGGCTCGGATGCTCCCACATCCGTTGCAGCATCCTACGGGCAAGCCCCGAGCCTGCAGGCTTTGGGGTTCGGCTGCCCCCTGCGCTCGCTTGCCCCGAGCCAAGAGGAATAAGCTAGAGGGAGACCCCGAGAGCAATCCCCCATTGCCATAATGGGGATTTTTTTGGAAATAATTTAAATAATTAAAAAAAATATATTTTTTGGGGGAAATATATATATATATATATATATATATATATATATATATATATATATGTGCGCTACATGCTATAACTATATATACACACACACACACACACATATATAGTTATAGATATATATACAGTTATATATATGTGTGTGTGTGTGTGTGTATATAGTTATATAGTTATAGTTACAGCATGTAGCATGAGTTTACTTTCACACATCTTGAACCACATTAAAAACCCATGCACCTGTTACAATAAATGCCATCAATTGCCAAAAGTTGCGCAGCCAAAATCTTCCGATCGGGAGGAATTCGACTCTGGCAGGGGTCCGCCCGCCCAGGTCTCCACCCTCGAACAACACCGAGTCATTCAAGGCCAGGATGCGGGAGATCTCCCCTGCCAGGTCAGTACAACCACCTGGGTCCAAATCCCCGCTCACTATATATATATATTTTTTTGCAAATATAGTTATTTCTAGATGCACAAATAAATACATCCCTATCGCTACACCTCTTCCACCCCGACTTGTGACCGCTGCAGGTCTCGACATCCCAAAGACACCGGGTGCGGGAGGTGCGTCCGGCCGGCTGGCGCTGGGACGTCCCCGCGCGGGGCAGGAGGTGCAAGCTGGGCCGAGCCTGGGAAGGGGCTGGCGGCTGGAGGAGGCTGCCCCTGGCTCTGTGCAATCTCAGGGGTGGTCGCTTCACTTCTCAGTGCCTCAGTTTCCCTTCACCAGGTGCCTCAGACAGTGGCCGTCACGTCTGCTCCCCTCTCCCAGCCCTGCTGCTGCCCCTCGCTCCCGACCCGTCCTAATGCACGCGCTGAACCCCCGTTACTCCAGCTCGGGGCTCGGCCAGCGCCCCGCAATCCCAGCCCACCCCCATATGCACCGCCAGATCCCCCTCCACCCAGCCGCAATAAAAACCACGGCCCGCGAGTCCCGATACGGACCAACAGCCCCGAGGCTGGACCCCGTCCGCACGCTGTGAAGACGGGGACTCGAGGCAGCAGGTGCGTGAGCTGATCCCCTCGCATTCACCTCTAGCTCCAGCCCCGGGAACGATTCGCTCCAGCCTTTCCGGACCCAGAACTGGCTTCTCCCCCAAAGCAGACAGACGCTCCCCTCTCCTCTCACAGGGAGAGGGGGGAGAGCAAAGCCTTTCGCCCTTGGAAAGTGGGAGGGCTGTGTTGAAAGCAAAGCCTCCCAGTCCTGCAGGGGGCTGCAAATGAACCCACTGCATGCCCATTTCCCAGCTGGGGAAACCGAGGCCCAGGGAGGAATGCGACATGGTGCTGCTGCTGGGGGCAGAGCCGGGCCCCAGCTCTGCACCCTGGCACCAGGTGAGCGCACCTGGAGGAGGGTGATGGCTTGTCTCACGGTGCCTTGTACCCCGTGGGGGTTCAGGGAGACGCCGCGCCAGGCGCTGCACGAATGCAGGCAGTCCCTGCCCCAGGGAGTTCACAGACTCTCCTCTCTATCCCCGAGGGGCTGGAACGGGGCCCCCCGCCGGACCCATTCGGTGCTGGAGCACGCACCCAGGCACGGCTCCTCCAGCCGGGGGGCACCCCGCCACCTCCTCCCCGCTCCAGCAACCTGCTCCTGCTCCGGCGGAAGTGACGTTGCCTCCCTTAATGGGCACCAGCCCCGTCGCCTTCCTAACGGCTCCCAGAAACAATCCCAGAAACAATCGGGCCTTTACAGGCGAGCGAGCGCGCTTGGCACGCCGCACCCCGGCCCGCTCCAAGGCTTAATTTGATTTTGACATATTGGCTGGAGATTAAAGGAGCCTTGTAAAGCAACCAGCTCCAAGCGCACCCCCGCGCGCGGCCCGCCCCCCACGGCCCTGCGCGGGGCTCCGGCAAAAGTGCTAACACCGTAATATTTTAAGTAGAGAAAATCCAAGTATGCTTTACCCCCCGCTGCCTCTTATGCTGGGCTTATAAAAATTAAGTGGAAACCTACACAGCTGTAGGCTATAAATCCTTTGTCGCTCACGCAGCCAGGCCTGGTACCTGCCTTCAAACAAACGCGGGGCGAGAGCGCCAGAGGCGCGCACATGGCTCGCGGGCAGGCAAGGGGGGACCGCGGACCCGTGGCCGGGCGGGTTTCCCGCGTGGCCGGCACGGGAAGGAGGGAAGCGCCGGTGCGGGCGCTACCACAAGAGGCCTCTCGGCGGAAGATCAATTAGCATCAATTACCGACTTCATTTAATTGTCGTAGAAGATGAATTTGTCATTTTTAGTCTGGAATTAATGGGAGACCTTCAACTCTCCCTTGGCAGCGCCCGCCGGTCACCGGGCTTGCCGTGTGCCGGGGCGGGGAGGGAGGGCTCGGGGCAGACGCGGTGCCGCGGGGAAGTCGTGCACACGGTGCTCCCCTTGCAACCAGGCGGCCACGCGAGCTCCCGGGACGACTGCAAGGCAGCGGGGCGTGGAGGCAGGACCACGAAACCCCGTGGCCAACCCCAAACACGACGCCCGTGCCCACCGAGCCCACCAACCCAGCCAGGTGCAAGCCAAGACCGGCATCGAGCTCCACTCCGGGTCCTCGCTGAACGGGCCAGGCCGCGGCTCGGGCTCTCGCTCGTCTCCCCTCCTTCCCCCACCCCTCCCTTTCCCCGGTTTCAGCCAGAAATTAATTTTGCCGTGGCGGGCCGCAAAGTGTTTACATTTCCCCAGCAAACAGGCGACAGTAAACACTGAGCGCCGGCCGCCGAAATTGAATTTATAACTGCATTACCGCGCCTGATAGCGCCCGCGCAGCGCGCGCCGATAAGGAAATTCCATTTGAGCGCCCCCCCGGTGCCGGCCCGCCCGGGCGCTCAGCGGCTTCCAGCGGGCCGGCAAACCTGATTTGTCCCGAAAGATTTCTGTCATTTTTCATTGCCGGACACGGACCCTGGCGCCCGTGGCCCGCGCGGGCTCGGCTGGACGGGCGCGTGTGCACGCGGGCGTGGGGCGCGTCTCGGGGCGTGGGGGGGCCGGAGCAGGCGGTGACGGCGGTTCATCCAATCCATCACGCTGTCGCCAGCCGGGGCCGAACGGAGGCAGAAATTGAGTTTCGCTCACGGGGGACACGGGAACAAATTAATAGACCATTAGCCAAGCAGTGACCTGAGAAATGAGGGTGCTGCGGCTCGCGCGGCGTTTGGGGGGGCTGGGGACCGGGCGGAAAGCGCCTGGTTTTGCATCCCCCCGCCCAGTCTGTACCGGACGGGGGGGCCCTTTCGCCCGGGCTCCCCAAAAAGGGCTCAGGTGAGTCCCCGGAAAGCAGGTTTTTGGCACCGGGAGGGAGGCGACGTCCCAGGCGGGGCGGGGAGGGGAGGGCTGCCCAGTGGTTACAGCAGCCCTTCGGGCCCCGGGTGCAGCATCAGCAGGTGTGCGCGGTCAAACAGGCAACGGAGAGCCCAGACTCCTGGTCCCAGCCTCATCCTGCCTCAGTTTCCCCAGCCACATGCCGCAGGGTGACAAGGGAACCGGGACGCTCTGCTCGTTGTTGCTACCCTAGCTTTCTGTTGCATACCCATTTCCCAGACAGGAAAACCGAGGCATGGGAAACCAGGCTGTCAACCAGCCTTATTAAACCAGGCTCCTCCGGTGTAATAAGGCAGGGGGTGACCACGGCTCAAGAGCAGAGACGCCCCCGAGGACACAACCCGTCTCCCTTTGTCTGCACGGGAGCAGATCAGGTGTGCGAGGGACGTCCATTATGTGGCAGGGGCCCGGCCTCGCGCGAGCAAGCGCCCGGGGTTTCAATTACCGGATTGCAGGATTTAGTGCCCAGGGCTTTTTGGTGCGCGGGAGATTTATTGGGAGGTTTAGTATCAGTGGAGAATTCGCGCATGTGCTCCCCGGAGCCCGGCTTCCGCTCAGAGCCCCTAAATCACGCGCCGAGATGGGCTATTGTCACCGGCGGCATTAGCATCGTTAGCGTACTTGGGGGATAATTAATACCCGCAGGCAGCCACAGACACGCCCCGGGCACGCCGGTGGCCCCGATCCGGGGGGGATGCTCAGCTGCCCCGGGGGCTCTCAGGACGGCGGCACGTGCTGCCAGGGGAAGGAGGAGAGGGAAGAGCCGATGCTAGCCGGGGCGGTGGCCCCTGCGTGCTAACTGCGCTGCCCACACGGCCCCGCCGGACACCCCCGGCGTGGCTGGAGCATCCCCTTGTCCCGGCAAGGCCCCAGGCCGGCGGGCAGCCGGGCCCGAGCCCAGCGCCGCGCGTCCTTCCCCGGTGCCGTGTTCCTCGCATTCTTCCTGTTTTAATTAAAACCTCCCCGGCTGATTTTACAAGCTTGCCGCTGCTTCTCTCCCAGCCTCGGTGTCTCTCCTATGCTTGAGTGCTAGTATTAATTATTAGAGCCAATTTACTGTTTATACTCTGATGTTTTAACTAATTACCACTAATGGCAGACACCAGTGGGCAATCAACTTCATTTAGTTCCCACTGCAAAACCACTCATTACCAGCTGAGAGAGGGAGGGATGGAGGATAAATAAAGACGCAGGCACAAGGGCCGGAGCCAGAGACGCCGCATGCGGCACGGACTCCCCTGCCGGGAGCTTTTCCGGGGAGGAGGCGCCTTTTGTAGCCGGCACGGCAGGATACGGCCTTCCCTCCGGGGAAAAGCAGCGCTTGGGCTGCAGAGGTGACAACTCACGGGCCTAATTGCAACCCAGCCGGTGTCTTTCTGGGGGTGCCAGGTGCTGGAGGCGCTGGTCCTGAGCCCCGCTGTGCCCGATCCGCCCGGGAGCCCACGCAGCCTTCAAGAGGAGGTCCCGGGTGCGAGTGGCGACGACACCGGGACCTGGCCGCGCCGCCACGTTTCTCCTGCTTCGGCCAGAGCAGCGAGCCCGGGGAGCGGGTGCGGGCAGCAGGGACAGGCCTTGCAGGGCTGCAACCGGAGCAGAGCGAGGGGTGGAAATGCCCCGCGAGGACCGGAGAAAGGGGCCGCCGCGGAGTCGGTGCGGGATGAAGCTGGCGGGAGGGGGCCGCGGTCTCCCGGGGCATGGGCTATAACCATGCGACGCATCTGAAATGTAATTGCTGTCAGCTCCCTCCATTCTCCGAGCGCGAGGCCCTTTTAATCTCTCCCCCTAGACCCATCGGCCCTGATGCTGCAGCTCCAGAAAGGCTGGTTTTATGTACTTTAACCCGGTGACCTTTACAAATCCCATCATTCCAATCAATACGTCTCATTAGCGTTAGGTAAATGTACGGGGCGGATGGGGAGCCGGGCCGGGGGGGCCCGGGGAGCCGGCCGGGTGATGGGGGAGCTCCGGTGCAGCCCGGAAGGAGCTCCGGACCGAGCCGCCGGCGCCCCCCTCCGTGGGACCAGACGCGTGTTTTGCACCACTGGGTTAACTGGAAACAGGCCGGGCTCACGGCAGGTGACGGAGCGCCACGGGGGCGCACGCGGCTGCTGCGGAGGGCGGGGGGATGCTTGCAAGGGGGCCTGAATTTTGCAGGTATCCTCACCCCCCCATCCTCGTGCCCTCCCAAACCACGGTGCCCGCGTGGCCCCCGGGGCTGGGCACCGGGAACGGGCTCCCTTGCCCATCGCCAGCAGGTGTCACTGTGGCTCCAGCCCGGAGGCAGAGGCTCCAGCGAGGACCGGTCATCCCCGTCCAGCCGCTGCGGGCGTCCGGGCTGTCCCCTGTGGCTTGTGCCCAGTCACCCACCCGGCTCCGGGCATCGTGGGGCTGGGCCCGGGGGTCCCTCGCACTCGGGACCAGCGAGCAATTCAGCACCTGCTGAGACGAGCCAGGACCAGGGCTCCGGCGCACGGGTGGGCTCTGCCCTGTCCAGATGATGGGCTACTCGGTGTTACTGCCAGCCCATCCGTGCAAGGCCCGGAGCGCAGACCCCCCGCCTCCGAAGGAAAACTACCCTAAAATCCCTGGGCACTGCCGGGACTGGACTCCCCCGGGCACAATCCTGCTCCGTCCCCGGGGACGAGCACGGTCCCCCCCGCCCCGGACGACGGACACCGCGTGCAGCCCACTCTCGCCCCGCGCCGGGGCCGGTCGCCCGCTTTCGCGGCTGCTTTGTTTGCGCGAGGGCTGCGGCTGTTGACAGGCACCGCGGCGGCGAGAAACCCATTTCAGCGCTAAGCCCCCATCGGCTTTAGCGAGATGACGGTGGCGCGGGCTCTTAGCACAACACCTGTCAGGCGGCCGAGGAAGGAAAAATTAATAAATCCACCGGCCGGGCAATTTCGCTCGGCGTGACGAGCTGCTCCTCCTGCAGCGAGATGAAGAAGTCCCCAGGCGCCGCTCCGCGAAGCCGGCTGCTCAGCCCCTGACCGAAGCGAGCCCCAGCGCCCCAACACGGGGCACGACCCACGTCCTGCCAGGCCTCGTCGGGACCCTGCCCCGAGAGCTTCACGGGGCAGGACGGATGGGACATCCTGAGCCTGCCCCCGGGGTGACTGTGAAGCTGCATGTTCCCACCGGACCCACGGTTGAGCTCTAGTGGGCACAGAACCCCCTAGCCCTAGTGTAGACAGGTCGCCGGCGCGTGGTCGCCCAGGTCAGCATCGAGCAGGCTGCTCAATGCATCGCTGGCTGAACCCTAACCCCAGCCCGCACCCCAACCCTTATCCCTACCCAGAACCCCAGCCGCTCCCCATCTCCACCTGCCAGCGACACCAAGAGGCTTTCCCCGAACGAGCATCTGGCTCCGCTGCAGCTAGCTGGCCCCGATGCGCGCGGCAGCGACAGCCGAGACCCTGCAAGGGCAGGATGCTAGCCCAGCCCCCTGTGTCCCTGGGGAGCAAAGGGGCGGCTAAACCTTTGGGACCCCCCGTCTAGCAAGCGCGGAGCAGGAGAGCTGGGCCCAGAGGCCGGGCGAAGGCAGCAGGGTGGGAGACGATCCTGCACCGGGAGGTCCCAGGCTGGTGAGCACAGCAGGGGTGGGCAGGTGCCGTCCCGCCCTGGGTCCCATCTCCCACCGGGGCGGGCTCCTCCCTCGACACTGTCCAGGACTTTCTTACCCCCTCCTGGGGCAGAAGCTGCTTGCACGGGACCGGGGGCAGATCCAAGCGGGGATACGCCCGCGTGCAGCTGGGTGGACAAGAGGGGTAAGGGGCTGCCTGCCGCCCAGGAAGTTTGTGTCTACGACCCACGAGGGTGCGCGGTGCTCGACCGGGGGCCGTGTGTCTGCGCCCGTCCCCACCGAGCAGGCTTTGAAGCACAACCCAGCTCCAGTGCGCCTCCGGTGACCCACCACGCCAGGGGGACAGAGATGTGCTCCGGGGCTGTGGGGGGAGAAGGATACTGCCCTGCCCGCCGATGAGCTGACCTCACAAGCAAAGCTTAGAGGATTCATGCGTTTCTCTATGGGGAAACTGAGGCAGGGATGCCAAGGAGTGGGTGAAAGCACCCAGGGTCCTGCAGCCGCTCGCTGGGTGCTGCCTCCTTGGAAAGCATCTGTGGAGCGGACGGCACAGGCCCGATGTCCCTCTCCTGCCCCCACCCCGAATTGTCCGTGGCTGGCAGCAGTGGAGCACAATCAGGCCTTGTTTGCGGGCAGAGAAAGGCGGCTCTGTGCCGCCCGGTGCCTTCGGGGCGAGCCCAGGGGGGCCGTGGGATGGGACCCCAGCTGCGCCGGGGCGGCCGGAGACAGAGCCGGGTCTGTGCCGGGCCCGGCCCCCAGCACGGCGTGTTACCGGCGGGGAGGGCTGGTGTCTCACGCCACCCGCGGTCCGGCCCCGGGCCCCGCGCCTGGCTCCCCGGGCACGGCCCTCTCCCCTGCGCCCCGCGAGCTCCGACGCTCGCTCCCCTTCCTGCATCCTCAGCTCCGCGCCTCCACCCAGGCAGGGCCAGGCGGCTCCCATCATCGTGGCCTCTGGGCTGGAGGGGACGCAGGCGGGCCAGGGGACCCCCGTCCCAGCTCAGGATTGAGGAGTGCCAGGCCTGAACCCCCCCAGAGAGACTCGTGCCCCTTCCCGCTGCTGTGGACTGATGCACTTGTCCCCCCTTCCCCGCCTTGCTGCAGCCCTGGGGTCACGGGCACCGCGGCCCGATCTGGAGGAGCCTGGCACCGGCTCCCAGGCCGCTGACCCGCAGAAGAGCCCCCTTTATCCACGCCGCTGCACAAACCCCTCTAATGGTGACACTGGACCCCTGGACGAGCCCGGACCCCGGTGCTCACTATGCACAGGGGAAACTGAGGCACAGATATGAGTAAGTAAAACCCGCTCTGAGCCCAGTAAATGATGACGTTGGCCCCAAGCTCGGACCACAGCACCCGCTATGCACAGGGGGAAACTGAGGCACAGCAATGGGCATCGCCACCCAGCGAACGAGGACATTGAACATAGCCGCTGCCCCTCGATGAGCCCAGACCACGGTGCCTGCTACGCACAGGGAAACTAAGGCACAGACATGGGTATCTCCCCGCTGTTTGGAGTCAGATGATTTGACGGCTCGAAGTCGTAACGAGGGGCAGCACATCCGCCGCGCGGAGCTGGCAGCGGGGGCCAAAGCCCGAGGGACCTGCCCCTGCCCCTGCCCCTGGGCACGGGGCAGCTCTGCAGCTCTCCCTGGGGCAGGCGGGCGAGCCCCGGGCCCGCAGGCCCCTCATTTACTGCTTTCCTTTTACCGTAAAACGGGCAGGGGAAGGGGCCGCCTTTAATCACCGCCCGCGGCCCCCGGCCCCTGCGCCGCCCCCGAGAAGGCCAGGAGTTAATGCTCCTTCCGACACCTCCGCGTGATTCATGGGCCTGACCTTGAGCTATAAACCGCGGCACCTCCCCCAGGCACCGGCAGTATTTACAGCCGGCGGGGCCGGTGCACACTCGCCGCGACACGCGTGCTCCGACACACGCAGAAGTGGGCGCACGCATGCTGGGGGCCAGCGTGGGCTCAGGGTGCGCACACATTGATATACGCGCAGCCCAAGGAACAACACACACTCATACACAGATACACACACACGGGAACGGACACACACTTGCAGACACACCCACAGTCACACACGCACATTCATATACACACATGCTGGCTCCAAACTGGCATATGCTCACACACAGATGCACACACACTTGCATGCTCCAGGGAACAACACACACTCAGAGACATGCACACACACAGTCACAGACACACGCACACATTCACACACACACCCTGGGGAACAGAACACACTCACAGACACACACACTCTCATAGAGACATACCCTGGGGAACCAACACACGCTCACAGACACTCCCACATAGTCACATCCATTCATATACACACACCCTGGGAAACCGGCATCTGCTCTCACACACATACACACACAAAGATTTGTACACACATATCATGGGGAACCAACACATGCTCACAGACACACCCATGGTCTCACACATGCACATTCATATACACACACCCTGGAGCACCAACACATGTTCACACACACCCCACCAGGAAACCAACACATACTTATGGACACACAAACATGTCCACAGACACACGCACCTTGGGGAACCAATGCACTCACCGGCACGCACGCACACACGCATTCCTATACACATACCCCAGGAAACCAATGCATGCTCGTGGACACGTGTCCACATTCACACACACACACACATACATGCACATGCAGAGGTACCAACACGTGTATGCACAGACACACACGGGAGCACACACATGCTCACAGACACATACACATACATGCAGTAATACCAACAAATGCACACATGCTCGTAGACACACAGATACACACACGTGCAGGGGTACCAACACATGTATGCACAGACACACACGGGAGCGCACACATGCTCACAGACACATACACATACATGCAGTAATACCAACAAATGCACACAAGCTCGTGGACACACAGATACACACACGTGCAGGGGTACCAACACATGTATGCACAGACACGCACAGGAGCACACACACACGCCCACAGACACACAGAACCACACGAAGGCTCACAGACACACACGTGCGCACGCGCACACACACACCACAACCCAACACCAGACACCAGAGGACAATCAGGCGGGGGCCATGCCCTGCCACGCCAGGGGCACGGAGGAGGCGGCGAGAGCTCCCCCACAGCCCTGGTGCCGGGACCTGGGCCGGCCGGACGGGGCTGGGGCTCGGGCCAGCGCAAGGGCACGCCGGCGCCCGACGCCCCAGCTCCGTCCATCCCACCCGACCCCGCACACCCAGGTGGGCAGATCCTGCCCCCTTCACGCGGGCCGGACTCAGCGCACGCCTCAGCTCCCAGAAGGGACTTGGTGCTGCACGGGACAGAGCCGGGGTGCACCGGGGATCCCCATGCTGCTCCGTGCTGGGCACGAGGCACGGAGAGCATGAAGCCAGGGCAGGAGGCCTGGACTCTACTCCCAGCCATTCACCACGCATCCTGCAGCAGGCCTCTCTGTGCCTCAGTTTCCCCATCGCAGTAATGGGCACATTGAAGCTCACTCAGCAGGTGCAGAGGGGTCAGATCGCTGGAAGACAGGAGAAATAGTCTCCTGTGCCCGCACTGCACTGCCCCAAGAGGGCACGGACACCAGGACGAGGAGGAAGGGCGCCTGGCGCTGGCACTAGTGACCTGGGGGATGCCGGCCGGATGCCGGGCTTCGCCGAGTCCCACGTCCCTCCGCCTGGGAGCGCACGGGACCTGGGCTCGGAGCCTCCTCCGATACCCGGGTCCTTCATCCCGCACTCACCCCAGCCGCGGCGCCCTCCTGGCCTTCCCCTTCCCCGCCGGCACGGCCGCGGGACCGCTCCGCGTTCAGGGGCTTTTTTGGGGAAGTTTACAGGTCATTGGGTTCCCCCCCGCCCCGCCTTACAAAACAAAAGCGGGAAAAAACATCCTTATCGCAGAAAGCAGAGTTCAGGAAAAAGCTACTGGTCTTTTGGACTCGGCAGGTCCCCGCTGGTAGCCTCTCTTGTCATTGAGGATTTATCAGGCCAACACAGATCGGGTATAATATGCCATATAACTAGTGCATAAACAAACTTCAGCATGATAAATGCCCTGCTTTGAAGCCATAAAGTTATTAGCCGGTGGCTGTTAGCTA
Source organism: Alligator mississippiensis (assembly GCF_030867095.1). Lineage (NCBI taxonomy): Eukaryota > Metazoa > Chordata > Crocodylia > Alligatoridae > Alligator > Alligator mississippiensis. The sequence continues at coordinate 1,790,798 of NC_081828.1, read as the reverse complement.
CTGCTTAGCCGGGAACGCCTGCCTTCCGTTAACCCCTGGCTGCCCGCCGCCGGCTCCCGCTCCCGCCGCCCCGGGCCAGGGGGTGCAGGCGCCCGCAGGGGAGACCCCCGGGGAGACCCGAGGGGGCGGGAAGCCGGGATTTGGTACGACAAGGCACCCCCAGGCAGGTCTGCTGGGACACATGCCCGCTCACCCACCCGCCCGCCTGCCCGCCGCGGAGATTTATCAATGCCCTTTGTACTTGACGACCAGCAGGAAGAAAGCACTTTCCAGGATCTGACCTTCCCGCCTCTGCCTCTCCCCAGCCAAGACGCCCCGGGGAGACGTGGAGGTAGGCGAGGCCGTAGTGCTAATGCACGAGGTCCCTTGGGCCCTAAATCGCGGCGCTTGTCCCCTGGATCGGGGCCGGGCGAGATGGCACAGGGGTCTGGGGATGGGCTCACCAAAGGCAGGAGGTCTCGCTGTGCCCTGCCCATCTCCGGGCACAGGTTGGCAGGCGTGAAGGTAGCCCAAGGAGGCAGGTCCTTGTACCCAGATGGGCTTGTTGAGGATCACAAGCCGTGCGGGGCTGGGAAACCCAGGAGCCCTGCTCGTTAACCCCCGGTCGAGGATCACAAGCCGCGCGGGGCTGGGAAACCCAGGAGCCCTGCTCATTAACCCCCGGTCGAGGATCACAAGCCGTGCGGGGCTGGGAAACCGAGGAGCCCTGCTCGTTAACCCCCGGTCGAGGATCACAAGCCGTGTGGGGCTGGGAAACCCAGGAGCCCTGCTCATTAACCCCCGGTCGAGGATCACAAGCCGTGCGGGGCTGGGAAACCCAGAAGCCCTGCTCGTTAATCCCCGGTCGAGGATCACAAGCCGTGCGGGGCTGGGAAACCCAGGAGCCCTGCTCGTTAACCCCCGGTCGAGGATCACAAGCCGTGCGGGGCTGGGAAACCCAGAAGCCCTGCTCGTTAACCCCCGGTTGAGGATCACAAGCCGTGCAGGGCTGGGAAACCCAGGAGCCCTGCTCGTTAACCCCCGGTCGAGGATCACAAGCCGTGCGGGGCAGGAGTCCTGCACCTCCGGTCAAGGAACGATGGGTCCTGGCCCTACTGCCCCGCTCAGAGGGAGATGCCCGTGGCACGCGGACCCCGCGAGACCCCCGCGGAGCCCGAATCGCAGACAACGAGGCGGGAAGGGACCTCACATCCAAGCAGGACCAGCCCCAACTACATCGTCCTGGCCAAGGGGGTCCTAAACCGCTCCGAGGATGGAGACTCCCCGACCCAGCAGCCCGTCCAGCCTCGCGCCGGCAGGCGAAGCTCCTGAACGCCATTTCCTGCCTCAATCGCTCACACGAGGAACAGGCCCTGGTGACTTAGGAGCGTCGGACACCTGGGTCCCAGGCCCAGCTCGGCACAAAGGGGGCCGGCTCCTGCCCTGGGCTTTCGGGGGACAGCTGGATATTAAGAGACCTGAACTTTTTCTCTGGCGACCGCTGTCCCCTCCCCGATTCCATTTTTCCCCCCTTTATTTTTTCTGCCTTTTTTTTTTTTTTTTTTTTGCCGAAGCAATAAAAGAGGAAAAGTCAACATCCAAATGATCTTGTTTATGGCGACTAAATAAGCTGCATGTGCTTAATCCGTTAGAGTTTAATGAATTTACGACTTGCTTTGGAATTTGACAAGGGGCTGTAAAAGAGTAATTAACATTTATCAGTGTGTTTTCTACACCCCCTCCGCCCTCCCCACGCCCCGCTCCCAGCGCCCGGCTCCGAGCAGCCTTGGGTATCGGGGGGATATAAAAGTGATCAATTAATTTTTAATAATCTCGGGGAAAGATTGTAGAGTTGCGGTATGAACTCAGGGAGTGTCAATAAATGTGCCAAAGGTTGCTCTGGTATCTGGGCTTCTCTTTCATGTGCAGGCCGTGGGGGAAGGAGGGAGGGAAAAGCTGGCGGCTCCCACGCCGCCGGGTCCCAGCGCCCACCCCCTGCTCCGACCGGACCCCCGGACGCTCCGGTCCAGCCCGCGGGCAACGCACCCTGCCCAGGAGCTGCTGAGAGCAGGGGCGGTGCAGCTGGACATCTCTACCTTTCCATGTCGGATGCAGAAATTTGGGGGGGGGGGGAGAAACTGCACGCCTGATGGGAAACGTCCGGCTCCGCGACCAGGGTCATTACACAGCTGATGCAAACGCTGCTGCATTGGCATCCCTCGGGCAGGCCTGCCCGAGCGCGGGCGCGGCCACAGCAAGGCTGCAGCATCATGCCCGGAAGATGACCGGGGCTTCGGCTCTGCACGAGAGAGGAGCCCCCTCCCCGCAAACCCAGGCAGGGTCTGGCCCCGTGGCACGGGGAGTGCGTGGCCCAGAGCACCAGCCTTTCCCCGGGGGTGCGTGCAGCCGGACCCCTGCACGGCTCTGGGTGCATGGGTGTGTGCCTAGCCTCTTTCCTGGGCTGTGAGTGTGCGTGTGTGTGGTGGGGGGGTGCGTTCACAGACCGAGCCTCTTTCCTGAGTTGTGTGCGTGTGTGTGTTCATGGACTTAACCTCTTTCCTGGGCCCTGTGTGTGTGTGTACAGACCTAGGCTCTTTCCTGTGTCCTGTGTGTGTGTGCATGGACCCAGAGTCTTTCCTGTGTCCTTTGCATATGTATGTGTGTGTGTGCAGACCTAGCCTCTTTTCTGTGTCCTCTGTGTTGTGTGTGTGTGTGTACACGTAGAGACCTAGCCTCTTTCCTGTGTCCTCTTGTGTGTGTGTGCGTGTGTGGATCCAGCCTCTTTCCTGTGTCCTCGGTGTGTGTATGTGCATGCGCATGCCAGTGTACATGTAAGTTCATAGATCTTGCCTCTTTCCTGTGTCCTGTGTGTGTGTGCATGGACCCAGAGTCTTTCCTGTGTCCTTTGCATATGTATGTGTGTGTGTGTGTGTGTGTGTGTGTGGACCTAGCCACTCTTCTGTGTCCTCTCTGTTGTGTGTGTGCACACGTAGAGACCTAGCCTCTTTCCTGTGCCCTCTTCTGTGTGTGTGGATCCGGCCTCTTTCCTGTGTCCTCTACATGTGTGCATGTACAAGCACATGTATGGACTCAGCCTCTTTCCTGTGTCCCCTGTGTGCATGTGTGTATGGACATAGCCTCTTTCCTGTGTCATCTGCACGTGTGTGTATGCATATGTGTGAGCATATATATGGACCTAGCCCCCTTCCTGTGTCCCCTGCACGTGTGTGCAAGCACGTGTATGGACTTAGCTTCGTTCCCGAGCCCTCTGCACGTGTGTACAAGCATGTGTATGGATTTAGCCTCGTTCCCGAGTCCCTTGCACATGTGCATGCATGTGCGTACGGACCTGGCCTCTCCCCTGTGCCATGTGTGTGTGCCTGCAGTGTGTGTGTGAGCCAAGCGTGGGCACGTGAACGGGGGGCCGAGGGCTGTGCAAGGGGCAGGGCGAGGGTCCCGGGGGAGGCACAAACAAGCGCGCGGGCTGATGGATTCCCGGAGGCCGGAGCCTGCCCAGGCATCTGCTCTGGACAGAAACAAATTCCCCCTGTCCAACGTAATGGCCCAGAAATAAGCAATGAGGGTGGGAAGGAGGCAGCTGGAGTCAGGGGGTCTGGAGCATCTCTCCAGGCCGAGCGCCCGCCCGGCCCCCTTCCTCGCCGCCCCATGACCCAGGACAGGACGGCGCCCCAAGGAGCATCCGCGGGACGAGCCCCGGTCATGCCCCCGCGCTCACCGGGCAAAGCCCTTCTCTCGGCCGGCCAGTCCGGGGGATGCTCTGCCCCGCTCTGCTCGGCCCCCCGCCTTCTGCAGGGCCCAGGACCCCCCGAAAAGGCTCCCTGGACACAGAAGAGCAGGAGTCTCCTCGCTCCCGCCTGCGATGGCTCAGCTGCCTCCGTGTCAGGCTGTTTAAACCTCGGAGACCTCGGAGACCCCGCGCCGGGCGCCTCTGGGATTCATCACGGCATTTGCAGAGTTTGTCAAGACCCGCGCGGGCGAGGGCGGCTGAGGGAGCTGCGGCGGGTGCCGGACGCTTGGGCTCAGCGCCAGACGCGTGACTCAGTGAATGCTGCCGCCCAGCTCCGTGCCTCAGTTTCCCCTGCCTGGACGATGGCAGGAATGATGCCCCCGTCTCCCCGTGGCCTCGCTAAGCCCCAGCTTGGGCCTGCGTATAACCACGCGATGCCTGGGGAATGGCTCTGTCCTTTCGCTTGTTTTTTGACAACAGGCCAGGATTTCCCCTCCTGCCCTCGCACACGTCCACGGTGCAAAGATAAGGCCCGAGCTGCAACGATAACGAACCCGCGGAGGGCTCGGACGCTTGAACGATGACACTGAAACATCGCCGATTTGCCCCTCGCTCGAGGACGCGTGGCCGGGATGGGTTGCAGGCGCCTCCGCCCTTCCTTCCCCGCCATGCCCTGTGCATTTCCCCTATAGGAACGATGCACGAGGAAGAAAAGAGCGGGTATTTACGGAGGAACAAGGGGATCCCCGCGCAGCCGATGTCAGGAGCCCTCCGTGACCATTGCTCCTATCTGGCAATCAAGCGGCAAGAAACGGAGGTCGCAACAAGGGATCCCGGGAGGTGTTGCACTGCCCCGTAGCAGCACGCAGCTGGGGCCGGGGTTGGGGCCGACCCTGCGGGGGGGATGGCTATGGGGTGGGGGCATCCGCTGTCCCCTCCGTGACGCTGGACACCCAGCTGAATACACGCTGCAGCCACACGTGGCCGAGCCAAATACCCCGGAGAGACAGGGCATGCAGGCAGGGGCACACACGGGGACCCGGAGAGGCCCCGATCCCTGCCCATCACACCACGTGCAACGTGGGCACGCGTGTTGCACCTCCGCCGCCTGTTGCATAACAGCCCGGGGGCTCGCTTCCTCCGCGCTGGAGCCGTTGAAAGCCTCAGAAACCACCAAGCCCCAGTTGGATCAGGAACTGCCGAGGGGCCCGCACTTCCTGCAGGTGCCCGGGGCTATGAATCACACCTCGCTGGGGCAGGAGCAACCCAGGCTCTCCGGCCGGGCCAACGAAGGGTTAAGCCGGCAATTAATCACGCGGTTTGAGAGACGTTTCCAAGCCTCTTCCAAATATTATAAAAAATGTCTTTAATCATCTAATAGCGCGAACTCGGGCGGTGATGGATGGACGGGGAGATTTCTCCGCTCCCCTCCTGATCCTAACAGATGAGGCTGAAGAGCCGCGGCTCTGGGGGGGCGGCGGGGGGAGAAGGACGTCTCTCAACCTCCCGCCAGAGCCGCTATAAATATGAGGTCATCCGGCGAGGGACGATAACGCATTAAGGGCTCTTGAGATATTAGTCTGTCAGCCTCGTTAGACGCAGCCGATTTGGGGCTGACTGCATAATTAGAGGCCGGGGGCCGCAGAACGCGCGGGCGTCGAGGGGGCAGGAAGCGCGACGGGAACGTCCTTCTCACCTGCATCCACCTCGCGGGGGCGAGACCGCCGGGCCGGGTGGGGAATAGGACCCGGGCGTCCGGGCCTCGCACACGGCCACATCCCCGGGGCTTCCCAAGGCAGGACAGGGAAGCCCTTGGGATGCACCGTGCGTGGGGAGCGAGCGGGCTCACCCTGCTCCCGAAGCTCCCCGAGACCGGGCAGAGGTCTGGGGAGGAGGGGGCAGCCCTCGGGCTTCCTGGCCTGAAGCAGGATAATGAATCCTGCTGGGAGAAACGACCTTTTCCAAATGCCACGTGTCATTGGATTGTATATCACCCCCGGACAACGCGCCGCGGGGATCCGCGGCGCTCGGCCAAGAGCAGGGTGTGCGCGCGTGCGAGCATCGGGGAGATGTGAGAAAAGCCCGCACCGGGGCTGCCTCCAAACCAGCCGTGGCCCCGAGCGGAGCAGGTTGCACTGGCGCGTTTTGAGCGTGGAGGAGCTTGCACCGAGGGCCACGGACCTGGGCTCTTTTCGGACTTGGCAGAACAGCGTCTCTGCTCAGTCTAGACGCCTCTCAAACCTCCCGGCTCCACGGGGCCGAGCCTGGAGACACACCGGTGCAGGGATGCATAGAGACGAGGGTGGAAGGGACCTCAGGAGTCAACTAGTCCAACCTCCGCTCAAAGCAGGATCAGCCCCAACCACACCATCCCAGCACATGCACGGACATCCCGGGACACGGGATACACGCCCCACGCGTGCCGACACACACAGGCATTGCCCGGGCTGCTCGTTCTCGGGGACAGCAGACTCCGGCGGGGCGGCGGACGTCGAATACCGTGGACACACCTGGGCCTGACAGTCCCCCGGTATACCTGGGCCCAGGTGCATCCACCTCGTTCAACATCTGCCTACAGAGACCCCCCCGCCGACCCCCAGCACGCTTGAAGGGCGGCCAGCTCCCTCGCTCCCTCCGCAGAGCGATTGTCCGGCTGGAACAACAGCGCGGGGAGAAAGAGGAACAGAAAAGAAAGACGGGGACAAGCTGCATTTGTTTATTCGGCGTCTCTCCCTGCCCTTCTCCGCTCCACAATGCCCTGACGCCATGTCCTGCCACCCCAACGGGCAGCATTTATCCCAGCTGGAGCTGTTTACAAGCCTCGTCCTGTTTACGGGGCGGCCCATCCTGCCCAGGACCAGCCGCGGGCCGTGGGCAAGAGGCGCGGGATGCTCCCGCCCTGGCACCGGGGCAGGACCGACGCGGTGCGGGGCCCCTCGCGCCCGGGGCAAAAGGCTATGCAGCAAGAGGGACTGGGCGATGGAGAGACCCCGTGACGTGGTCCCCTGCGAGCTGGGGGAGAGCGCCGCGAGGGACTGGAGCGGCTCAGCTCAGCACCGCTTGCATGCACGCAGCGAAGGCAGGGGGGATACAAGAGGGCAGGGAGAGCTGCCCCAGGGTGCCCCTGCTTCCTCGTGCCCCGCTGCACGGGGTACAGCCCGCCTCGCTCTGTCTGGGGCAGGGGACAGGTCCCCTGGGCACGTGGCTATGCGGGCTGGACCTCCAAACCGGTGCCTATCGAGACCCAGCTACGATGCCTGGCATGCCGACGCGTCTCATTAGCTCTGCACTATTCAGTCCTGAGGGGAACGGGTCGCTTCTGCACCTGGGTGCCTTGCCGAATACATATGGGATGCATCGAACGGGGGGCCGAGCCCCATTGGCAAGAGCTGAGCCCCTCCGGGCTCGCCAGGACACGGTGCTACACAGGGGCTGGGGATGCACGCTCTCCGCTCACGCCTGCGCACGTGTGGGAGGCACCTGCTCAACCAGGTGCCGTGAGATCCTTGCCAGGGTGCGCATGACACGAGTGCCGCGAGGCGTGCAAACACCCAGGCTGGATCTGCAAGAGAAATGCAGATTTCCAGTAGGAATCCAGGGTGCCCACACCCTCCCGCCCTGCTCTGATCTCGCCGCGCTCTTTGCAGCAGAAAAAGGAGTGACAACGAAGAGCCGGCGTTTTCCGAGGAGGCGTGAGCCTCCCGAGAGACCCCTCGAGTCTAACCAGAGCGAGACGCCTGGGCTGCTTCTTCTGCAGCCGGCGACCCGGCAAAAATGTCCAAAGACGGTGGGCAACGCTCCCCGGGGAGATGAGAGAGTCCAGCCCAGCCAGCTCCCTACCTGGAGACCCTGAGGCTAGGAACAGACGTTGCACTTGTCCTGGGACAAGCTGCCCCTGGGTTTGCCCTGGAACAGGAACGTCCCGGGATTGGCGTGTCCACACATGGCTCTGTCCATCGGGGTTGAGCAAGCGGCTCAATGCACGGCTGCTTTTCTGCCACCGATTCAACGATGCAATCCCAGGACAACCGATCAGGTGCACATGGCGATGCCCCGGGATAACCCGCCGGCTCTTCCCATCCCACGAAGGGTCTGTCCCGGGACAGCGGACACGGACGACTGCATTTTGTCCCAGACTAAAGCAGGCACTGCTCCGTGTGCAGACACCCTTATCCCAGGACAGCAACTTCCCCCTGGTTAGCTTTACACACACGGGCTTGCACGCTCGTGCCGCGGCGACCTGGTCAGGAGCAGCCTCGCACGCTCAGCTCATCTTGCACCCTCCTCCGCGCTCGCTTTTGAAGCCGGCCCGCGGGGAAAGGACAAAGGCCCGTCGGCGCGTCTCCCCTCCTCATCTCCGGAAGGAGATCTTCCCGTCAGGAAGTCACGGCCGCGATCGCTTTGTCTTCCACGTTGAAGAACATCCCTAACTGCTCCTCGGATAGCTCAATTAGTAAAGTGAATATATTATATAAAGTCTAAAAGATTAAACTATCATAGGCAGCCCATAATTTCATGAAGAAGTCACGGGAGCATATCCCCCTTATTAACTCTATAACAAATGTGATGAAAATGTTCAAATAGAATGTTAATGCAATGTTACGTGTAATTTTCCCAGGCGATTTTCTGCTGAAATATTTCTTTATTAATAGTAATTGAGGGTATAAATTATGAATGAGGCGATTTTCTCCTTTCACTGGGAAAGACGTACTAATGGCAATAATTCTTTATAATAATTTTTTGGGGGGAGGGCATGAGGGCGCGGGGTTTCAGGGAGAGAAACCTTTCGAAGGACTACAAAGGAGGGAGGCGGGCCGGACGTTTCACGCCTGCACGCCCGGCGTCGGCGCTGCTCCCGAGGAGCGTGATGCTGGGTCTGAAGGACCCCGGCCCTCGAGCCCACCGGCTGCAGCTAGCAGCGGGCCTGGGAGCATGCTTTGCTCCTTGTGCACAAAGCCCAGGTTGGATGCTGCCTGCAAAGCCCGATCGTGCCCTTCTTGCTGCCCCGCGCCGGGTGCATCAACCCAGGTGCGCTCGTGGCAAGGCTGCGTTGGCCCCCGGTGCCGGCACGGCGCTGGGCTGGGCTGGGCAGAGCTGGCTTGAAGGCGCTCAGCTTTGGACTCGGGAGCTGACGCCGTCCCGAGGCTCTGCCCCATGACAGCACCTCTATAGCGGCTCTGAAGCCACTAGAAATGACCCCGCCACGGCCAGTCCTGGCTTCCCCGCGCCCTCCTTGAACCCAGAGCCCCGGGGAACTCAGCCCGCAGCCCCGCGGACGCTGCACCAGGGTCCGTGCACAGGGCAACTGAGGCACGCGAAGAACCCCAGGTTCGCAGCCAGCTTCTCCTCTCCGAGGGCGCGGGGAAAGACCCAGCCCCGGCTGTGGTGCAGAGGTGCTAAGGAGAGTCCCCGCGAGCTGCCGGCCCACGTGGGAGAGGCCACGGCGTCTCCAGCCGGCCCGTGGGGCAGCCACGTGGCTCCGTGCCCCTCCGCTGCTTTCCAGGGGGTCGTTTGTGGCCAGCTGGACCTCACGGGGCAAGAAGTGATTGCAGCTGGGACGTGACTGGCGCCCCAGCACCCACGCTGCTGAACTCGGAGAGACCCGAACCCAGGACCCACCCCCCAGAGCTGCCCCAGCCCGGAGCAAGACACGTTTTACCCCTTGCCAAGAGGCGGGGAGGGGGCCATGCAGCGCGAGCCATCACCGACCCTCCTCAAAATTAGGTTAATAATTTACGACGTTAAATGGGACAGTTAATGGCTGGGCCAGATGACTCCTCGGCTAATGTGGAGCACGCGCCGGGCGGCAACGAGTCCTTGGAGAGTTCATTACGCTGCGCAGCCCGCGGCGCTCGCGCGCTTGGCTCCGGCGATGCCTGCGGCTGGCAAGCAGCCCGAGGCTTGGCCCCCATCAATTCAAGGGAATACGGCAATCGACAGGAAAATTAATTTCCAAGGAGCCAAAGCCGGGGACACCTCCATGGCAGGGCACGGGAGCATGCGAGCTGAGCTCGTGGCCTCCGGCCCTGGTACGCGGGGCCAGGCCCATTTGCCAGGAGGGTGGTCGGGCTCGGGACCCGAGGGAGGGACGTGGCAGAAGAGCGGCCGCGTGCTCTGTCATGTCCAGAGGCGGTCGGTAATAAATCCCTATTCACTTTCTCTTCCCCAGTTCGTGTTCTGCAAACCCTTCTCCAGTTCCCCATACGCATCTTTTTTCCGAACTGAGCAGGCCTGGCCTCGCTAGCCTCGTCGTCTCTCCCCTCCACGCCCCGATCACCCTCGTTGCCCGTCTCTGCTTCTCCAGCGACGGAGCAGGACACGCTCTCCCGTCCGAGCCAGCCCGGAGCTGGCAGGGGACTGCAAGGACCCAGACCCCGGTGCTCGCTCAATCGCAGAATTACCTCTAGGGTCCCGCAGCCCCCTGCCCTGCACGGACCCCGCAACGTGCAGCCCGGATGGACGCGTGTCCAGCCTCTGCTTGGAAGTGCCAGCGGAGAGGGTTCGGCCCTTTCCTCCCACCTTGCAAGCCCTGCCGGGTTTCCGGTGTGGCTCATCCGTGTCTCCCCAGCGGGATAATGCATTGCACTTCGAATGCTGCCTTGCAGCCGTGCCTCGTTATGCAGCCACCGCATGTCCAGGATTGGGTCCTGTCTCTGCCAGCCGGGCGGCCACCCCCTTGTCTGCACGCGGGCATGTCGTAACCCGCTGGCCCAGCCGGCGCTTAGGGCTAGGAGGACCTTTGACCGCTGATGCTGGCTCTAGTCAAGTGGATGTAAAGAGTGGTGCAAAGGCCGGGCACTGATCGCAGGTAACGGCTGCACACCTGGATGGAGAATTCAAAGAGACAAGCCCAGTGCCAGGACACCCCCGGGGCCACTTCTCCAGGTTTCTTTGCTTCTCTGAGTCCACCATTCCTCCGGGTAGCCTGCTCCCAGCCCGAGCCCCCTCAGTCAGAAAGTCCCTCCTCATCTCCAGCCTCAGTTTCCCCTTCTGCAGTTGGAGGCCGTTGCTCCTGATCTGTCCCCTGGGGCCACAGGGAAGAGCCCATCTCCATCCGCTCTGCCGTCGCCCATCAGGGATTTGCTGGTCCCGTAAGCGAGCTGGGAGTGCTGGGTGGGGGGCTCATCTCAGCCCAGGGAGCCCAGTGCCAGGGGGCCGGTCAGCCCTGGGTCTTCCCAGTGCACAGCCCCCCCAGCACCGTCCCCTGTGGCCTTGGACCCATTGCAGGGGTTTATGATGCTCGAGCACCGCCCAGGGCCCAGTCGGATGCTGAAGGAGCTGGGGCTGCCTTCCCCTTGTCTGGCCCTCGCCAACCTAAATGCAAAGGAGTCTGGGAAACCAGCATGGAAATCCCTCTCGTCCTGCACTCTCTGCCCGCAAGATCTCAGAGCGCCCGGCCCAGGTGAGGTGGTTTTATCTGCCCATTTTACAGACGGGGGAAACTGAGGCACCGGTCGGCTTGAGCCCAGATCGCTCGGCTTTCCCCTGAGCCCCAAACCAGGCTGCGTCGGCGAGGCGGGGGCAGGCCCTGGCCAAAGGACCCCCCTCCCCGAAACCAGCCCCGCGCTGCCTTCCAAGGGAGTCTCCAGGATGAGACCCGGCGAGCAGCGTGCGCCTGGCGGGGGGTGGCGCACATCCGTGCCAGGCCCTCGCAGGGGCAAGGACACACTGCAAAACCGGCGGCTCGCCAGCTGCAACCAGATGTGCACTGATGACTCCTGCAGCTGCGGGTCTGGGCGGCATTTCGACGCCCCCCTCCCCTCGCATTCCTGTTCTGCCAAATTCAAACCATGCGCCGGGCGAGGGATTACCCGTAATTGCAGCTTTCACACGTCGGGCCTGCTCCGCACAGCCTGGGGGGCGGCGGGGGCTCGGCGTAAGGGCCTCCAGATGCAGCCGGCTGCCCCGGTCCTACCTGGAGCAGCCTGGCCTCCCCCCCAACGCACACATGGGCTTCCTGGGGGGAGGCGGGGGCTCCGGGACCGTATGGTCCCCTTCCCGTCCAGCCCCAGTGATGACGATGAGGGGGACAACAAATGGCCCTGGCAGGACCCGGGGGGAAGGGAACCGCGGCTGCAGGCGGGAGCGGATATAGCACCCGTCGGCCCACTTAGGAAATCATCATTACGGTACAATTTACGGCCGACGCGAGCGCCTCTGATAGATGCGGCTCTTTCAGGGCAGGCAGAGCCTGTTTGTAATGGGCAAGCGCGCGGGGCAGGAGGGGGGTGCACGGCTGCAGGGGCCGGGGGAGTCCTGGTGCCCCCATGCACAGGCATCTAGGGGCTTGGCCCAGGGTAGGGTTAGGGTCGTTTGGAAGAGGGTCCGCTCCTTTTGCAGACCTTCAGGCAGGGAGGCTATGGGGGCAGGGGTGCCTAGAGGAGTGGTGCTCGCAGCACAGAGCAGAAAGGGAAGGGAAGCCTCTGCTACTGTTTCACTGAGCAACCCCGGGCAAGTCCCTTCCCCCCAGCATCCACCCCTCTCCCTGGCTCTCGGAGACCCCGGCTGTGCGTGACGGGGCAGGGCGGGCAAACCCCCCCAGCTCAGCACACAGATAGGTGCGGGGGCGGGGGCTCGCCCCTCCAAACCCTCCGAGCTGTGCCACTTGCACTGAAGGAAACTCTCCCCCCGCGGCTGCAAGCAGTATGGGGCCAATGACACACAGACCAGCCCATTTTGGGCTCGCTCTGGAAGGGGGCAGGAGCACCGAGTCCTCGCATGACGGTGTCATGACTCGGAGGGGCGATTTCCTCGAAGCCGGAGACGCGGACAGACGGAGAGACGTTACACCGACGGAACAGAGCGAAGCCCGAAGCAGGGTCCCCGGGGAGGGGATGTCACCGCGCCTGGGCTCCTGGAGCCCCGGCATTTCTGGTGGGGGAAGGAGCAGGCTCAGAGCACTTCATACAGCCTGCCATAGCCCGTCGGGGGATCAGGAGGCCCCTGGGGCAAAGGAACTCACCCAAGGACACCCAGGGGGTCAGTGGCAGAGGCTGGCACAGAAACCGGCTCCTGGACCCCACCGCACGCGGTCCCTTCCTGATGCAAGATGACTGCCGGAGCAGGGGGTGGCAGCTGGCTGGGAAACACGGCCTCCTGGGGGGACAGCAGGGCCTAGTGGGTAGAGCAGGCGGGTCTCAGAGTCCGGCCCCGGAGACGGGCCGAGGTCTAGGGGTGTCACGAAGCAGTGCGGGGGGCCGCGCGCCACGGAGCCGCGGGCGCCGTCCCCGCGAGGCGGCAGGGGAGCCCCGGGTCCCGGGCCGCGTCGCGGGAGCATCTGCGGCCACCTCGCCCCCTGATTGAATTTCCAGGCCATCACTCGCTCTCCCTGCAGCTGCGAGGCACGATCGCCCTCCCTGCAACCCCACGCTCACCCCGGTGCAGGAGGGGCTAATTCGGTTAGCCCGCCGTGAAGGATAGCCCGCCACCGCGGGCCTGCGCGCCTGACACAATATTAAAGACCCCGCTGCCCTCACTGGGGGCAGATTAAGCCCGGCTCATTGCCTTAATGCCGCGCTTCTCGGCCGGGCGCCCTCCGCCACCGGCACCTTAACTCTATTACCCCCGTGCCGAGGTGCTTGACCTGCCGCTATCGCTCCCACTGATAATTCACCTCCCAGGAAACTTTGCCTTTTTGACCTCCTCCCGGAGGTGGCTCCGGCCCCGGCACGCACGGGGGGCTCCGGCTGCCCTCTGGCCCCGGGGTCGGTCCCCCCAGGTCGCTCCGGAGACGTCCCAGCAAAGCCCAGCAACTAGCAGAGCCCAGGAGTCTGGGAAATCCCCATAGCAGAGCGCGGGCATCGCTGCACCGAGATCCTCCCCGACCTGTCCCGAAACCCCTCCAGGGACGGAGAACCCCCCTTCCATGCACGACCCTGGCACAGGGCATCAGCACTGGCCAGACGGGGAACGTTTCGGTGCAGCCAGGTGCAGAGATGCTGGGCAGGAAGCACAGGCCCTATCCTGCTCCCCTGCACCCTGCCTTTAGCCTCATCTGGAAATCCAGGCGTGCAAAATATTCCGGCAAAAGAAACCCCCGCTCTATTATTTTTCCAGAGTCAAAAAGCAGGTGAACACTAACAACTGGCATTTTCCAAGTCTAGCAAAAGCTGCCTTGAGTCTAACAAGGGGGTCTCGCACGGTTGAGAACAGCTGCTCTGTGCGGGGAGAGACTTGGTGACCTGAGATGGAGCCGGCGAGAGGTGCCAGAGCAGCTCGCACCAACTCCGCTGGAGGCGAGGAGCAGGGAACTTCTGGGGCCAGGGACCACGTGGGGACAGGCTGCTATTTCTGGGCTGGGGAGCTGCAGCAGTGCCAGTTTTGGTTCCTGCTTCCCGGCACCACTGCCCAAAGCTGCTTTCTCTTTCTGCAATCAAACCAAAGCAGAAGCAGGAGCCGGCCCAGCCCCAACCACAGCGCCACGTGCTTTGCAGAGTAAAAATGCCAGGTGCGCCCCACTCCGCTCCGCACGCCAGGCCCTGAGCGGGAACGCCGATGGCACCGAAGAGACGTGGGTGGGAGGCGGTGCAGGCAAGGGCCAAGGGCACACGTTGAGGAGGGCAGGGGAGTCGCCTCCCCCCATCAGCTTTGCCATTGACTCCTGGCCCCCACGTGCCTCTGTTTCCCTTGGCCTTGGCCGTTTTGGCTGGATTCCCACGGGGCCGAGGCACTTGGCGTCAGATCCGTCCTGCACTCTCTGTCGGCAGCCTTGCAGCTGGGTGGGGGCTGCAATAGGGTGGTTTTGGGGGCTCCCAATGCCCCTTTCCTCCAGCACGGGTCTGATCCTTTGGTGAATATGGTTAAACCATCAGCTCCCTCCACATCTGGTGGCCACGAGCTCCACCCTTCCACGCTGCGCTCCCGGAGGAGAAAGAGCTGCCCAGCACTCGCTTCAACGAAGCCGCGAGGTGCACAGGCACCGAGACGCGACTCGCAAGACAAACTTGCAATGGCAGGCAGGAATCCAGAGGGGCCAAACCCCCCGCCCGCTGCGGGCCGGCGGCGTTCTCTGCCACGTCAGACCCGCTCTGGCGTCTTCCCATCGTCAGAAAACAGAGCGCTGCTAAATTCAGAAAAGTTATGGAGGGAACTTGGAGTCTAACGAGGGGAAAATGAGTCTAACAGGGGAGTATTGAGTCTAACAAGGGGATCGTGGAGTCTAACAAGGGGGTCCTGATCCTAACAAGGGGAGACTTAAGCCTAATGAGGAGCAACGGAGTCTAACAAGGGACTCTTGAGTCTGGTGAGGGGACCTGGAGTCTAATGAGGGAGGCTTACGGTTAACGAGGGGACATAGAGCCTAACATGGGGCTATGGAGCCTAGAGTCTAATGAGGGGCAATTGAGTCTAACAAGGCAATCCTGAGTCTAACAAGGGGGTTATGGAGTCTAACAAGTGGGTATTGGGTCTAACGAGGGGGCCCTGAGTCTAACAAGCGGGGGCATGAGCCTAATGAAAAGCTATGGAGTCTAACAAGGGGCTCTGGAGTCTAACAAGGGGGTCTTGAGCCTAATGAGGGGCTATGAAGCCTAATGAGGAACCAGAGAGTCTAACGAGGGGTTATGGAGCCTAACAAGGGATTGTGGAGTCTAACAAGGAGACATGGAGTCTAATGAGGGGTTATGGAGAGTACCAAGGTGGTCTTGAGCCTAACCAGGGGCCGCAGAGTCTAACAAGGAGACCTTGAGCCTAACAAGGGGAGCCTCGAGCCTGACAAGAGGGAGAGCCCCCGCGCGAGGGAGGCATGCCCGGACCGCACCCCAGCTCCCGGACAAGGACGCCGGAGGCGCTTTCGGCCGCGTTGCTGACCGGGATGAGGTCCAGGCTCCCTGCGCTGGGCGGGACGCGCCGGGATGCCGGACGCGCTCTGGGACCGAACCCCGCCAGTGCTGCAGCGCCACGCTCCAGGAGGTCTCCGGGGACCCTGACGGCCACACCAACGCCTGGGGCACGGCGGGCATCCCCTGCGGCCGCCCCTTCTGCCGCGGCAGAGCCTCGGCCCCTCCTGCCAGGGGGAGATTTAAGGCGCTCCTATATCTCCCCGCTATAAAAGGGCTCATAAAAGTGACAGGGACGTTCGTATGGATGCTTGTTAAAATTTTATTACTAATCACCTCCAAAGTCTGCCACTATATTTAACCGGGGCCGGGAGGCGTGGAGGGGGGCACTGCCGCAGCAGGATGGAGAGATCACAATCGGTGCGTGACCGCGGCGGGTGACGTGGAAAGCCCGAGGCCTGTGGGATCCTAGATAAATAAAATCATCCCTCCCTTCAACCCCCCGAGACAGCTACAGCCAGATTTTACAAGGCGAAGCCAGGGGCAAGACGATAGAGAGCCTCCGTTATGGGCGCCCCACGCGGTCCAGCCTCACGCGCTCCCGGGACCCGAAGCAGAGCAGAGCTGGCAGCCGAGCCCCGTCCCCCTGGCCGGTGGGAGAAGACCACGTCCATCCCAAAGCCACGTCCATCAGCGAGAGGCGGGCCGCGCAACGGCTGGGGACAGTGCCAGGGTCCAAAGGGCCCGCGGCTGCTTTGGGGGGCCGGATGCAGCGGCGAGGAAGACAGCTCAGGGCACGAGCCCAGCGCGGGGAAGCCCAGCGTGCGGCTGCCAGGTCTGCACGGGCACCATGCGGGAGCCCGGAGAGACCCAAAATGCCAGGATGGACCAGAGAAATGCAGGCCCACGGAGGTGGCAGCTCCTGGGCGCTCTTCGCAGTGCAGGAGCAAAGCGCTGCGCGCGGAGAAGTGCAGGGGGGCGGCGATGGGGACCTGGGGAGACTCCAGTTCATACCAGGATGCTCAAAGCTCGTTTCCTCTTTCCCTCGTGTGGGTTTTTTTTAACGCAGACCTTGCAATCCTGTTCGGGGAAGGGGCCACGTGCACGGCAGGGGCGCCGGGCAGGTGCAGGACGCGCTCCCGAGAGCCCCGAGTGACCAGGTGACCCGGGGCTGGGGGTCGGGTCAAAGGCTGTGGCTGTGTTGTCTGGCTGCAGCCCGAGCCGAGCAAAACAAGGTGTTAAATGTCTGCTAATGAGACGTGTCAAACGAGAGGCAGCCCCGAGGAGATGGGCAGAGGCGGGCGGGCAGGAGCTGCGGGGTGCAGGTGCTTCCTTGCCCTGGCACCTGCACAGCCGGCAGCGCAGGACCCACACGGGCACGGCCCCGCGAGGGCACACACGGTGCCCCTCACCCCCGTGCCAGGCTCCCCACCCTGCCGCGCTGCCAAACCGCCAAGCCTCTCTGCGCCGGGCCCGTCACCGCCCATCTCGTCACACCCTACATGTGCACACGCACACACACTTCACACCTGGTATATGCAATCACACACACTTCACATGCACACACACTATTCACATTCTGCGTGCACACATACCTCATACCTGGTATATGCACACACATACTTCACACCATGCACACACACTCTCTTCACACCCTGTGTGCACATACACTTCACACCATACACACACATACTTCACACAATGCACACAAACTCTTCACACCCTGCAGACACACCCACACTTGACACCTGGCATACATACATGCTCTCTTCACACCCTGCATCCACATGCTCTCTTTACACTGCACACACACTCTCTTCACACCCTGTATGCACACACACACTTCTCACCCACACACAATCTTGCCACTATGCACACCCACCCACACACATTCACACCCTGCACATGCACACATGCACTCTTCACACGCTGCGCACACACTCTTCACACCCTGCATGCATGCATACGTACACATGTGCACACTTCCCACCCTGTACACACACACTTCACACCTGGTGTGTGCACACACACACTCTCCACCCTCTGCAGCCCAGCCCCCTAGACCTGCCCGTTCCTTCTGGGCAGTGTGGTAGTTTTGGGGCCAGGACCTCCATGCCTGGGCTCGGGGGCACGCTCTCCCCAGGGCAAGGATGGTCCTCAATGGTGGCAGAGACCAAGGAGCAATGGGCTCAAGCTGCAGCAAGGGAAGTTGAGGTTGGATAGTAGGGAAAGCTTTCTCCCGAGGAGGGTGGTGCAGCGCTGGAGCAGGTCACACAGAGACGTGATGAATCTCCATCCTTGGCGGCGTTTAAGACCCGGGTGGGATGATGCATTTGGGGCTGGTCCTGCTTGGGCTGGAGGTGACCTCCTGAGCTCCCTTCCCACCTCCTTTCCTGCAAGTCTCTGCCTTGCTCAGGGTCCCACAGCGAGGACCCCACGCCTGGGATCTATGCTCGCCTTCCCTGTACCCCCCACGCCCCATCCTCACTGTTTTGCTCCATGCATTGGGGGATTTCCAGCCTCCCCCAGAGGTGCTGGTGCTGCTGCAGCCCCGGCTGGGGATGGGACTGGGATCCCGCTGGCATCGACCCTGCCGGGTCCTGGCTGGAGGGTCTTGCCCCCGCACTCAGGATCAGACCGACGCTGCGCTGGGGCAGGAAGGGATTTTGCCGACAGCACCCAGGCCGGGGTATCCCCAGAGGGGGTTTATCCAGACGAGGCAACCCCGGCCCCGGTCTTGCTGCAACCCTCCACCCCGCAAGGGTTAAGCTCCCCTGGCGGGGTGCGAGGTGACAGGGTTACCCGTGTTGTGTTGGCTCTCTGGGCCGTAATGCGATTTCTCAGCTCTCGCGTCTATAGTTATTCGGTTTTGTCAACGCTCCCCCCCCCGCGTGGGGGCTATTGATCAGCCTAATGGAAGGGATCCGATTGCCCTGCGCCGCCGCGCCGCGGCCTCGCCCCCCCGGCTCTGGCCCAGCCGATCGATGCCGCGGTGCCCCCGAAAACCTGCCGTAATCCGATTTGGAGACGTGTTATCGGTGCGTGACATCCCCGCGCGCCCTTCCTCGCGGCCTCCTCCTCCTCGCCTCTTAAAGGCACCTGCACGGGGAGGAAGACGAGTTCGGCCCCGGGGGGATGCATGTGAGACTAGCAGGGCTGCTGGAGCCCGGGGCAGCCCCTGGGTGCGTCTTCCGGTGTCACACGGGCACAAAGTGGAGACCGGAAGGGAAAGCGGCTGGGGTTTTCCCCCGGCTCCTCTCTCCCTTTTGCAAACCCTTCTCCTGTCCCCTTCTTCTCTCTCCTTTTGGAGGTGCGGGCACCACACCTCGGGCACCGCCGGCGAGGTGCGGATGCACCGCGGCTTTACAAGAGGGCATCGTGGTACTTCCTCCCCTTCTTCACCGTCCCTGGCACATTGCTTGCTGCTGTGCACGGGGCTGAGGCTTTCACCCACGCAGGTCTCTTGCCCGCTCGGTGCGGGTCTGGATGGGGCGGGAGGGAGACCGTGGGGCTGCCCAGGGAGCTCGGGGCAGGGCTGCTCTGTGGCCACGTTCATGGGGCGCTGGTGAGCGCCGGCTTTGAAAGCCCAGGTGTCTCTGCAGGCTTTGAAAGCCGCAACGACACCCCACCGGCTCTCGCCGAGGCTGGGAAAGACGCTGCGGACGTGCCCTTCTCTGTCCTCGCTGCGTTTCCTCTCCTCAGGAGGCCCGAGGTGGGCATGCCGTGATAACCCTTCCTCCCCTCCTCCCGCCAGAGAAGCCCCGCTTCCCCTAAGCCGGGATCCATGACCCCATTTCACAGAAAGGGTCACTGAGGCACAGTCGGCTTCTCCACATATCCAGCCTTTCTAGGACTACGGGCCCACAGCCATTGCATTGCATGCATTACGGAGCTGGTTCAGCCCAGCTGCAAGGCAGTGCCCAGGCCTAGCAGGGTCCAATCCTGCCACAGTGCAAGAAGCGCTGGGGGCCAGGAGTGCAGCGCGGCAGCCCGGGGGCTGGCTGCGTGTCCTATCAACCCTCCTGTCCTGCTTCTACCCCCAGACCCCGGCGCTCTCCGCAGCGCCCAGGGGAGCCGTGCACCCACGGCGAAGCACTCACGCGGCCCCCGGGAGCCTGGCAGCGGGCTGAACCTGAGCCCGGCGGATCGATGGCAGCCCCGCGAGGCCCCTCCGCCGGGGCTGAAACCCGACGCCGGGATTCAATAATTCAGAGGGAGAAACTATCAATGGCTTCTCGGCTCTTCAGAGAGGAGAGCAAATTGAAAGGCTTGTCAGGAGTCAAAACAGAGCAGGGCAGAGCCGGGCTGAATGTCAGAGAGGTGAAACAGCCGGCAGAGACACCGGCTCTGCACCTCGGACCGGCCCCGCGCTAGGAGATGCCAGTGCCCTTCCCACGGCTCCCAGCGCCGTGCCCAGCCCCTCTCGCTAGAAGCAGCTGATTCTGGGGTGCGCAGTCGCCTCCCCGGAGCGTCCCTGCAGCTCTGCCCGCCGCCCCTGCGCCCGCGTGAGGCTCAGCCCGGTCCCCGCCGCCGCGGGCGCGAAGGAAGAGACCGCACCTGGCACACGACGACTCCTGCGGCCCCGGCCAGCCTGGGTGCCAAGCGCGGTGATAAATAACGGTGATATTTCAATAGACACAGGTATGATAATGAAGAGCTATTCTTCTTTTGCAAAGATCACTTGTAGGATTAAATATTTATAAATGATATTTAGACTCCCAACCCTGTAAAATGCCTTTTTTAACACAGATAATATATGTTGTCTTGTTGGAGAACCAAACCGGGCTGATATGATTAAAGACGGAGCCAGGTGACATGATTCATGCCCCTTCTTCCCAGCTTACCAGCCGGTAGCACATGCGAGGCGTTCTCCATATATTTCCACAGACACCCACTGCAAAAAAATAAATCCTCGCCCATCCCGGCCGCGAAAGCCGTCGGCGGGCTCAACGCCCCGGCCGTGGGCGGCATCTGGCTTGCAAGACGCACGGCTCCGCGCCGCCCTGGCAGGTTTCCGCCTGGACTTCAATTTGGGAAGTGCACGAGTTGGGGGGAGACGGGGCAAGCCCGCAGGGTCCTGGCTGGAGGGCAGGAAGGGATTTGCCCCCTGCTCAGACTGGTCCGGACTGGGGGGATTTCCCTTCCTCTGCAGCAGGGGCACGGCCTGGGTCCAGGGTCTCTGGAGCATCTCTTAATAACACAGAAGCAGGACCAAACCGTTCGGATATTAAAAGGACCCACTGGCTTTGGAGGAAACTGGGCAGAGCAAGGCTCCCGGCTCTCTGCGCCCTCACGCCGTCGTTGCAGCCCATGCGGAGGGCATCTCAGAGCCACAAGGGCCACGGGCTTGATTGCAAGAAATAGCAGGGCAAGCAAGCTGAGATTGCAGAGCATCTCTAGAGCATCTAGATGGCCGCAGCCTGCCCCACCCGCGGCCTTGGAGGGATTGCAATGCCGAGCCCTGCCCTTGCTTGGGGTCTCCCATACACAACAGACACAGAAAACTGCCTTAAATCTGTATTACGGAGCAGGAGATGGAGGAAGAGGCCTGGGGAAAGGGCAGACAGACGTGGCTCCTGAGTGCTGAGCAGGACTGGGAGGAGGGCCAACGGGGTGTGATGGTGCAAGAGGCCAGGAGAAAGCTTCTGCACTATTCAATGGGGACCACTGGTGCAAACTGGGATGGGGGGGAGCGTCTGGATACAGCTGGTGGGGTCATTTTGGAGCAAGGGGAGAGGGGCTGAAGCCTGCCGAAGAGCTGGGGGCTCGGGGCTGTCTACGGGGATGTGCAGCCAACTCGGCTCACACGGGGAACGAGGCAAGGGGCATGACGCCTGGGACAGGGAGAGACCTCGGGGTCCTCGCGCCCAGCCCGGTGCTGACAAACTCCCCCCTAAAGCCAGTCTGCCGCCGGAAAGGCAAACGCAGCATCGAGGACGACGAAGAAGGGGATGGTGAACGCCGTGGGAAGTGTCACGATGCCCCTTTGTAAATCCCTGGTGTAAATCCATGCGTGCCCGCACCTCCAAAAGGAGAGTGGAGAAGCAGAGAAGGGCAGCGAGGATGACGGGGGGCACGCAGGGGAGACGCTGCGAGGCCAGAGCAGGGATTAAGGAGGTCAGTTTGGAAAGGAGACGCTGCGTGCCCCCCACCTTCCCGCCCCTGGGCACCGGAGCGGCCCGAAAGCGTGCCGCCTGCCCCGTGCGCAGCGCCCGCCGCGGCTCGCCAGGGCTTTCCATTAACGTGCAGGTGCTGGGCGAGCCCAGGTGCGCTGGGGAAGCCGCCCCCGGCCCCCCCGGCTCCCTCTGTTTTGCAGCTGTCCCGCGCGCAGAGCGAGCAGTCAGGAACGCGCCGCGTGACAGCAGACACCTTGTAAAACGCCTTGCAGAGAGGCCTGGTGCCTCCCGCGGCCGACACATGCCCGGCTCGGCCCCCGCGTGCAGGTAACCCGGGGGAAAGGGGGGCCACATCAAAGGCGGGGGTTTGCCAGGCCCAGCACGCGGGAGGGCGTGAATTATAGACTTTGATGTCTCGGGGAAGCCGCGCGAAGGCTGTTTGCAAACCGCCGCGACGGGCCAGGCTGGCCCTTAAAGGAGGGATCGGGTTTAAGTGAGGTTGTTTGGGGGGGGGGGGGGGGATCAGGCCAGGTGCCCCCCAGCCTGGGCTTTGCAGGGGTGGGGGTGCCTTTGGGGGCAGCTCCTTGGGACGTGGGCCTGGGTCCACCCCAAGAGGCACCTCCTGGGGGCTTTCTGGTCCCCATCCCTCCCTCCTGCAGCACGGCATCCCGCTCACGGCTGAGCCGAACCCAGAAACGTCTCCGGGCCCGAGCCCCTCCACGTGGCATGGCTCCTTCCACCCAGCGAGGGGGCTCCCGGGGTCAGAGGCTGCATCCTGCGGACCTTGCAATATCCCCACGTCACCTTCCAATACAGAGGGGAAAGAAGGGGATGGGGTCTGCACCCTGGCTCTGCCCCCACATACCCCCAAAGCACTTGAAATCAGGGGCAGCCTTCGAGGGCTTGAGTGTCACCCGAGAGGAGGGGGCATTTGTGGTCCAGGCATCGTGCCATCCGTGCCCGGTGAAGGAGGCATGCAAATAGCAGAGGGGCACGCACGGGACGGGGCGAGCAGAGGACGAGGCACGGCACGGCCGGCGGCCGCGGCCACACCTGCCGGCGCGTCAGACACAGTCACTTCTGTGTCCGGGAATATTTATATACTTTGCACAACTGCTGTTTGCCGAGTCTCTCTTGGTGGCTTCCCCACTTCGCTGCAGCCCCCCTTTGAAGTCGGACCAGATGGGAGCTCGGACCAAGGATAAATAAACCCATCGAATCTGAGAAAACAATCCCATGACCGTCCCGGCCCTCGCCGAGCCCGGCGCGGAGATACGGCCGGCACGGGGGGCAGGGTGCTGCTCTGATGCTGGGCCGGCTGCCCCCCGCCCCGGGCAGCGTGCGGTCTGTGCTGTTTGCAGGGGGTTGTTTTTCTAACATGGTGAACACATGCTCTCTCCCGAGAACCATTTATTTTACATCGGGGATCCTGGGGCTCTTGACCCAGCGCTTTGCAAGATGGTTTTGTACTCCTCTCTCTTTCTCGAGGAAGGAAGAGGCATTCCTCCAGCTGCCACCGCGCCGGATGTGCCCTCCGCGGGCCAGGCTCAGCCTCCCTTCCTGCCCCAGCCGGAGGTTAGGAGCGATGCACCGAGGTCAGGGGATGCAGCGGGGGTCTCCGTGGGGAAGCCGGCTCCTCCGCTTGGCTTGCAAGGGGCTGGATGGAGCGGAGGACGACAGAGCCAGGACAAAGGACGTGCCCGGCTGTCTCGGCCTCGCCGCCATGCCCCCAGCCTCTCCTCTCTGCAAGCACCTAAATCCCTTCGTCGGCAGCCGAACCCTTGCGGCTGCAGGCCAAGCTGCCCTTCGATGCAGGCAGGGCTCGGTCGAGAGCAAGGCATGCCGGGGTGCAACGGGCCGCGGGCAGCCGCCTTGCAGGGCAGGCATGGGGACATCCGCTCTCCCCCAGCCCCCGGCAAGTGTGAAACACGGCCGGCACAGGAGAGCGATGCATCTCGGCGTAACCCGATCCGTTAACGCGCAGCGCCTCTGATGTGGGCAGCTCTTTATAGCATTAGGGGAGCAACATTTCATGGAAAATTCAATAAATACCCCTGTACAGCCAGACATCTGTAAACAAAGGCTTCCAAATTCAATCAGGCTGTGGGCTCAGAGCAGCCGTTAGGGGCTGGAGCGCGGCACGGCAGACAGGAGAGCAACGGGCGGGGGGAAGGGGGCCGGTTCCGGGAAAAGGGACCCTCTCGTGGCCCCGATCCGCGCCCTGCCACGGGAGAGCATCCCTTACTGGTACACAACCCCCCTGGCACGCCGGCGACCGCATGCCGCTGCGTGCACTGCAGCAAAGTGCACAACAGGCGAGTCCCGGGCACACGGGGAACACACGGGAGCGTGGCCGGACCCCACAGCGCACAGACCGGGTCGGATTCGGGGTGTTTAAGGCCAGGCAGCAAAGCTGCAATGTCCCAGCTCTGCAAGCGGCAGGGATGCCCCTTGCTCCTGCGCCCGAGTCCCTGCTGCTCCAGGAGCCACGAGCAGCAGACGGGCCACGGGGCACCGCTTTGCACTACTCCCCGTCCACGTCATGCCCCAACACGCCTGAGCACGCAAACCGCCCCCGGGCACAGCAAATGCAGCAGCAGCAGCCTAGGGAAGCGCTACCCGGATGCACGATGTTGCCCCGCTACAGCCGGCCGACGGGGCAGGAAGAAGCCAGGATGCTCCCAGGGGCTTTCCGTAAGCCGGCGTGAGCAGCCGGTGGTCCCGGCCACGCTCGCCGGGGTCTTTGCACGAGGAGCACGAAGCAGCTCAAAGGGAGCGCCCAGCTCTTGGAGACATGGCCGTGGGGCACGGTGGAGTAACCGCAACCGCAACCGCAACCCCCTGCCTCCATCAGGGAGGATCTGGGCTCCCGCACCCCACGGCCGCGGGCGCGATGTCCATCCATGGGGCAGGCCGAGCCTGGCATCCGTCTCCGCCTGCCCCCCGAGGGCCTTTTGCCTTCCAGCTCCATCAGGCTCCCGGCACAGGCCGCCGCGCACCCAGGCCAGCAGATATAATAAATAGTGCCTGGCTCCGCGGGCGGTGGCGGCAAGCTATGGCCCAGGGGACAGGAAGGTTAGCGGGATTGTGATCTAATACCCGGGGCTGGCAGCTCGGCGCTCTCGGGGGAGAGATTTCCACAGCTATTGCAGGGAAAACAATCACCGCTTGGGTTATTACACTTCATTTATGGGTCTGTGCAGAGAGCACAGCCGGAGAGGCCTGGAAATCAGGGAGAGGAAGGGGTGAGACCCCCACGAACCGGGGCACTGGAGCGCGCCCTGGGGAGACCGGGGCAGCGGAGGGAAGTTTGACACCATTCGACCCCGGTCCGGACCCTCGCGCACCTCCAGGCTTGGTGCTGGGGCAGCGCGGCGCAGTGGGAAGAGCTCACCTGGGAGCCCCGCTCCTTGCCCCAGATCAAAGCAGCAGCTGCCCCGTTGCTCACGGATGGATGCAAGCGGCGAGGGGCGCCCTGGCCCCTGCCTCCAGCCAGCTGCCCTGCAAATGGGCCTGCGACCGCCCGCTAATTAGTTGACACTCGGGCTGTCCAAACACGCTGCCTTCCTCCACCTGGCCTCCCCCAGGAAGCGGAGCCGGGGCAGGGGCTGGGGGCACATTCTTGCAGTTAATATTGCAGCTGGCTGTTTCCAAGGGGAGCGAGGCCAGGGTCTCCCCTCCCCTCCGCGGCCGAGGACCCATGCGTCGGGGGTGCAGGATGGGGTTGGAGGGGTTCACCTGAGCTCCACACCCCCCTCCGGGATGCTACACGGTCCGTCTCAGCTTGCCACAGTGCAGCCGGCTCCCGCAGCCCCTGGCCCAAAATCCCCATCTGGACGCTGCACAACCGGAGGTCTGGAGTTAGCACCCATGCTTGCAAGAGGGGGATTGCGGGGGCTTCCCCCAGGATAACTTCTTGAATAAAGCCAAGTCTCCTCCTGAACCGTACGGGCAAGCGACACCCGGCACGTTGGGGATGGCAGACTGTTTCCGGCAGGGTTCACACGCCCGCGGCAAAGCCCCAGGACAAACGGTGCAGGATCCAGGCCTCGCTCTACCGGGTCATCCCCCAGCAAGCCACAGAGGGGGAAGGCGAGGGGCCGAGCATGGCAAGGGCGCTGTTCATAGCAGATCCACTGCTGGATCGATGTCCACTGTGTGCCCGGGCGTGACCAGCCAGCCAAGCCTGCCATGCTTCTGGTGCACGGGGCTGGTGCGAGGGGTACACGCCCCAGAGACCGGCGTGGTACCTTGGCCCTGACCCAGCCTCACCCTGGCTCAGAACGGGGTCGTGGCTTGCAATTCCTGCACCGGCTCAGAGCATCTCCCTCTGCCCCGGCTGGGCTGGGCACCTCTCAGACCATCGCCCAGGGCTTTGGGGCACCAGCCCAGAGCATCTCCATCAACCCAGGGCTTTGGGACACCAGCCCAGAGCATCTCCATCAACCTGGGGCTTCGGGGCACCAGCCCAGAGCATCTCCATCAACCTGGGGCTTTGGGACACCAGCTCAGAGCATCACTTGGGGTTTCGGGACACCAGCCCAGAGCACCTCCCTGAACTCAGGGCTTTGGGACACCAGCCCAGGGCATCTCCATCAACCCGGGGCTTTGGGGCGCCAGCCCAGAGCATCTCCATCAACCTGGGGCTTTGGGACACCAGCTCAGAGCATCACCTGGGGTTTCGGGACACCAGCCCAGAGCACCTCCCTGAACTCAGGGCTTTGGGACACCAGCCCAGGGCATCTCCATCAACCCGGGGCTTTGGGACACCAGCCCACAACATCTCCATCAACCCAGGGCTTTGGGGCACCAGCCCAGAGCATCTCCATCAACCCGGGGCTTTGGGACACCAGCCCACAACATCTCCATCAACCCAGGGCTTTGGGACACCAGCCCAGGGCATCTCCATCAACCCGGGGCTTTGGGACACCAGCCCACAACATCTCCATCAACCCAGGGCTTTGGGGCACCAGCCCAGAGCATCTCCATCAACCCGGGGCTTTGGGACACCAGCCCACAACATCTCCATCAACCCAGGGCTTTGGGACACCAGCCCAGGGCATCTCCATCAACCCGGGGCTTTGGGACACCAGCCCACAACATCTCCATCAACCCAGGGCTTTGGGGCACCAGCCCAGAGCATCTCCATCAACCCGGGGCTTTGGGGCATCAGCTCAGAGCATCACCCGGGGTTTCGGGACACCAGCCCAGAGCACCTCCCTGAACTCAGGGCTTTGGGACACCAGCCCAGGGCATCTCCATCAACCCGGGGCTTTGGGACACCAGCCCACAACATCTCCATCAACCCAGGGCTTTGGGGCACCAGCCCAGAGCATCTCCATCAACCCAGGGCTTTGGGGCACCAGCCCAGAGCATCTCCATCAACCCAGGGCTTTGGGGCACCAGCCCAGAGCATCACCCAGGTCTTTGGGGCACCAGCTCAGAGCATCTCCATCAACCCAGGGCTTTGGGGCATCAGCTCAGAGCATCACCCGGGGCTTCAGGGCTCCAGCCCAGAGCATCTCCCTGAACCCGGGGCTTTGGGGCACCAGCCCAGAGCACCTCCCTGAACCCGGGGCTGGGCCGAGGAGCGCGCCGTGACGCAGGACAAAGCCAAGTGACTTCCGAAGAGAAATGGATGCTGGCTGGAAAGCCTCTCCCTGCCTCCCTCCTCTCCCCGGGCTCCCCCCCCTCCCCGCGGGCTCTCACACAGAGCTGTTAAGATCAGCCCCCACGGAAAAATGCCCAATTTGTCATGTCATGTCCAGCTGTTAACCTCCCGTTGCTGAGCCATAGGGAAGACTTGCTTTCTCCTATTTATTTATTTGCCACTTGGACAATAGACGGCCCCAGGCCTGCTGAGCTCTTCATAATAAAGCCACCAACGATCTCTTCTCCCCGCGGCCCCCCCAGCCCGCCCGTCCTCCCCCTACCCCCATGTCAACAGCACCAGCCGAGCTGCAGGTGTCAGTGGGTATTAACCCCTGCTTCGCTCCCGGCTCCATTGAAAGACAATCAGGCCCCGTTGGGGAAGAGCGCGGAGGGGGGCGAGGGCTGGGAGGTCTCCTGGGCTCGGCTCACGTGGAAGGCTCAGTACAAAGAGGAAGCGGAGGAAAAGGGCAGGCGATAACCATCGCTCCGGAAAGCTTATTGCACTGCTGTGGGGATGCTGAGAGAGGGAGCGGCCACGCGAAGAATAGGGCCGTGCACCACCCAGAGAGTTTCCAGGCGGAGGCCCAGGGCCGGCGTGCTCGCCGCAGCCCTGGGGACACTTAGCAACCGTGTCAAGGGGACAGGAGCCTGCCAGCCACCACGGGGGGGTCGCGCCCTGAAAGGGAGACCCCGGCTTCCCCGCGTTGCATGTGCAAGGCACTCGAGGGGAGCCACTTGGCCAGACCCAGCGGGAGGAGATGAGAGGGGGCACGTAGCGGGGAGAAGGGGGCCACGGCCCTGACGTGGCCCCACGCATGTGCACGTCCCACCTTTCCTGCCTGGGGCTGGGGTGTTTTCCCCCCAGGATTTACCCTGGAGCGTGAAGGTGCAGGGCTCTCGGCAGGGGAAGGGCACCAGGCGGGCAGCACGCACCAGCTCACGGACCACCGGTCTCCACGGGCTTGTTGGCATGAGACCCCCTTGGGACCCCACCAGGCCCCATCTGATTTAGGGCGCTCGGCAAAGGGCAGCGTCTTTAGGGATGGGGAAACTGAGGCACGGAGCAGAGCAGCTTTGGAGAAGCCGGGTGCAGCGGGGAGGGTCTGAACATGCAGGAGCAGGGCCTCCGGTCCATGGTCCCTCGGTCCAGATCATACCGCAGGTGTCTTTTGGGGCCAGGAACAGCACCCAGGTCACCGCTCCCAGCTCCATCGCCAGCGCGAGCCAGCGGGGACCAGCCCGGTCCCAGGCACGTCACAGGGGAAGTGTCCTTCTCGGGTTTTTAGTGGGCTTTGAGCTGCCACCTGTGCTATAAGGGCCACTTGGCAGTGTTGGAGGTGGAGTTATATCTAAATAATAAACATATTGATTTATAGATAGAGAAATAAATAGTTTTGCAAAAAAAAAAAAAAAGCAGCCCAGTTGCAATGAATCTCCATCTCTGGAGCACGCACCCCACGGCCCCGAACGCCTTGCTGGCCCGTGGGGAGCCCAGAGGGCGTCCACGACTGCAGCTACAGACCGAAATGCAGCCACTTCCGGAGCAGCGCACGGCATCCGCAATGCATGGCAGGAGGCGGCGGCGAATGCTGCGCGCCCACAAAACCTGCGCCGGGGTCGGCACCGTGCGTCGCTCAAGCTGCGGGCGACTCGGGTGCTTCGGGGCAGACGGACCACGAGCTCTGGTGGGATCTGAACCCAGGCCCTGGGGCGTGCAGACCACTGCTGACCCCGATGGCAGGCGAGCTCCCACGATGATGGTTTTGCCCAGGTGGTTTTACCAGAGATCTCGTTCTTTGGGCCTCGAATGACTGGGTGTCGTGGAGGGCGGAGACCTGC
Organism: Alligator mississippiensis; assembly: GCF_030867095.1. NCBI lineage: Eukaryota > Metazoa > Chordata > Crocodylia > Alligatoridae > Alligator > Alligator mississippiensis. The sequence continues at coordinate 1,761,687 of NC_081828.1, read as the reverse complement.
CCTTCGCCCCCTGCCAGAGCCCAGTTCCTCCCAATGGCTACACAAGTTATGGCGATGGGGGATTGCTCTTCCCTTAGCTTGCTCTTGCAGCCTTTTGGCTCGGTGCATCTACGTGACGAACGGCTGCAGGTCCCAGATCTGGACCCAGATCTTTTTGCATTTGCGCCTTTGACAATAAACTGTCCCGGTGCCAAGCAGATGAGCGGGGCGGGCGCCCGGGCCAGGCACGCCGGCATGCCTGCCTTCCCGCGGTCCATGCATTTTATGCACCGCTCGAGCGGTGCTAGGATCGCTATTCAACATGCAAAGGGCAGACATGAAAATGCATCTCAGTTAATCTGAGATAATGAAGAGGGAAAAGGGGGGGCTGGCGAGAGAAGAAGGAAGTTTTAAGTCACTAATAAAAGCCAAACACATGCAGTTTGCAGTAGCAAGCAGCTCGGAGCGGTGCCGTGCTCTAGCCGAGGGCCCGGTGCCATAAATAACTTCCCTGAGCGAAAGCAGAGGAGAGCGGGAGAGCGAGGACGCAACAACACAAAATTTTTCATTTTTCTCCATAAATCATTTCAGCGTGCGATAATATTTGTTTTTTCTAATGAGTCTCCTGTGATCCATTCCGGGAGCTAACATCAGGGCCTGTCAGGGGGTGATGTGTGGTGCACTTCAACGCTTTACAAAAACTGCCGGCTACACAGATTTTTTTCCCCTTCTTCCTGATGCTAAGTACGAACGCAGCCAATTTTTTTTCCTCTCTCTCTCGGGGGCCGGCGGGTCTTTCTCCCCGGGCTGGCAGCGCTTTGGTCTGCAGGCCAGAAAGGGCACGGCGCAGGGAGCCGGGTGAGGATCCCCGTTCGCTCTCCCGCCGCACCTCCTCTTTCTTCTCGCCCCTGGGGAGAGCGCGTGCCCGGGCCGGCCAGCCCAGAAAGCCGGGGGAGGAAAGCGAGACGTCGTCGGAAGAAACCTGCAGCGGTGCATGCCCCGTGCCAGGGGATTACCTTAACGCTGCAAAGACTCAGCAACTCGTGGCGCTGGTGACCTCCTCCATGTACAACCCGGTGTCAATCTGGAGGGCTGTTGCCGCTGGATAAATCACCTACTTTCCCTATTTCCCCATCCCAGACCCCTCCTGGCTGCATTTGGGGGTCCGTTACCCACAGGCCTAATGCCTGGTTTCCAGCATGGGTAGAAACAGGCAGCCTGGCATCCACGATCCTCGTCTTCACCCCTACTATCAGCCCCTGCTCGGGCTTCCTTCCTTGGGCAGGGGCTGGACCCGATGATCTCGCGAGGTCCCTTCCAGCCTGAATGCATACAAATCTAGGGATAGCCATGCAGAGCCAGCTCCTAGCATCGTCATCACCATCGTCAGCATTATTATTATTACTATTAACATCGGCATTACGGTGCTTCCAGGAGGAAGCTCCTGACGCCAGTCGCTGTGGGTCCTGGTCCGAGAAGGGCCGTGCAACGGGAGCAACGGAGCAAGAGGTGGCGGGATCTCCATCCTTGGAGGGTTTGAAGACCCGGGTAGGCAAAGCCTTGGCTGGGATGATGCAGTTGGGGCTGGTCCTGCTTGGACTAGATGTGATACCTTGAGGTCCCTTCCCAGCCCAAATTTTCCAGGATCCCAAGCGCCTGCCAGCCGGGGCTTGCTCTATTTGGGAACGGGACTGACTAGCAGGTGCGTGACTCGGTACCAGGCTGGACTCCAGGACTTGCCTGGGCCCCTCCAGCCCCGTGGGCAATTCGGACTGCAAATCCCACCCCGATGGGACGATTGCTGCAACTGGGAGACAGCGGAGCTGGAGGGAAGGGCATGACACGGGAACCGGTGCTGTTTGATGGCTCTGCGGATCCGTTCCAGCTGGTAACCACTAGTAACTCGTGGGTTACTAGCGATGACTAGTAACTCCCGGCCCCCGGGAGCGGATGGTTTCTGCCTCGACCTGCCCCGTCGCTGCAATCGCAGCCCAGGCTCCCGGCGTTCCCGGCAGGCCGGTCAGCGAGCCATGGAGACCGAGTTCCTCTCACCTGGGAGCCAAGAGTGAGTCACGCTGGCAGAGCCGTCCTGGGGACGTGCCCGCGGCCCGGGGAAACAGAGACGGCCAGTCTCCAGGGAGGTCAGTGCAACACCAAAGGCACTTGAGAGGCAGCGATCATCCCCACGGGGTGCAGAGCGTGCGCGGGAGAAATACAGAGCAAGGGGAGAAGGAGGAACGACGCTGGGAGCAAACCGGCTGCTCTCGACAGCTCGCCAAGAGCCCGCGAGCTCCGGCTGTGCTCCTGCCCTTGCACCCGGGGCTGCCCGGCATCCGCGGAGGATGCTCCAAAGGGGCGACAAACAGTGGCGGCAACCTCGCTCCCATCTCTCGCCTTGCTCCCCGGCCGCTGCCAGAGCCCAGGCTGCTCTTAGCATTATCATCGCCATCATCATCAGCATGATTATTATTATGAACATCATTGTTACGCGGCTTCCAGGAGGAAGCTCTTAACGCCGGGCGCCGGGAGCAAGGCAAGCTGGCGAGACCTTCAGGGAGCCGTAACGTGGCGGGGTCCAGCTCCCAGCCTGTTTACTCTGTGCCAACGTATGCGAGAAGGAGGGAGAGAAAAAGGGAGAGGTAGTGAGATAAACACTGTCATGGGCCGTTTCCATCATCTACTCACAAGAGCATAATAAAGCCCTTGTAATATACTGGAACTTGTGTGGTCCCGGGGTCTAATTTGCATACTAATTACTCAGTGCAAATGGGAACGGGAGGTAGGGGGGAGGGCGCGCGGGTGAGGGGGACTGGACTATTTGCTCTGCCATTTCATATCATGCTAACAAGCTAATCCGGCGTGCAGTTAGCTCCTGATATATAACTGCTCATTAGTATTATAATAAAGTACATGAAACAACCATAAAACGTTATATACTGCACAAGTGTTGTTTTCTTGCCAATTATCTGCGGGCGGATTTATCACCGCAGTTGTTGCAAATTCCCCTTGGTGAGGTTTGGGTCGAATAAAGAAAGGTGTTGGTGGGGGGGAGCCGGCGGGGGCTGCCTTCAAGGGGGAGAACATGTGTTTTCTTAAGTAGCACTTACCGATGCGCCATTTCCTAGGAGAGAGGGGGGACGCCGCGGCGCAGGAGGGGAAGGGAGCCGGCAGGACAACGGGATCCGAGCGCCTCCGGCCTGGCCGGCTCCTGCAACCTCGTCCGCACCAGCGGAGTCGCTCCCGTTTCCACTCCACAACCCCGATTCCCCCCTCGGGCTCCCGCGGACGTCCCTGGGGGGCACGCGCTGCTCTGTCCGCTTCGGCGGTGACACCCCTGGAACCGCCCCGGACAGATGTGCACTCCCGGGGACGCGCAGCACCCCTGCTTCCCGGGACCGGAACGAGGGATGCTGACAAAATGGCTGGGAAAGGCATCGCTGCCCCTGCCCCTCCTCCGGGAGCCGGCCGGAGCGCCCCGCTGCCCGTACCGGCACCCCACGGCCCCGATTTCTGCGGGCGCCCTAGACGGGGCAGGTCGCCCGCCTTCCCCCCTCGCACGTGTGCAGCCCCTGGGGACCTCGGTCCGGCCCAGCCCGGCAGACGGCTGACACGTGTCTGCACCAAGGCAAGGACTAGGAGACAACTGATGTCCTCCCAGCCTGGGAGCAGGGAGCAGCCCCAAGTCATGCCAGGCAAACCACAAGGATTTCAGCCCCGTGGTGAGTAGCCGAGAGCATGCAACGCTCCCCCTTCTTCTCAGCCACGGCCAGGCCACGTCCCTCCAGCCCAGCCTGGGTGTCCTGGCGCTTGAGGAGGGTCAGCAGCCCCGTTTGGGGGGCTGCGAGACTGCCACCTTCGCCAGGTTGGGTCCGTTCTTCGCCCTCCTTCTTGGTGGCCACGGGGGCAGGTGCACCAGATGCACCCCACGCCTGCCCCCGCCCCGTCTGGGGTGCTCACGGCAGCACGGGTCTGGGGGCTCGCGCTCGCAGAGCGGCTCCGATGAGACTGCAGACCCCCCTCGCCCGAAACGGGGGGCCGAGGGCTGCTGCAGAAGGGAAGCAGGTGGTGGGCTTTCCCAAGCTCACAGGCACTCATATCCCTCGTGGTTTATTCACACACGCACGCACGCACGCACGCACGCACACACACTGCTGTACAATGCAAGCCCCCTGCCCTCCTGCCGGCATTCCCACCTTTCCTCCTCGTGACAAAGGCGCCCGCACATGGATGTGCTCACAAGGGCACGCACAGATACACAGTCAGCAGCTACCGGGGTGCAGTCCCTCTTACACACACGTGCGCAAGTGTGCACAAGCATACTCACAGTCAGACCCCAACCTGAGTGCCATCCCTCTGATATATGACATATGCACACAAACACATGCACATGTGTAAGTGTGCACTTACACACACATACAAGGATACTCAGTCAGCCCCCCACCTGAGTGCAGTCCTGCTCATACATCACACGTGTGCAAACACACACATGCGAGTGCGCACATACACCCCCCCCAAGGATACACACTCAGCCCCAACCTGTGTGCAGTCCCTCTCACATATCAGGCACACAGACACACACGCGCACATGCACGCGCACACACAAAGATAGTCAGCCCCTTCTTGGGTCCCTCCTATATCGCGCACACACATGCACATGCGCACACACAGGCACGAAACACGCGGTCAGCCCCTACTGCGGTCCCCCACGCACCCCGCACACATACAGATCCAGTCAGCCCCTACTTGGGTCCCTCACTCGCACTCCCACACGTGTGCATGCACACGCACGCACACACATGCACGCACACACCCTTGCTGCGCAGCGTTTGCTTATTTACGGCTTGCTGCCGTCGGCGCGGCGTGGGGCCGTCGGCGGGGCGCCGTCTCAGCCCATAATCAGAGGCATGATATCCATTCTGCCGCCAGCGGGGAGCGAATCGCACCCGCGCCACCGCCCCCTGCACGCTCGCCAGCTCCGCGGCTCGTTAGCATCACAATACGGGAGCAGAGGGCGACGACCCCCGACAGCCCCACGCAGCCTTCGCGGGGCCGGACCCCGGTTTTGGAGCCGGGTTAGGAGGGCAAAGAGGGCGCGAAGGCAGACGCCCACACTTACTGTCGGCCTCCGTGCCCGGCCGGGGCGGGAGGAAACGGGGCTCGCTCCCCTCGCCTGCGCGGCTGGATGGGGGGGCACATCCGCACCCTCTCGCCGGTCTTCCCTGGGTGCAAAGGGATGAGGGTGCAACTCAGGCCCATGCCAGGGAGAGGATGGGGCCGTTGCAACCGATGTCCGAACGGGCACCGCCGGACCCGGAGAGCTCGGAGACCCCGGGCGGGAGCCGCTGCGGCGGTCGGCACCGGGGTGCAGCCCCCGAGATAGGCCGCCGGCCGGGAGGGGACTCCTGCTTACGGCTCTTTCCCAGGAGATAAATAGCGCGCAGTAAAAAGATTGCTACATCCTTTCAATAAAGATTTTTCCTCTTTCCCAGACAGCTTGTGAAATGTTTTAAAAGCTTCTCACATTTCCAGTGAAACCCAGAGAGAAGACTCTGCTTGTTATCAGCCCTGGACGCCCCTGATAGACGGGTGACATTTTTCCCCTCCTTTCTCTCTCCTTCTTTCTCTCTTTTTTTCCCCCCTCTTCCTTTTTACAAGCTGAAAAGAGAGTCACAGTGTGTTTTATAACCGGCTCTCTGCATTTCAAAAGCTCAACGTGAGCTCTCTGCTAACCCCGATAAGCCCAGGGCTCTTAGCGTCTTAAATACCTTTGACAAGCTATACATTACAGCGCTAATAATTTGCCAAATTTGCGCCCATAATATGATATCTGTAAAACGTCAAGGGCGGTAATGCGATTAGCGGCCTCAAATGAAATATCGAACATTCTGCGTTTAGGCCCTGAATAGGGGAGAAAGGAAAGGAAATCAATCTCCAAAGCAGGAGGGAAAGAGGTGATAAGCGCGCAATAAAAACAGAAAAAAAGGGAGCGCGGAGCCGGGCCGGGCGCGGGGAGCATCTTGCTCCAAAACCACCGCAGCCAGCAACAAAAAAAGGGAAAACTTTTGCAAACGAGCCCGATGCCAAGGCGCCGAATAGCATTTGGTCGCCTTAACAACCCCGGTTGGGCTGATGGAGCAGGGGGGAGGAGAGGAGGGGGCTGCCCTTTCCCCCCCCGGCCCCCACCGCTCTCCGCCCCAAACAGTTCGGGTCCATAAAACACAGGATGTGAAATTACAAGGAGTGGCGGGGTGGGCTCTGCCTCCCGCGCCCGCGCTCGAGGTGCAGCAATCGTAATGCGCTAATTATCGGAGACCACTCCGGGAGAGCGGGAGCTGTCACATACCAGGCTGCAGACTAAATAACAACATCCCACACCTGCGGCTTTATGAGCCGGGGCTGTGCGGCTCTCGCCCGCGCAGCGGACAGTCTCCGGCCAGCCCCGCGCCCGGGGTGGCGTGACCCCGGCCTCCATCTGCATATGCAAATCCGGCATTTTGGGCGCTCTCTTTGCATTTGGATTGACATGGAAATGCATCAGGGGGTCTGGGGCGACCCATGGGGCAGGGGGAGGGCCAGGGCGAGTTATCACAATACCAGGAGAAATGTCGCGGCTACTTGCCAACGGAGCCAGACGCGGCTGCTGGGAACGTGGAGGCCCCCGAAAGCACGATGGCTAGGAGCGGGCGGGCAGGGCCTGCTCGCACGCTTGTGCTTGCTGCACAAGCACATCCGAGCTGCCGTGCGCCGGATCGGACCCCAGGTCCGTCTCGCCCAGCATCCTGTGTCACGCGGCGGCACAGAGCCGAGGCTGGAGGCAGAGCGACCGGGTCCGAGCAGGGTTTTCCCCCTGCAGCCTCCAGCATCGAAGGTCGGATACAGAGCCCGCACCCCTTGCTCCCCTGCTCGATAGCAGCCGACCGACCGCGCACGTGTCCCATCCCTCGGCGACTCGCCTAAATCATCAGCTTCCACTGCAACGAGCTCCACATTTTAATGACACGCCGGGTGCGATTACAACCGGGTGGGAACGAATGCCCTCGCATTAGGTACAGGGGTGCTGGATGTAGCCGCGTTGGAGGCAGGCGAGGTTCTTTGGGTAAATCTTGTATTAAATCAACTGTAGACACCTAAAGAATAGTGTTGGTACCCAAAAGCTTGTGTAAAAGAACAATTTTTCCTACTGTTTTAGTCGGTGTAATAAAAGATATCACATTCACCCGAAGAGCTTTGTCTGCCTTGCACTAGTTAGACGCATCTTTGTTTCCTATTTTGATGCCAAATCCCACCCGGGAAGTGCCACTTTTGAGGTTTGACCGAGCTCATGGGCTCCAACCTGCCACCAGGGAGGGGGAAACCGTGGTCCTTTCCACGGGGAATTGCCCCTGGACTCCTTCCGTGGAGGATTAACAGCGGCCCAGCTGATGGGAGAAGGGCAGCGCCGTCCTCACCCACCAGCCCAGTTCAACACTGGCCGGCCCCGTGAACCCCTCCGCAGGTCACCATCCCGCTTCCTATTGCAACGGCCAGCGCATGGCTTTGCACCCCCGTAAGGATCCCTCTCGCCCCGCAGGGTGCATCTTTGCCCACCGGACACGCAGGTGGATGTCACCGAACAGCGCCGGGCGGTGACGTCCCTCGAGCCTGGAGGGAGACCCGGCACCTGGTCCAAAGGGGAGATTGGACTGGGATAGGCGGTATCGGTACCAGCCTCCTCGCCCTTGGAGGTCTGTCCCCCGGCAGGGAACATGGGGACTAGCCCAGGGCTGCTCAGAGCCAGCCACGAGTTCCCAATTCAGGGCTTTCCAGGGCAGAGGGCTCGATCCGGACCCTGGGAGAGGACGGTGAGAGGACGGTGCTGAGCCCCCTGCTCCGGCCGGCGCGGGGTCTGCTCCCCCGGCCGAGCTGGAATGGTCATTAGACGGCCACTTCTTGCGGCACCACGAGTCATTAAAGCCAGGCGGGCTTGGGGAGCCATCAGCGCCGGCCAAACGACTTCCCCAGATGTGGCTGGTTCTCAGGATGTGGGAGCCCCCGCGGACGCCCACCTCCGCCGGGCCCGGCTCCTCCAGACAAAACATTCCCAGCGTTCGGCCCTCCGCCCGGGACCCCGCTCGCCGGGGCTTTCTAGGCCATTTAGCAGGAGGCACCGCTTGGTTTTGAGCAGATGTTTCTCCCCAGCAGCCCCCGCGGTCGCCAAACGAGTTTCGCACACTCGTGCGAGCCCCGTCAGGTGCGCACGCCCACACAGAGCGCCGCTCGGATGGTGCAGGGAGAGCGGGTCGCGCAGACACGGGCCCTCGCCGCGAGGGGCAGGGAGGATGGGCCAGCTGCTAGGCACGACCGCAGGCTCTGGGAAGCCCGAGTTCGGAGAAATCCCAGAGCCGCGGGGCTGGCAGGGAGCCCCAAAGGTCACATCTGGTCCAAGCCCTGCCCGAGGCAGGATCAGCCCCGTCCAAACCCCGTGTCCGACCTCGGAGCAACTTGACAGTCACCCCGATGCAGCCCCAGGCATCGCCCCAGCCCCTGCTGCTGCAAAGGTTCATGCAGAGCCCCCGGGCCCAGGCCGTGCCCCCGCTGCAGAGGAAGGGGAACCCTCCCAGTGCAACCAGTCTGAGCAGGGGGAAATCCCTTCCTGCCCCAGTGCAGCGTCGGCGCAGGGGCGAGACCCTCCAGCCAGGACCCTGCGGAGGAGCCCAGCCCCAACCTGCACCCAGCGCTGCTGAGAAAGGTGGAAAAAACCCCAAACCCTGAAATATGCAGCAGCGGGACGAGAAAAAACCCCTTCTTGCCCCATACGGCACCCAGCACAGCCCAGAGGCCTGAGACATCCCCATCGCAGAGCACAGGCATTGCTGCACCTAGATCCCCCCTGGTCGATGCCCGCCCAGCCTCTCCTTGAACCCTTCCAGGGATGAAGTCTCCCTTTCCCTGGTGTCTCCCCCACGGCCTCCCTGCTCTGACGGCAAAGAAATGTTTCCTAAGATCCAACCTAAACCTGCTTTGCTGCAACTTCAAGCCATTGCTCCGCATCCTGCTCCGTGCAGCGAGAGACGAGGAGCTCGCCCTCTCCTCCACGGCTGTGCAGAGACGCTCTCATGCCGCTCTTGGCACCTTTTCTGCAAGCTGAACGTGCCCGGCTCCACCAGCCTCTCTCGCCTGCCTTGCCTGCCAAGCTCTGGATCACGTTCACCTCCTGCCTCTGGACCCTCTCCAACGTCTCCACGTCCTTTTTTTGAACACGGAGCCCAGAACGGTGCACACTGCTTTGGCAGACAAGGTTTTTCGGGTAGATGTGATATCTTTTATTAGACCAACTAAACAGTTGGAAAAATTGCTTGTTGCAAGCTTTCAGGCACAAACGTGCTATTTCAGGCACAGAGAGAGTCTGCTGGTGAATCATGTACTCCCCCGGGGAAAATACAAGCCAATATGCAAAATGCAGGTCTGGGAAAATGCAAACGTGGGGGTCCTTGGACCAACACGGCTACAACCAACAGCACGCATGCACACGCGCTGCTCTAGCATTCACGTCCCTGCTCTGGCATGTGCTTCCTGTGCCACCTGGGGAGGAAATCTGCGCCTCTGTGTATAGAGAGGGGCACGTGGTGTCCGGCGTGGGAGCAGGATGGGCAACCCCAGCGGGATCCGCTCACCGTCGCAGCGAGATGCGGCAGCTCGTCATCTACACGGAGCAGGAAATAACATAGGATCTCCTGGCCAGGCCTGAGCCAGATACTGGGGATGCCCACGTCTCAGACAGCTGCTCCTCCAGCTCGTCTTGGGTGGAAACAACCTTCCCCCAGCAACGCCCCGCTCGGGCTGGCAACACGGGCTCGGCAAGGACCCAACCAGTTGCTTAGTGAAATCCAGCGGAGGGCAATAAAAATGGTTGGGGGCTGGGGGACAGGACTGGTGAGGAGAGGCTGAGGGAAATGGGCTTGGTCTGCAGAAGAGAAGACCAAGGGGGTTGAATAGCAGCCTTCACCTCCCTGCAGGGGGGCTGCAAAGAGGATGGAGCTGGGCTGGTCTCAGTGGGGGCAGGTGACAGGACAAGGAGCAATGGGCTCAAGCTGCAGCAAGGGAAGTTGAGGTTGGATATTAGCAAAAACTGTCTCACAAGGAGGGTGGTGCAGCACTGGAGCAGGGTACCCGGGGAGGTGGAGGAGTCTCCGTCCTTGGAGGTGTTGAAGACCCAGGTAGACAAAGCCTTGTCTGGGATGATGGAGTCGGGGCTGGTCCTGCTTGGAGCAGGGGTTGGACTAGATGTGACTCCTGAGCTCCCTTCCCAGCCTCGTTGTCTGGGATTCATGCACCGGGCCACTCGCAACCTGCTTGGCAGGGCAGGCCCAGGTCTCTGCTCCACATTACAGGCCAGATCCTCTTCCACCCGTGGACACCTCCAGGGCACACGACACCCAAAGGCAAACCGGCTCCCCTCTGCTCAGGCCCCTGCAAAAACACTGATGCATCCACATTGCAAGGCGCCCAACTCTTGAGCCTTACGACGAAAGTCCACAGGGCGATAAGGTGGAGAAGGACCCCCGATTCCCCAATTCCCATCCCTGACCTCGGGCACGTGCAGTTTTCAGAGCCGGGTGGAAGAGAAGATTGCACTTACACACCCGGCTGTCACAGAGATGCTCAGCACCGGAGCTGGATCTGGTCCCGTGTGTCCAGCTCTTGAAAATGGGCCAGAGGAGAGCAGCAACCTTCAGCCACCAACCGATGGACCTCGGGGGCCTCGGGCTGGGGGATCAGCTGGGCACAAGGCCCTTTGGCGTCAGCAGAGCAACGATGAATATGGACCTGAAAAATCCCCACGGATGCGACGAATCCAGCGCTCTCCACCCGCGAGGCCAAGGGCCCTTAGTGCTGAGACTCCGAATGCACGGGCCCGGGGACAGGAGGAGGACAGCGGGGCAAAGAGCAGGGGAGGGGATGAACGGGCTAACAACAGGCCTGCATTTGTCCCTGGACAAGTTGTGCCTGTGAATGTCCCGGGACAAAAATATCCCGGGATTGAGGTGTCCACGCATCACCCTTCTAATCAGGGGTTTGCAAGCGCTGCTTTTCTGCCCTGGATTCAACGACACAACCCCGGGACACCCGTACAGACGTACCTAGCACCATCCCGGAACAAACTAACTACCTCGTATCCCGGAGACTTTTTCAGGATTTATCCCGGGACAACAGATACGGCCGTGTGTACGACGGCGCTTGGCTCCGAGATAGACGAGGGCTGATCCCGGGATCAATGTAACATCTGTCTGCAGCCCGAAGGGAGCTTGTGGATCCGGACCAGGGCCGGGACCCTTTCTGCTGTGGGCTATCAATGAGACGCCAGAACCGCGCGGCCCAAAGTCCCCAGCCCGGAGGAAACGGGCACGGGACGTGTTACGCTCTCGGCATCGCGTACTGGGAAGGGAAGACAGGGGTTCACAGGGCAGACGATGCCCCGGGGGTGCAAGCACCATGGAGGAAGGAAACTACTCTGGACCCGAGGAAGTGTCACGGCAGCAGCACAACGCTCGTCTCCTCTGCCTATTTTACCCACGTTGCAAACGGCCAAGGGCCCGGCCGATGCTCAGCTACGCCCGAAGTCTTGCAGACCCCGTGGCCGACCCCGCGGCACGGTCCGCGGCCAGCTGCCCTGCCCCGGGCCCGCCACGGCCGAGGCACGCTCCCCCCAACCCGGCACGTGAATCCCGGGGCGCCGAGCTGCACGCTCCCTTGTTCGCGGCCGCGTGTGCCGGCGCTAAGTGATGGACGTGAAAACACACACAGACACAAACACGGGGCCAGGGAACGTCCCCGGAGGAAGGGGGAAAAAGAGAGCGAGAAAAACCCAACAGCCGTTTTCACCCCCCAAACCGTATAATTTTGTGTAAATTTTTACTTTAAACATCTCTTTTTTTCCCGAGCCGTGATATAGGCCCTGTCAAAACCAAGGCCAATTACTGCCATTAGGTTCCCATTATGTCACTGCTTCTCCCCCCATTACGAAGGTCTTCAGCACACAGAGCTATAATCTTCACTCACTCTCGCTCCATCACTCCCAGAAGGAACAAAATTGTTTAAAAAAAAAAAAAAGCCTTTATTTTGCCCCTGTCAACTCTGAAAGGAAGGAAGGGATAAAGAGAGAGAAAGAAACTGGTAAAGTTTTTAACTCTGAGGTTGCCAAGAGGAGCAGGAGAAGGCGCTGGCTGGGGGCGCGGGGGCGGAGGCAGTAATGTCCCCATTTCCGTGCCCGTCTCTGCCCCGGCCCCGCTCTCGAGGCCCCCGCTGCTGACCACGTGTCCCCGGGAGCGGGTGCAGGGGCGAGGGCACCCAGGGTCTGGCGTCCTCACTTCTCTTCCCGCTCTTAAAATGAGGGCTCGGGGCTGAGACATGACCCCAAACCCCTTGCCCCTGGGCACAGCTGCCCCGAGGCCATGCAGAGCCATGGGCGAGCGTGAGACCAGGAGGTTTGGGAGCTCCCGCAGGTGCCCCAGCCACGTCACCGAGGTCCTTTCCGGGAACGGGGGCTTTCTGCGTGCTGAGCTGGGAGGGGAAACGGGTGCCAGCGTGGGGTATTTCTCCAGCACCGAGACCCCAAGCAAGGGCAGCATGAGAGGGAGAAGGCAAAAGGGCCACAGCTGCAGGGTCCCCGCTTCTCCGGATCCCGGGCAGTTCGGAGCCAGGGATGTCTCCACGCCAGCACCGGTGCCCGAAACCCTGGGAGAACGGGCACCCGACGGAGAGCCACGGCCCAGCTCACACCTCCCGGACCCGCCCTGGTCCACGAGGGCACGCGTCTCCCACCCACCCACCCACCCGGCGCGCTGGAGCGAGCAGGGTTCAACCGTGCACAAAGCATCACCGCGTGGGCTCCAACCCTTCCCTCTTCGCCGCTGGGTTTGGGGGCCCTGGCAGCCCCCTCCCTGCTTTGAAAGCCAAGGAGCACAGGATCCCAGAGCCGCGGGGCTGCACCGCTGACACCTAATCCAAGCCCTGCCTGCGGCAGGATCTGCCCTGGGCAAACCAAGCCGGACGGACCATCATCCAAACGCTGCAAAAAGACTATCGTCCACCCTGATACAGCCCCAGGCATCACACCCGGACCTGCCCCTGGGAAAGCAATGGAGAACAAGGGCTACGAGGCGCCAAGGCTGGAGGGAGCAGCGGGGCTTGCTCCGGGAGCTGGCAGGGGTTGGGGGCACGTGGCTGCTGCTATCTGGTGACTTGGGGGCTGGACCCGTGGCCGTGCGTGGCCAGCAGCACTGTGCCTGCGGCTTGGCCTTGCTGGAGGACACGTCCAGCCTTGCAAGGACGCTCCCACCGGGGAGGCCTGGGATGGAGCGACGGGGAAATGTTGCTGGATGTCACCGCTGCACCTGCCCGGAGAGGTAGGAAGTCCTACCCGGCGCCTTTCTCCCAGGCCACGGTGGGACTGGAGCAGCTGGTGTCAGAGAAGGAAGGACAGGCAGGGGCAGAGGATGGGATCAGGGCTCAGAGCACACTGAGATGGGCAAGGGGAGCTGGCAAGGAGCAACCCGATGTGCTGCCCCACTGCCTGCTCCTGAGACGGGGGTTCGCACAAGCAGGCAAATGCAATTTCCCAGCCCAGCAAGCCTGAAGGAGCCACGCTGCTCCCACGAACATCCCCGCTCGCCTTGAGGTCAGCTCCTTGCAGCCGGTGAAACCAGGGAGGTGGAGGCCCAGACCCCAATTCCAGGGGGCTAGCTTCTCTGCCACTGGGTGCCGGGTGTCCTCGGTCAAGTCACTTCACCTTCCCTGCACTTCCGTGCCCTTGCATGTCAATGGGGAATAAGCGACCTTCCTAAAGTGCTCTGCAAACCCGCACTACAGCCGATACCACAGGGATCCAGGACAGGACGGGCGTGAGCAACACACGTGCTGGACCTGCACCGCCGGCGAGCGGGTTGAAGCAAGTCCGAAACGGAGACGCCGGACAAGGTGTCACCGCTGGCACGGGTGAAACAGAGGATAAAAGAGAAGGGGCTGGCAACGTATTCACATGCATCGCCTTCGACTCAGACCCTCAGAAGAAGCACCTGGGTCGGGATAAACGGTCCGCGGCAGGAAGCGAGCCCAGAAACGCTTCCCTAAGCTCCCCATAAACACTGCCCGGGGACCTGCCCAAGCCTGGAGAACAGGCAGCGCGGGCATGGAAAAACGCAGCGTGAAGCCGCACAAGGCAGCGCCCGTGGAAAGGAGCAACCTGAGCTCTCGGACCCCTCCCCGGGTCCAAAAATAATTGCAGCTGGTGCTGGGGGGCAGCGAGGAAGCCCCCAGCTCAGCCAGCTGCAGCAAACCCAACGCCCGGCTCCATCGGGAACGGGCGCGAGCACGGCGCTGCAAAGCGTGATGCCATTTGGGGGACCAACAGACTGTCCTTGGCTGGGATCGTGACATCACAGAAAATAAGGGAGGTCACATCCAGTCCAACCCCTGCTCCAGGCAGGACCAGCCCCAGCTACATCATCCCAGACACGGCTTTGTCCACCCGGGTCTACCAAGGATGGAGAGTCCACCACCTCTCTAGGTAACCCGTTCAGTGCTTCACCATCCTCCTCGTGAGAAAGTTTTCCCGAATATCCAACTTCAACTTCCCTTGCTGCAGCCTGAGCCCATTGCTCCACCGCCGGGATGCTGCAGTCAGCCCTGGCCGAGAGACACAGAGGTCCAGGTGGGCGATGGGAACGGCGAGAGACCTGGGGAGATGCCGGGGTGCGAGAGACAGGCCAGGAACAATGGGACGTACAACAACGGGACAGCACGGGGGATCAACAGGACAACGCAAAGCTGAGCTTCCCCTGAAGGGAAGGAGCCCCCCAAAGACACCCTCTGTCCATGGAGATGTTTAAGTCCCGGGTAGACAAAGCCGTGTCTGGGGTGATGTAGTCGGGGCTGGTCCTGCTTGGAGCAGGGTTGGACTGGACGTGACCCCCGAGTCCCCTTCATTCTCTATGATTTTATGAGATGTTTGAATGCATTTACACCCAATGCATCATTCACCCGTGGAACTCCTCGCCGCGCGGTCCTGGGGGCCAAGACCAAGAGAGAACTCCAAAATCAATCATGAAATAAAAGAGCTAGACAATCAAAACACCCCCGGTCATATTAATTAAGGGATGACCCTTGCATTAATTGGTATGAATGGTGTTTCAGCAGCACCTGGCTCTGACCGCCGGCACAGGCAGGGTCCTGGGCCGGCCGTAACAATAGCCAGATCCCATAAATCACCCCCTCCGTTCCTAGGACCGTCCCCTTCCCCCCCCGGAGAAACCCGGCCCCCCGCACCCACCACCTGACCCATCAGCTGCCCACTCCAGTGTCTTTTAAAGGGTTAAAAGAAAACTTCCACATAAGAAAGGCCGAAAAGAAAAAAAAAAAAAGAGCCGGAGAGAGAAAGTTAATTGAAAATGCTGTTTAATTTTTCAGCTCCACTGGATTACACCCCGGCACAGATGGTTCATCAAGACAGTCTCTGTCTGTGTCACTGTCCGTCCCAGTCTCCCCCCACCGGAGAAGGGGGGAGGAAAAAAAACACAGCAGGCAGTAGCTAAAAAAAAGGCAACTTAACACAAAAGAGCATTCTGTGCCGCTCTTTTCAAGGCGCTGGGACAATGCTCCCAACTTGATCCTTTCATAAAGGGAACGTTTCGGGGTCAGAAAACAGGACACATTAAGCCTGGAGAGGCAGCACTGGCCATTTTGCTGCTGACTTTCGTGGCTGGTTAGACGAGGGCGCTGGAGCCGGGTTGTTTCGGGGGCTGGGGGGGGGGTTTCCTCCTCTTTTTTTAAAAGGAGGCGTCTCTCGAGGGGCACTCGCATTCGGGACTCCTCCGGCCTAATCCTTGCTCCAATTACAGCTCGCCCATCTCCCCGAGCCGAGAAGAGAGCATCTCTCCCAGATGAAAGGCAGCCCCTTTAAATGGATTACCCCAACGAGCCGCCAGGAACAGCTAATTAAAGCTGCTCAGATACGCAGAGCAAATCCTTCCTCCCTCGTGCGCGGCCTGTTTCATTCATATTTCCACTCCCGGCTCTTTAGGAAGGGCTCGGCCCCTGGGCCCAGGTGAGGGGTGTGCACGGGGGGGGCACACCTGTGTGCAAGGCATGCTCCCGATGCTCTTGGGCAGAGCTGCAACCTGGGGTTTTGCACTGTATCAGCGTTTCCTGATTAAAACGAGCCCTTGTTCACTGCAAGGGGGGAAACCCCCTCCCTGGCGTCATTCTGCCTCCCTAATCACGGCTTTTTGCAGGGACCCGGAGAAGGCGAGACCTCTCCAGGCTCTCCTTTCCCACGAACGCCGCAGCGCCGCGGGAGCGACGAGATGGATCGGCCTGCTAGCCGCTGCCCTTTGGACAAAGACCGGGTCCAAACCTTTGCCCAAAGCTCGTGCCAAAGCTATTTCCAAGTGAGCACGGGGTTTTTTGCACCTTTGCACTTCCTGGTGCCAGGTGGGAAGACAGCAGAAAGGTCAGAAAAGGCCTGGGTTCAAAGCAGGAAAAGTCTCGGGAGAGCGAGGCAAAGCCAGAGAGGTCTTTACACGCTGGGTGTGTTGACACGAGACGCTAACGGCGCAGTAGCCTGACAACACCGCGCAGTAACGTGCCGGGCAAAACCCACGCTAATACGCTACCGCGCAGGTAATATCCAAAACCCATGCGCCGGCACTGCTGCACGGCGGCACAAGTTATTGCGCATGATGTAGTACTTGGTCATGCACGCACTAAACTTCATGCGCAGCAACGACAGCACGTTAGTGAACATGTGGATGCACCCACTGAGACCACTGCTGCCCTTTTGGCACCTGCAAGCCATGCACGGGCTCCGTCCCGTGGCATCAGCTCCTCATAACCAGGTCTGAGTGTGAAGTACGCGGCAAGGGGACTGAGCGAAGGCTCACGGAGACGGTCGTCGTTTCTGAACCAGAAACGATGCCGCTTCGTTTCCCGTCGTCTCTGCACGGATCCCAAGGCTGCCTCGAAGGCCTCGACTCCACAAGGAAGGCAACGGGGCTCCCTACCGCCCTGCCATGCAGGGAAGGTGGGAAAATCCCTGCTAAGACGCGAGAGAGGCTGAGCGAGCAGCTCAGCATCGCAGAAGCGAGTCGGCCACCATCCCGCCGGGGAGCTGCCACGGCGGTGAATCTCCCGGGAAAAGGAAGGACAAACTGCAACCCCGTGGCAGGGCGCGGGTGCAACCCCGCGGCAGGGCACGGGTACAACCCCGCAGCAGGGCGCGGGTGCAAGAGATAGATGGCTGAAGAGAAACCTGCTGTGCCATGGGGTTTGCCCCCGCTTCGGGGACTGTCCATTGTTTGTGGCTCAATCGCAGCTGCCTTTGATGATTAAGAGGAGGGAAAGAGGAGCTCTGTGCTCAGGGAGTCACAAATCCACGTCTAATTACTCCTAACAAGGCAATTAGTGTGTGTGGCAGGATGGCACGGACCCTCTCGGGGAGGCAGCCCCTCGCACTCGGCGCTTTCACAACCCTGCATCCCTCGTCCCTGCCACCCGTGGCCCTAAGGATGCCAGGACCTTTGGTGCATCCCCGGAGGCTGGGCCCTGCAGAAAAGCCGTGCTAGCTGGAGGCCCCGATGGAGGCTCTGTTGTGCCGGCACTTTGTGCCTTTAGTTTTATCTTTGCTTTTGCAGAGGATTTGGCCGGGCCCGGTCTCCAATCTCACCTGCCCGGGCCAGGGTGCAGAGAGGTCGGCGGAGCAGAGCGGCCGGGAGGGAGGACCGGGCGTGGGGGAGGGCGGGGAGCAGAGAGGACCGGGGGGGAGGTCGAGAGACGAACCAAGAAAGAGAAAAGAAAAGAAAAACCCAGCAGTGCACCATGTTGCATTGTTCACGCTCAGACCTTCAATTTGCTCTCTGCATTCTCCTGCAGCGGGGAGAACGTTACGCTGGCTTAAGAGACAAATCGGACACAAAATAAAGACCAAGCACTCAGCAGTAAAGCAATTATCGCAACATTTTATGCCGGGCCTGTTCCTTTTGAAGGCAGCCTGGTGCTGCCCGCATGTACCTTAACCCGTTCCTAATAACCATAAAGTCACCATTATTTACGGTACAAGACATTAAATAAATAATGAAAAAGCTGCCGGCGACGGAGCAAGGCAAGAGGGGGTTGGAGGGGATTCTCCCGAGACCGGAGCTGGCACTAGCTTAACCTGCGCTACAGGAGGCAAAGGAAAGCAACTCTGCAAAACCCAGGGGCGCTTTTTTTTGCCAGCTGGGAATTGGGCACAAGGAGGGGGGAAATCTGAAGTCGCTGTTTTTTATTTTTGAAGAGCAAAGCGGCCCCGGAAATCCCCGCACGCTGGCCCCGAATCCGCGAGAAACCTGCGGGAGCTGGCGGAGCTCGTCCGGACGGGCCCGCGTTCGGGGTCGATGCAGATTTACGTCCTGGCAGGATAGCGCCTTGATCCGGCCCGACCGTGGGTGCCCCGTATCCACATTGCTGCGATGCATTGGTTTCCCCTTCTCGGCCCGTCTCTGCGGGAAGCCCCGTCAGCTTGAGTCCCCCTGGCAGCTTTTGGGCTGCGGGAATCCAAGCCCAGCGCAAAATCCTTGGGGGTTTGGACCCGTGGCCGTGGCTCCCGGTCCCGTGGGATCTCCGCCACTTCTGCAATTCACTGGCTGGCGACAGCACCCGTGGCAGGACGTCCGTCCGCTCCCCCCGGCGCCGGTCTGCAGCCCACGGAGGAGCAGCCGTGGCGCACGGCGAGAAACCAGCCCTGCACGCATAAGGGGAGATTCCCCGCCGTGGGATTTTGCAGGCGGCGAGGGGACGATGGTTTTGCTGCCCACAGCCCAACCCCGCCATGGTTTGCCAGAAGCCCTCGGTCGAGGGGTGAGAAATATCTGAGCATGCCGCTTTCCTTCCCGCCGGGTGCTTGGGATGCAGTCAACTCCTTCGGTGGACGTGGCACATCTTCGTGCCCGCCACCCCTTTCTTGTAGTTACTGAGCACCACAAATGTCTCCGCGGCTGATTTAGACCCCGCAGCAGCAGCAGCCCCGAGCGGTGGCACGTCTCCATCCGTGGAGGTGTTGAAGCCCCGGGTAGACAAAGCCCTGGTGGGATGATGGAGTTGGGCCCGGTCCTGCTTGGAGCAGGGGCTGGACTGGACTGGACGGGACCCCCGAGGTCCCGTCCAACTCTCATTTTCTATGATTTCCGATGAAGCAGCCGCACGTAACCGTGGCACAACACGTGCTACGTTACACGTGCAGGGTGCGCGGGGGCAAAGGTCCCGAATTTCCGAACGGCCTCCGCCAGCTGCCTCTCTTAAAGGGAAAACAGCCGGACCAAACGAGCCCCGCTCCCGCTTTCCCCGGTAATTGTGGAATTTCCCCCCAAGCTACGCGGGCATGAGGCCCAGGACGGGCGCGAGTTATTTTCTTCCTGGTGAGCCCGCGGTCCCACACCCCGGGCCCCCGAGGGACTGGAAACGGGACGTTTATCCCGTTAGCAGGTCGGACTCCTCCACTTCCCACCCCGGGGCGAGAACCGGGGGCATTTGCAGAGCTTCCCCGGGCTGGGTCCTCACGGACGCCTCAGCCCAGGGCAGCGATAGGACCTGGCTGTGGCTGGAGGTTCAAGGAAAAAACCAGCTCTTCCTTCCCAAAGCTTGGGACAATCGTTTCCAGAGCGGTTTCTCCGTATCACATGGCGCACGGGCTACGCAGTGGCAGAGGGGGAAAAAATTCACAGCCATTTGCTTGGAAGGACCCTCATCGTGTCCTCATCCAGCAGCGGAGCCAGCCTGCCACGCGAGCGGACTTTCGCCGGCCTGCCCTCGATCTCGGGCCCTGCCGCGATGGGACGCCAGGCCTCACGTGCTTGCACTTCTTGTTCAGACAGTGGCAGGGGTGGAGGAAGGTCTTCAGGGATGGCGAGGGTGAGGAGCACCGGGAGGAAGGGGCCGTGCTGTTTCTAACAGGGTGGAAGGAAGGGGGAATACATTCCCCGGGCACCGGTGTGCACGGGTACAGCACGCCTCCACGGCTGAGGAAACTGAGGCACGGAGCTGCAACGACGCAATGCATGACCTTGAATTGTGCAAGCTCGGCCATAACCGTGGCCAAACACCCGTCCCTGAAGAAACGGTTTCCTTCATCCCTCCCGTTGACCCTTCTCCACGGCGCGCCGGCGAGCACCAGGCCGAGGGAAGTGGTTTCCTTTAACCGAGCCTCTGCAAAACAAAGGCAAAGAGCCTCTCCCCACGCTGCATGCAGGAGCCGAGCAGACGCGCACAAAAGGAGGCAGGGCCATCTGCCCGGGGACGCTGGTCGGGGTCCCAGCGCTCCGGGGCCCGCGGCCGAGCCTGGCGCGGCTCCGGGCACGCTCCGGCATGGCGGCTGCGCCGGAGCGGAGGGGGAGGGCGAGCTGGCACAGGGAGGTCGTTCTCCCGCCTCTCCATGCACCGCCCTCGGCTCGCCGCTCCCCGTCACGGTGCCGTGAGATTGGAAATTTCACGGCGCCCGGCCAGGGGGTTTCAGCGTGTCAGGTCGAACAAGCCTTTCTAAAGCCTGCTCCGCAGTGGCAGCCGTGTCCTCCCAGCAGGGGCCCGCACAATGCGCCACTCCCCACCGCCGGCGAGGACACACGCAGCAGCATCGGGGCCACCCGGGGACGCCAAATTGCTGCCCCGGGAACATCTCCCGAGGTGCCGCGGGGCAGCGCGCACCCGCGCCCAACTCGGACGCCCCGTGCCCTCGGGTTGGGGAGCCGGGCACCGGGGCAGGCAGCTGCTCGCTATAGGATCTGGTCCACTTCATCGCCCCAGGAAGGGGAGCCGGGGTGGGAGGAGGTGGTCTCCAGGCATGGGTGGGTCCATTCTTCAGCAGCTTACGCGAGTCCAAGCTGCCGCCGGGGAGGGGGAGGCCGCGGGACGGGCTATTCAGCTAGGCCTATATTTCATACGTCCCCCAGCCCCGCTCGGAGCCGCTAAGCCTCATCCCCCCCAGCGCAACCGAGCTCCGCGATGACCCTTTGTGGGGTGGGGAAAAATCCCCGCAGCCAAAGGAAGCGTCGTTAAAGCAAATGCAAAAGACGCCTTCCCACCCCCTTCCCAGCACCCACCGCCCGCCGGGCCCAGCTGAAACGCTCCCCCCCAGCGTCGCCCCCGCGCTCTCGCCCCTCAACAAAAGCCAAACTCTTTCAAAGCCAAAGCTGATTGAAATTCAGAAACTTTTCAGCCCCTCTCCCCACCCTGAAAAGAGAGTGTATAAAACAGGAGGACAAAGAGCCCTCCCCCCCAGCCCACCCCCCGGCATTGTGTCGCTCCGGCTCTTTAGGGCCGGCGACAAGGAAAACCCAGCCCTGTGTCCGGCCCATTGTTCCTTCCCCCGTTGCCTCCGCGGGCCCGGGGCCCAGGCGAGCCGGCGCGCACCCCACACGCACCGCGGCCGAAGCACTTAGCGCCTTTGTGCGGGGCACAATGCGGCGCCCTGCGATGATAGAGCCGGGCCGTGTGATTTACTCACCTGCCTTTCAGCCCCTCGAGGGCCAAGCCGGGGGGTGGAAGGGGCGTCCTCCAGCTGCTGGTGCTCCTACACCCATGCCCCCGGCATGCGCCTCGGAGCCGGCAAAGACCCCCGACGCCGGCCGCTCGCTCCTCTCCGCAGCAGCCCCCGGGGCGAAGCCCTTTGGCTGCCTTCCCGTCCTTCGCAGGGGTTTAAGGGTCCCTCGGGAGAGGAGCTCGGCCTGACAAAGCCCTTCCCTGCCGTGCACGAGGGAGAGACCCCTTGGCTCTCAGACACCCCCGGGGCGAGGGGCACCCCCGGAGTGGCCGATTCGGACAAGGGCCGCCGTCCGATAAATAGTACATGCATTTATTACAGATGCCCAGGGAAGGGGTGGACTCTCCATCCCCGGAGGTCTTCAAGGAGAGGCTGGACTGGGCAGGGATGTGATGCCCATGCTCTGCTATGGGGACTTTCCAGGTTTCTGGGCTTTGCCGACTACCCCAAGGGGCCAAGAAGGACTGTTTTTCCTCCTCCTGCTGCCACATATGTGAGAGTTTGTTAATCCATCAATCAGCCCCTTGGCAGCTGGGCCAGGGGGAGCGTCCCCTGACCCCAGGGAGCAGCTACCTAGCTGCACGACTAGAGCCGCGACTCTCAACCAGGGTCCCTGGGGATCCTTTCAGGGGTGCCTGGCCATGTTCGTGTGCTGACGGGAGTCCCAAGATCAGGCCGGAGGTTTCCAAAGGCTTCAAAACATCCTGCCCTGTTGTGGCCTTTTTGCAACAGAAGAATTATTGTCCAAATTTGAGAGAAAACCAAAACATGACACTCTCCTACGGGGGCCTGGAGTCTACCGTGGGGCGCCCGGCACCTGCAACGGTCGAGAAATAGGAACAAGCACCTACATGCCTCCAGGGATCTGCCCAGGGCCCTCGCGGGAGCCCCTATCTGTCCACGTCTCCCTGACCCTCCACGCACCCGGCGTCCGAGCGCCCACGGCCACGGCAGGGCTCGCCCAGGGCACGGCCGTGCAAGCAGAGGAAAGGAGGCAAGACTGCACGTCGGGTGCACCAGGAACCAGCACACGTGCCTGCTCCTACCCCGGTATAAGTGAAGTTAAACCGTGTCACTTGACCCCCCTTCCCAGCTTCATGGCAGGACAAGAGCGGGCATGCAGGCAACGACCCCCGGGCACCCCTCTATAAGCAGACGAGGAGGACCCCAGCTTCTTGCCAGCCCAGCCACGGGTCTGAGGGTTTGGCTGCCTTTGCCCATCCGCAGCTTTCGGGGTGAGCTCCCGCCGGGCTGCTTTGGGGAGGACTCAGGTGGCCTCCGGCATTTCTAGACCCACGGCTTCCCTGCACCTGCTCCCCGCGAGGGCTCGAAGGACCGCGGTACAATGGCCCGTGCATCCTCGAGAAGGGAAGGCAGGGCCTGAAGTGTCAGCATGGCTCGGGAGAGAAAGCCAGCAGCGAGCACAGGAAGATACTGCCTGCGTGCACGCACATGCACAAGCACACGCGTCTGCCCCCTTTTCTACAGGGAGCACGTGGGGCATCGCGGGAAGATGCAGTGACTTCCACCTGGGGAAAGGGAGGCCAAGTCTGCCTCCTTGGCTCGCGGGTGAGCGCGTCTGGGGTCCATCCCAGCCGTGCCTCATGAGCAAGCATGGGCGAGTCTCCCTGAGCCTCAGCTTCCTCACCTGTGAAATGGGACTAGCCATCCCAAGTCTCCCTTTCAAGCAGCATCGGGACCTCAGGCAGGCGCTGACGCACGCGGCAGCCCCCCGCGCTCCCGCCTCAGCGGCCGGCCCTGCAGCCCCCAGGCTGTCTAAGGCAGGCTGCTAAATTATGCAAAATCTCCAGGAAGAGCATGCTTAATTAAGCTCTAATTTTAGTAAATTGCCCGGGTGGGAAGGGTGGAGCCTGGGAGCCATCACTCCTGCCTGGCGTGTGATTTGGAAACAGGACACCTCGTTCCAGACGACTCCCCGATCGACGCGGCCGCCGCGAGCAGGGGCAGGGGATCGATAGAGGAGTGGGGGCCAGGCCAGCCTCGGGCGCGAAGGACCCTGGGCGTGCAGGGAGGGGAGGGGCAGGCCAGGATCCTGGTGTGTTACACGCCTGCTGTGCGCACGCATGCTGGTCCCAGCCCCATGCAAACCAGGAACAAAGAGCGGGTCGGAGTCAGGGCACGGCAGGCCCAGCTGGGCACGCCGGCGCTTCACAAGTGCCCGGCTGCAGAAGGGCCACCTCCTAGTCTGGGCAGCATGTGCTATCCCCATTTCGCAGACAGGAGCACTAAGGCCCAGAGAGATGGGAGACCTGCTCACGCCCAGAGACGCCAGGAGCCATCACCCAGATTCCTCCGCTCCACCCGCGCCCCCGGGCCGGCGTCGGTGCTCTCGCTGCTCCTCAGACAACTGTCACGGTCTCGCCCGTGGGTTCAAAACCAGCGCCCACGAGGCAGCCGACGATGGCACAGCCAACTGCACAGGGCTCTTGCACAAGTTTGCTCCCAGGTGCCTAATTTGACCCTAAAAAAACACCCTGGCCAGTGCATTAACATACTGCGGGGTTTAGTCGTCGGCACCCTCCGCAGTCACAGAGACAGCAAGATCCTGGCCCGTTTGGCCCATTTACAAAGGGTAGATTCCCATCGACCAGCCTCGCCAATCCTTACGTGCCATCGTGGTGCCCATGGAAAAGCAGGAGAGGAGCCAAAGGAAAGCAAAGGAGCTTTATGGACCGGGGCGAGCGTGCGACACACAACCGACCCGCTTCTGGGGGCCCTTTGAAACGTCTCCGGCAGCTCCCGGCACCGGTGCCACTGCCCGTGCCATGACGGGGGGCTCTGCGGGGCGTCCACGAGATAGCGGTGATCATTTAAACCTCCACCAGCCCCTCCCGAGTAAAAAAAAGCATTAAAACCAAAGCCAAGACCGTCCCCTTAAAGCCCCCAAATAATAAACCGGTGGGATTTGCAGTCGGCAAAGTCTGACAGCTTAGCGTGTGCAAAGGGGGAATAAAACGCAGCGAAAAAGCCAAAGCCGTCCTTTGAACGTCAGCGCCTGAGCGCGCTCCGGGAGCACGCCAGTTCAGAGAGCCCCTCTCGACACCTCTCGCCCCCATACGGCTCTCAGAAGTTGCTTGGTGTTTTTCCCCCGCCCGCCACGGTTTCTGCTTTTATTGTTTAAACTTTCACTATTTTCCTCCATGAAAGCGGGAGGGGAGGGGAGGGGGATGAAGAAGAAGAAGAACACCTGAACACTTTTCAGGTTATTCCAAAAAAAACCCCCCACATCTATTTTCATCTCTCCTGAAAGGATGGTTTTCACATTATTTGGGATTTGTATTTGTTCGCACTCGGGCTTTGAAGGCACCAGTCCCACCGGCTGCCTCGGCGATCTGCAGATTTCTCTCCGCCTGTTGCGTTGGGGAAAGGTGAAGAGGAACAAGTAGTGCTCGGCCGAGGAGAACAAATCTCTCCTTTTGTTCCCCGCCAAACGGCTTTGCTAATTGCCCGCGGCCGCATTCGGCATTATCCGACGTCTCCCCGAGCAGGGGAGGGAAAGCACCGGGTTCAAAAAAGGCATGAAAACCATTTTTCTTCTCTCCCCGCGCGGCCGGCGCGACGCACAAACCCGGCGAGGGAAGAAAGAACGAGCGTGAGAGGGCAAAAAACAAATAAATGACCCCGGGCTGCTTCAAAGACCCCCTTTCTCTCCTATCAGCTTTTACAGGGGGCAATACATTTTATTCATTGCCAGGTCTGACTTATCGCAGCCTTGTTTTTAATGAGGTATAATAAGGGGAACATTTTGTAACAACACGGTTCCTCTATTTTATCCGACAAACAGCTGTGTCATGGCCGTCGCTGGGAGAATGAATCATATCTCCCTGCCTGCATATGCTAACTCCCATGTAATTACCCTCGCATCTTAAATAAAGCAGGCCCTAAACCTGTCGCTCAGATTACAAGCAAACGGTGCAGACCTCGTAACTGGGGCCTCTATCATTACAATTAATTTATCACAGGAGCGGCTGAGATTAGAAACTAGAATTAAAAACAGGGAGCAAGGAGGGTGCCGCGGCGCTGACAGCGAGACGGGGGAGCGGGAGAGGAGCTTTGCTGCAAAGGCGAGGCGGGGTAATGCCCGAGCCGGAGGAATACGGGGATTTCTCCCCGCCGCTCCCGACGGCCCTCGGCCGGATGCTTCGCGAGCGTTTTGCTCCCCAAGACGTCAGGGAGTGGGAACGGAGAGAAACGCTGCCTAATTCCTGCAAGGTAACCGGACAGGCAGTGCCGGGTAGGGAAGGCGTGGGTGTGCTGGTGCACATCTATTCACAGACGTGCCGTTTTATATACACACATATATACACACATACACACACGCGATACATAGAGAATTTCTATGCACATGCATATGAAATGCTCATGCACCTGCCAGAAACTGCAACCCTGCTCCCTCCCCGGGGCCGCGCAGCCCAGCGACCCATCTATCCGGGGTCCGGCTGGCCGGCGGTCACTTGGCATTGACCATCCCTCCCGTCCCTGCCTCTTCCCCCGGACGTCGCCTGTTGTATGGCCTGTGTAAGGAAGAGGGGTCTGCAGGTCTCTCGGTGGACCTAGACCCACTTTGCATAACCAACGGGCCGGCGTCCGCCTCCCGCAGTCACTGGCGAGGGCAGGCGCAATTACTCCAGAGCAGGCAGATGTGGGGTCAAGCCTCGCAAGGCAACTTGAGCTGTCTGCAGACTGGTTTGAGCCCTGACCCACGGTCATTTGTGTCCCTTCCAAAACGGGTTCACATTAGCTACGACTCTGGGCATGCCGGTACCACATCCAGCATCTCCGAGTCTTCAAATCAGAGTAAATGTGGGTGGGAAGGGACCTCAGGAGGTCCAGCCCCCTGCTCCAAGCAGGACCAGCCCCAACTCCATCATCCCAGTCTTGCTGAGCTTTCGACCCGGCAGCGTCCAGTGTTAGGGACGCGGTCCCAGTCGCATTAAGCACCGAGTGAACCATGCATTTCCTCCGACCGGTTGTGAATTGACCCTGGCAGATTCAGGACGTCTCCTTGGCCAGCCCGTGCGTGACGGCGTGCTGCGGTCGTGCATCTCCGGCCGTCTCAAACAGCCGGCACCACCTTTCGGGCACTCTCCCCACAGGAGCCAGGCTACGCAGCGGTCCCCCCGCCCGGACCGCCCCATGCCCAGGGCTTCTCCGGCGCCTGGTTTGCATTCACGGGGCTGCTGCAGCGCCTGCCTGCCCGTGCTCATTTGTTACCGTAGGGCTGGCCATGAATGCCGCCCTTCACACGCGAGTTTGTTATTACAGGGTCACACCGGCGCGCGAGGCTGCTGACATCGATTTTTTTCCCCCCTTAAGGAGAAAGAGAATTGAAGCAAATCCAAACTCCAGCTTCGCCTACAAATAGCTTTTGTGCTGGTCTAACTCCTTCGGTTTCGGGTGAAGAGTTTGCCAAGACAGCTACACCGGTGCCCCGCAAGGATGGACACGGCCACGGCGTGAAAAAGGCGCCCGACGCCGCTGTGGCCGCTTTCTTTTCCTTCTGTTGAAGCACTGTTATGCGGGAACCACGTCGCGCTCCAGGTGATGGGATGCTTTAACGACAGCGGTCTCGTTAAAGCGCTACAACTTATGCACGCGCACAGGCCTTCATGCAACGCAGGGGTCTCCGACGGCACCAAGAGACACAAGCAGAAGAGGAGAGCTAGCTGCACCTTGCCTAATCCTGGCTTCTTGCTGGGACCATCGAGCTCCCCCTTTAAAGGCCAAACCCCAAGGCATTTACCGTGTGGTGGGGGGAGGAAATCCCATCGGAGTCCAGAGGGGTTTTGGCCACGTTTGGGACACAGGGTTGTGCTCAGATGCCCGTGCCAGGGCCCTTGGGAGTGCCCCATGCCCAGCCAACCCCACCGTCTCCAGCAGATGCATTTATCACAGCTGTCGGAGCAGGGGGACAGATGCCCACGAAAGTGGGGACTCTCCATCACTGGAGGGGTTCAGGTGGACCAGCCCTGGGCAGGGTTGTTGGAGGCTTGTCTTCTGCCTTGGGTATATCCCTGGCTTCTGGGTTTTGCTGGATGCCCCGTAAGTCCAGGAAGGAAGGGTTTGGGGGGGGTTTGCCTTCCCCAGAGGCGCTGGGTGCTGCTGCCCAGGATGGAGATGGGGCTGGGCTGGGCCAATGCTCCTGCCGGCACCGACCCGCAGGGTCCTGGCTGGAGGGTCTCACCCCTGCACTCGGGATCAGACCGATGCTGCACTGGGGCAGGAAGGGATTTCCCCCCTGCTCAGACTGGTCCAGACTGGGGAGTTTTGCCTTCCTCTGCAGTGGGGGCATGGCCTTGGCCTGGGGTCTCTGGAGCATCCATGACCCCACTTTGCAGCAGGGGTCATCTCCCCTCCAGCAGCCAGATGCAACCAAGGAAACCCTTGGTGTCTACAAGGACGTGGTGTCTACAAGGACCCCCGGGTCCAGGTCGTGCAGCAGGTACCTAACGGCAGCACTGAAACAACCGTGCAGGGAGCAGGCCAAGAGGGGCAGAGCCGGGCTGGAAACTGCCCTGGCTTTAGGAAGTCGACTCCTCCTACACCACCTTTCAGCGCTCCTGCGAAGTATGAATTTTCATTTCCACCTGGGAGACATTTTACAACCTTTGCATTCTCCTATGCCTGACGGACGGAGGGCGTGCATGCCCAAAAGCTTGCAAATAAAGACCTTTTTTTTTGTTTGCAACTATCTAGTTGGTCTAATAACAGATGTCGCCTCCCCACGAGTTCTGATGACTTTTGCCCGCAGACCAGCGCGGCTGCAACCTGCATCCCCGACCCTCCCCACGACATCCGGGATCATCGCACCTGAAGGGGTCTCGGCAAACTCCCTCGCTCTGCCGCTGGCGCCGTTTGGGCACCGACGAGCGTTTGGCTGCTTTCTCTTCGCCTTCTGGGCACTTCCTCTAGGCTGGAGGATTTCTCTTGGGAAAGAGCGCAGAAGCCACCAAGGAGGAAGAAAGCATTTTGGGTCGTTTTGCACCATTCCTCCCATGTGAAGGGTCCCGAGCCTGCAGATCAGCGCAGCGGGCAGCCGCCACATCCCCCCATCTTGGCACAGCCCGCGTGCTCCTGGGTCACGGGGACCGTGCCCGTGCCCCTGGCCCGCAGCCTCCACCCGCCCGGGACGGCGCTTGTCCCCTCCGGAAAGCAGCGCCACTCAGCGCCCGCGTCCTCCCGCCGATGTTTATCTGCGCGTGTTTGCTAATGAACGCAAGGAGCCTGGAGATCGATTCCCCGTGCATCTGGCGGTGGTGGCGATGGTGGGGGGTCAATAGAGACAAGAGACCAAAAAAGAAAAGCAAGAAACCATGCATTTTCTCATCGTGCCGCTGGCCGCTTTGAAGGGACGAGCAATGGGGGCCCTTTGCAGCACCCCGATAAAGGGCCTGCCAGCACGGGCAGTGGGGCATGGTGCGTCGGCTGGGCTATGCTGCTAAACCGGGGCCGGGGGGGGAAGCGGTCGTGGAGGGAGGCTGCAAACACGCCGTGTTATTTTCTGCCGCACAATTGGAGAGTTTCCTCCACCCACCCAACAGGCCCCGCAATGCTTTCCAAATGCAGGCAGCAGCTGGAAACTAAGGAGACTTCTGTCTCCTATTGAAAGTCTCCCAGCAAAGCCGCAGCTTCCCCGGACCACCCGGGTCATGTAAATTCAGCAGACTACCCATCCCTAACTCTCCTCATCTATCACCGCCTCGGCTATCGATCGGCTGCTCCGTGTGAGCGGGGCCCGGGCTGCCCGTCGCGGGGTTGTGCAAATCCGGCCAGACGCGTGTGTGACTGCGCGGCTGAGCGAGGAGGACAGGTTCAATAACGCGCAGCTCGGTTAGCCGTCGCGGGGACTCAACGCCGCAGCGGGACCGCCCGGCGGGCAGGCGGGCGTCAGGGCAGGATTCCCGGGTGGAGCTGCGAAGTCGCTCGAGGGGAGATGCCGTCTTCTCGGCGTGGGATGACTCGGTGTCGTTTGAGCTTCGAAAAAGCGTCTCGATGCCCATCTCGGTGGGGCCATCTGACCCCGGTGGTCTCTCCTGCCCTCGTGCAGGGGGCTGGACCCGATGGTTGGTAGGGTCCCGTCCAGCCTCTCACATCTATAACGCTACGCCCCGCGTGCAGGCTGGCCCCTGCGAGAGCCACTCCTCCAGATAGGAGGATTTGGGCTACGCGATGAATGGTGATGGGCAGCGGCTCTTGGGCTCTCCCCTGGCTGGCTCCTTCCGCCTTTTGGCTCAGGACAAGCGAAACGAGGGGGCATCGAAACTCAAGGCCTCCAGCTGATGCCTGCCAGGGATTTACAGACAAATAGAAAATGAGGGTTGAAGGGAGCTCAGGAGTCACGTCCCGTCCCACCCTGCTCCAAGCAGGACCAGCCCCAACTACATCATCCCAGCCAAGGCTGTGTCTAGATGGGTCTGAAACACCTCCAAGGATGGAGACTGCACCATCTCTATAGGTAACCTGCTCCAGTGCTTCACCACCCTCCTAGTGAGAAAGTTTTTCCTAATATCCAACCTGCTGCAACCTGAGCCCATTGCTCCTTCTGCCGTCTGCCCCCACTGAGACCAGCCCAGCCCCATCCTCTTTGCACCCCCCTGCAGGGAGCTGAAGGCTGCTATTCAATCCCCCTCGGTCTTCTCTTCTGCAGATCTGGGAGTATCCGAAGCCCCAGGCTGAAGAGTTTGGATGTAGGATACTTGTCAGGGGTAGCACCATGCAGACTTGAATATGCAACCTAATTCAGAACCCAGTTGGCCTGGAAGCAACATTTTAATTTAAAAAGTGTGGGTGAAATGCCTTTGTCTAATGGCCGAGGCACGAGCAGGACCCCCGACACAACATCTGCATCTTGGGGACCAAGGCTGTCGTGCTTCATGCCTTCCCCTCTGGGGAGACCTCACGCACGGCTCTCAGGCGATATCTGGAGCGGCGCCGAGGGATGAGTTTCCAGCCCTGTACGGTTCACACCCAGACCGACCTCCATCCTGGGTATCGCCCACGCGAGCCTGATGCCTGCAATGCAACTCAGCAGAGGACGGCCCTGTGCTGCGCTCCAGCCAGGGCCCCGGCGTGCCATGGGAAATACCTGCCCCGCGATCCACCCCTGCGTGCTCAGCTTTTCTCCAAGACTTCGGCTCTCCTTCTAGGCTTAAATCCAGAATGAGCAATCTAGCATGAAATCTAAACTTCAAGGGAGGTTGAGGTTGGATATTAAGAAAATCTCTCTTGCCAGGAGGGTGGTGCAGCACTGGGACAAGCTACCCTGAGAGGCGGTGCAGTCTCCATCCTTGGAGGTGTTTCAGACCCAGGTAGACAAAGCCTTGGCTGGGATGATGCAGTTGGGGCCGGTCCTGCTTGGAGCAGGGGTTGGACTGGATGTGACCCCCGAGCTCCCTTCCAGCCCTCGTTGTCTGTGATTTTGCAAAGAAATTTCAGAAGCTGAGTGGGATGTAGCCAACGAGCCCATCTAACGACCAAACCAGCATCTCAAAGAGGTCTCCCCTGGTCCAGTCACGCAAACGGGAGCTGGCCTGAATCCTGAAGATCAACAGTGACATTTCCAACTCTGCAAATCTTTCACTTAAACGCCCAACAAAGGAGCTCCTCTCCCAGCCCCAGCCTCTCGCGTCTCCCAAGGGGGTCCCGACATCCCGAGCACCTCCAACACTGTGGAGCACCATCCCCTACAAATCTTCCAGGCTCCCTGATGCAGGGGTGGCAAAAATAGGCATTCAATATTGAAATATAAGAAGTCGGTCACCCCCAGGCTGCTGCCCCGGCTGCACTAAGTGAAACGAATTAAATGGGAGAGTAAGCTGCAGCCAGATATGCGGCCAGCCCCAAGAAGCATGGAGTGGGAAAGACCTATTTGGCCATGCTGGCCCTATCTTGGCAGCTCTGTTTCCTTCCAAACCTTTATGAGAGCTGCGCCCAACTGGGCGCCAAAGCTAGCGGAGGAAGCAGGAACGATGCTCCTTTCTTTGGGCAAATTTTCCACAGTTTGATAAACCCAAGGGACAGTATCAGTGTGCTCCTAGGATGCTCCTCTATAACCCCATGGTGCCCAGACCTGGCCCCCGCACCTCTGAAAGGAGAGAGAAGCCCTCGAGAAGGGCAGCGAGGGCCATCACGGAGGGTCTTCTCTATGACGAGGGGCGATGAGGCCAGGCCTGCTCCGTTCAGAAAGGAGATGCTGGAGCGGGGTTTACAGACTATTGACGAGCGAAGAGGAAGTGGAGAGGGATTCATCGCTGACCGTCTCCCACCAGACAAGAACTGGGGGAGCAACACGAGGCGGGTAGGTAGGAGGTTTAAAACGCACAAGGCAGGTCTCGTGCGACATTGAACAGGTGGAGCTCGTTGCCACCGGGTGCGGGGGACGCTGAGGGTTTAACCAGATTCAAGGACATTTCCATAAACTGGAGATGTCCCTGGAGAAGAGGCATCAGTCGCTATCGAGCAGGTGAGCGAGGGGCACGGGCTCGGCATCACACCCTCAGTGCTGGAGGCTGCAGGGGGGAGAGGAACGGGGGAAAACCCCGCTCGCTGTCCCTCCAGCGGCCGCGTGACACCGGGCACTGGGCAAGACGGACCCGCGGTCCGACCCGCTGCATCAGTTCGTACAACAGTCATCCGAACCCCAACCCAAAGCACTCCCCAATATTTTGCCAATGCACCCAGCCCTGTCCCACCAGCGCTTGGATGCCCCATCGTGCCATCCCATAGCAATTCCCTACGTCGCACCCTGAATTACCCATTACCCGCCGGAGCAAGCCCAGGCAGAGAAGGGGTACCCGCTCCCCCGCACGCCCCGTGCCCGAGACGCCAACACGCAAGCGGGGGTGAAAGGGTGAGCAGCAGAAAGCAAGCGATTTGATGCAAGGTCAAAATTAAGCCGATATAGGGTTATTTTAAACCTCTGCATCAGTGGCCCTCAAGCTCGCCAAGCACGTGGGCACGGAGCAGAGAGAGGGTCTGACTTCAGGGACGAAGGTGGGGCTGCTCCCCTGGCACCAGACACCAATGAATCCAAAACAAACCCGGCAACCACACGTGTCATAAGAATTAAAGGCATGGTTCCCGCTTTCTAACGATGCTTTTACAGAAACCGTTCCACTGTAAAACTTTATGATTTGAATCTTTATAGCCGCCAGCAGAGCACATGTTCGCTGCCTTAAATTATAACTTAATCTCAACAGAATTGGCGCTTTCCAGCCGCTCGCAGAGAGAGGGGACGACGAGGAGGGCCCCTGTGCCCACCTGGCTCCTCGGGGGGCACGGCGGCGTCGGGCGGTGGCAGCGCGGGACGCCTGACCGGAGACGCACTTCGCGAGCACCTGGCAGCGGGAGGAGAGAGGTACCCGCAGGGCGCCGTTATGGATGTGTTTATCGCCATGATGACTGAAATGCTAATGGAGAAACAAGAATATCTAGCAAGGCAGCCAAGGGGCGAGAGGTATCTGTGTCAGGGGTCTCAGCCAGGCTTCCTCGCTCTCCCCAGGATGCCCACCCCACGAGCAAAGTCTTTGGAAGAGAAAGGAAATGCAGGAGGTGCTGGCACCCGGTATCGCATCCCCCGAGCTGTTGCACACCTTGCAGTGAACGTGTGCACGTGCTACCCTGTCCCCTTTCCCTCGGGATACCGGTGCACCTCAAAGGCCCAGCTGGGCTCCGCGACCCGCAGATGCAGCACTGCCGGGCGTTCATGACCCACGCAATCCTGCGCCCGGGGAACTACACCGGCTCCGTTTCCATTCAGGCGAGCAAACTACATCTGGTCACCGGAGCGATGCGTTTTTTAACTTTATTAATGAATCCAACTGATTAAAGAGCAGGTGTGACGTGGAAAGATGCATCCGATCCCTAAAACGTGCGGACAGATGGAGGTCTTCCACCAGCACGGCTCCTCTCTCTCAAAGCAGCGTCCACAGGGGTCTCGGCTGCCCCTTTCTTTCAGCCTCTAGCAGGTCCTTCATATTTCCGTCCATGTTAAGTTTTGCATTTCTTCATCTCTACGTAATAACTCGTCCACCCTTTTCCCCTCGACTTCTGCCTCATACAAAACTCTCCTTATCTTCTGCTCAACCCTGCTTTAAGTTCTTTCTGGAGGGTTAACTCGGAGCTGCCTTTTCCTGCCATATTCAGACACGTTTCTCACATTTTATGGTTTGGAGGCAGGAGATGATGATTTTAGCAAACAGCAAGAATTTCCACCCAAGGATTTTTTTCTCCCCTGTAAAACACTGACTTGACGGTCCAACTTTTCCAGTACTAAAACATCCCAAGCTTTTTGAAACCAGGCAGTGATTTTGTGGGGGGGCATTGAGTCTCTTCCAGGCTTTGGCAACCGCGATTCTTCCAGCCGCTACAAGACGAGTGATCGAGTGCTTATGACTTCAGCGTTGCAGAGTTGTTGGGAGAGTTCAACAGGAAGACGAAGGGCTCGGCAGAGTGCGTTTAATTTTCACATCTTGGTGAGCAGGGACCTAAACGGCCGCCTGAGGTCCCTTCCAGCCCTGTATTTCTGCAATCCCATTCTCTCGACTGCGCTAACATGGCAGGAAAAGCCGCCCGATCTGCAAGCCGGTGCAAATCCTAACCTCAGTAACACGTTCAACACGACACAACAGCATCATCAACTAATTTATATCAAACTCGCATTGGCAGAACCGAGCGAAGATCCATGCTCCCTCCATGCGGACATGTCTGCATGTCCACGTGGGAGCACGTGCAACACGACACGTGCACCCCCGGCAGAGCAGGTGCACAAGCCCCGACTTCTCCTCTCTTCTCTCCTGGCCAAGACACAAATGTCGCAGAGACAACAGGATTCAACGGCGCGGGGCACCGTGCACCGGAGGTGACGTTTTGATTTGGCTGCCTTGCACGATGCCAGGCACGGGGTCGGGAAGAAACGTTCCCAAGATCAGACTGACAAGGACAACTGGGGGTTTTCCTTCCCTCTTTGCCTCTGGCGGGGGGCACGGTCCCCTTCCTGGGCTCACCCGAAGAAGATCACCTTGCATTCAGAAGCGTGCCCGATCGTATCCCAACAATGCAGTCGGTCCCATAAAAGACTTCACCTCAAATCCCAGGCTCTCCAGGGCACGTGTACCTGGCTATGTCCATCCCGCTGCAGGCTTTTGCTCGGTCCTTGATCTTGTGCTCCCGACCTGGGGCACGCTATAGGGTCGGGGGCGTCAGTGGTTGCTTTGAGGCTACGATGAGGGATGACCTTGTGGGCATGCTCTGGATTCGTGTTTAATCGAGGGCAGCACACGGGGAGTGGGGCATGAGAGGTCCCTCTCTCCCACCACTATCAAGGCCAAACCTACAGGTCTCAACTCTGCAAGCACATCTGCACAGGTGGACCCAGGGAGCACATCTGGATGGCTGTGACCTGACCCGTGCAGACCCAGAGGCCAGCCCTGATCTTCATTCCTCCGCGGGCGTGATCCCAGCCGCACCCACCGAGCTCCTATATCCCTGGTCGTTGGCCCGAACGTCTAACCCGGCGCGGTGCCCGAGGAGCTGGGAGACACCTGGTCCGACAGATTCCCGCTCGCTGTTTCACGGTTCTCGAAGACGACACGACACCTTCGACCCTGTGTCTGCAAAGGACTAACTTGACATCCGGAGCAAGAGACAAGATGGAGTCGTGCGACCGATTCTGCTTTTGTACCCTGAAGCTCTCCCGCGAGCCGCCGTCCATCCGCCCAAAGAGCTCGTTTGCCCCCGGCTTTCATCTTCCATCTCTCCTGCTCAGCAAGTAGAGGGACCCCTCACCCTGGAGAAAGCCAGCCCGTTTGGACGGCGGTACCCTTGCCCGGTGGATCAAAGACGATGCAGTCTCCCTCTTTTGCAAGCACCTGGCCGAGACAGCTTTGCCATGAGCGCCGTGGCTGAATCGCTGAGAGAAAAAAGAGGTGATGCAGATACACGAGACCCCTAGAAGCAGTGGCAGGCTGGGATGCAAGGGGCTTGCCCATGACGTGCTTTGCGATTCCTGCCCTTATTTCCTCTCCTATAGAAGTGCCTTTGTTCCCGCATGCCCCCCACTACCTAGGCACCGATGCCCAATTGCCACCTTGCAGATCTCCCGCTCGGCAGCGAAGGGCTCCTCTGCTCAAAGTGCCTGCAGGACTGCTCTGATGAGCTTTCATGTTAACAGGAGGATCCCATCCTATTTGCCTGGCGCTGCTCTTCCTTTCACAAATCCGGGTAGCGGAGGATTTGGTCACCTTTGACTGCGGAGCGGAGCAGCACGAGCAGAACAAAGGGTTTTCTCAGTGGCTCTGTCCTATTCAGTTGGATGGTAAGTGCTGTGCGAATGCCTCATTAAGGTGGACAAAGTTTGGGCAGGAGGGGCCCATTGCCTGCGCGCGGCGAAGAGCAGGCGATCTTTGATAAGCCCGCGGGGAGAAATCAGAGGGCTACAAGTGCATTAACCTCGTGCAACGTGTAATGCTGCGATGCCAGGCAAAGGGCTCCTTGTCCCGAGGCAATGAAGGGAACCTCAACGCAAAGGATAACCGAGGCACGAGGGTCAAAGACTGGCTTTGAGCTTGGACCTGGAGGGCCACGACGGCCTGCAGAGTGAAAACGTGGGCGCAGGTAGGACTCTGAACCCAGCGGAGCAAGAGGCGTCCGTCCCAGCAGGAGGTGCAAGCGGGGAGGTGCGTTTGCTGGCCGTTAGCATGAAGCCTAATCCGTCTTTGCAAAGCTTGGAAATAGGACTACACCTAATCCATCTGGCTGCCTTTTTCCCTGCCCCAAGTCCACACCCAGGCAGGTTTAATTGTCGCAGCTCAGTCCCGGTGTAGGCTCAAGAGGAGGGCAGAGAAAGCGCTTCAAGGACGTCCTTGAAAAAAATACGACATGGACGTCAACTCGTGGGAGACTCTCGCCCAGGACTGCCCCGAACGGAGGAAGATCTGCTGCCAGGATCCCAGTGCTTTGAAACCTCGTGATGGCGACGGGAGATGGAAAAGCGGGACTGGCAGACACAGCGTGAACCAAGACCCCCGAGCCACCCACCCCGCATGCCCGAGCTGCACTGGTCCGTCTATCCCAAAATCGGCCTCATCAGCCATCTTCGGACCCACAAATGAGACAATTGTGGATGACAAATCACCCTCGGCCGCGTGGGATTGCTCAAGACTAAAAGAATTGGCCAAGGTAATTTTGGCGCCACTGTCTTGGAGAACTTGTGGAAGTTGGGTGAAGTCCCGAATGATGGGGAACGGGCAAATATAGAGCCCGTCGTTAAGAAAGGGAATTACAAACCCATCAGCCAGACCCCAATACCTGCAAAGATCATGAAGCAGGCCCTCAAGGGATCTATTATGAAGCGCCTAGAGAGCAAGGTGATCCCAACTTACCCTTGCCAGCCTGGATTCACCAAGAGCAAGCCATGCCTGACCAACCTGATCTCCTTCTCGGATGAAGTGGCGTTGCGGGGGAGCAGTGGATGGGATACACCTTGACACCGTTTCCCACAACGGTCTCATTAAGAAGCTAAGGAAATGCAGACTAGGCGGCTGTGCTCAACGAGCAGTCGTTAACGGCTCAACATCAGGTGTCTAGTGCGGTTCTCCAGGGGTCGGTCCTGGGCTGGTGCTGTTCAACATCTTCATTCGTGATTTGGACAATAGGATCCAGCGCGCGCAAAGCAAATTTGCACGCGACGCCACGTTGGGTCGAGTTGCAGACAGGCTGGAGGGCAGGGCTGGGCTCCAGAATGACCTGGAGAGGATGGAAAAAAATGGCCCACGATCAACCAGGTGAGATTCAACAAGGACAAGTGCAACGTCCTCAATTTGGGGTGGACCAACTGCATGCACAAATCCAGCCTGGGCTGCAGGACTGCAGGGACGGATCCGGGGGTTACAGCGGATGCTAAACTGTGTGCTCCTGCTGCAAAAAAGCCAGCAGCATCCTGGGCTGTATGAACAGGAGGGTCACTTGCAAACCAAGGGCAATGGTTCTCCCACTCGTTCGGCACCTGGAGCCCCGTGTCCAGGTTCGGCCCTGCACTTCAAGAGGGATGTGAGCACTTTGGGACGAGCCCAGCACAGAGCAACAATGATTCGGGGCCTGGGAGGCAAGACTGAGGAGGAAGGGCTGGAAGAGCTCGACTCATTTAGTCCAAAGAAAAGAAGACGGAGGGTGGGTTGATAACAGGCTTCAAATCCCGGAAGGATGGAGACAGGCTCGTCTCTGTGGCTGCAGGGGACAGGACTGGGAGCAATGGCCTCAAGCTGTGGGGAGAAGTCAAGGTCAGGACAGGGAGCCCAGGACCATGCCTTCCTAATTTTGGTGTCTGAAGCACGAAAAGCAGCTGACCCCGCCGGTCTCCAAGAAGCCCACCACCGTGGCGAGGTCCACACGCTCCCCGCAACGGGGCAGTGGGGATGTGGGGCTCTTCTCTGGAAAGGGAAGCGGTCCTCCTAAGCTTCTGCCCCCGTGTCTCCGCCTCCGGGCCAGGCAACGCGCGTGTAGGCTTAGGGTTAGGGTTAACCTGGCTGACCCTCTGCTTCTCAGCATCACGTTTCGTGACCGGGAAAGCTGCTCCTGAGGCTTTTCTACTGGCGCGCCCTCCAGAACCGAGCCCGGTGACTTCTCCTCGGAGGATTTCCGCTTCCCAGCGTCTGCAGGGCTCGGCTGGCGTCACGCAGGGTTTGAGCAATTCGCTGAGCGTCTGATCCGGCTGCATTGAAATCACTGACGAGGGTGACGACGAAGTCTGTTTCGAGCTGTTTTAAAGCGTAGCCGCCGGCAGCTTTGAGAGACGAGGAAACTGAGGCACAGGGAAGGTAAGTGAGAGGCGGCGCTCGAGCGGGGAGGAGACCTCAGGAGTCCCCGGTGCTCACGCCGCCCCGATCCGTGCCCAGCACGTCCTATAGTGCCCGTTGCACGCCGGCTGGCGGGCAGAAGCGACGAGGTCTGGTTTTATATTACGGTACGGCTGTTTTCCACGGCGGGCTGCGGCCCCAGGTCGAGGGGCGAGGCAGCTGCAGGGCCACGGTGGAAGAGCATTAAGCCGATCCAAACACCCCGTACTTTAAGAAATGCGAAGCGTGCGATGCACGATGCCCTTCATCGCCAGGAAAGGGGAAGACGAGGAAGAGCTGTGGCCAGAAGGTAAGACAGTGCATCTGCCGCTTGCCAGGTGACGGTTTGCAAGAGATGCTAATTCCGGGGGGCTCTTCAATTAAGCTAATTTGCACATCACTGATGACTAGGGCCCAAAGTCCCTGCCCCAAAGTGCTTATGTCCTGAATAGCCTGAGGATTAGGAGACCTCACAGGACTCTGGAAGTCAACACATTGTCATTTGCTCTGATTTTAAGTGTTTCTTAAGGGCCTTCGGAGCGGGAGAATCGGAGGAATCGTGGGAGAAGGCATGATCGGATCAAGGATTCGACCTCCGCTCTCCTCCTGCGCCGATAATCCCCCGCACATGTCAACAGTAGCTCCATCCAAACGAGGAGGCCACCGCCCGGGGAGCAAGGAATAAGGCCCTGCATTGCACTTCCGCAGCCTCCGGGCTCGGGGCAGGACCGGTGGCTTCAAAAGCCGCCCCGATGTCCCTCGGGGGCACCTGACAGCCGGGTCCGATCCTACGCCCCCCTTCCTGTTGCATCTGGGAAGCAGAAAGCAAGCCCAGCGGTGCGCATGGCGGGCACGCTCCTGGTCCAGGATCATAGACAACGAGGGTTGAAGGAGGTCACGTCTAGTCCAGCTCCAAGCAGGACCGGCCCCAAGTGCATCGCTCCAGCCGGGTCTTAAAACGCCTCCAAGGATGGAGATGGGAGGGTATTTGGCAGGGGAGCCCTGCGTGGAGCAGCACGGCGCTTCGTGCTGCCCGGGCAGGTCTTGCACACTCAGCAGAGCCGTGTGCATGCACGGAGGCTGTCCAACACGGCCCGGCAGCCAAGGGTCCTCGGTCAGACATAAGAATTAAAACACAAGACTGCAAGCTCTCAGCCCCCAGGAAGCTGGCACGGCTTCTCGACGAGGCTTTGAACCTGGACACCCCCCGCCCCTCCGACCACGCTCGCCCCGCGGGATGGACTCGTCTTGAAGGGTTTCCTCTTCCGTTCCCATGTCGAGACTTGCACGCACGTGCTCCTTCCCCACCTGGCCTCGCCACCGAGCGGGTCGAGAGCACGACTGCGTACCCACGACGCCCGTTATTTCTCGGTAATAAATGACAAGGACACGCTGCAAAGCAAATGCAATCAGACGGCTGAAGGAAGGCGGTGGGCTCTTGCAGGCACAAGGGAAAAGGAGGAATTCAAGGCACCCACGAGCACCGGTCGCAGCTCGGACCCGACAGGGACGGTCGCGCACAGCCCGCCTGGGAGCTCGCTCACGCTCGGACGCCGCGGCAGTGACGGGCAGCCTGGAGATATCCGAGGCAGATAGATCGATTATGCTGGTAGCAGTCACCTTGGAGCAATATTTGCCTGTCACAACCCCACAATGAATTGACTAACATTTAGGGCCTAGCCCGATGCCCACGGAAGTCAATGAGGCGCTTTACATTTACTTCGGTGGCTGCCGGATCAGGCCCGCAGGGACTGCTAAAACATCACCGCGCTCCCGTCGGCGGTGGAAGTTACACAGACGCGCCGAGAGCAGAAACGAGAGCCGCGAGGCAGGGCTTTGCCCTGGGCTGGGCGATTTACCGGGGGGCGAAGGGGGTCGGCTGCATTCGGCCCACACCCCGTTTTGGGCAGAGAGCAAGCACGCGCGTGCAACACGGGACGCCGCGTACGAGCAAGCCAGGACACGGTGCCGGCACCCGTGACGCATCACACGGCACGATGCGCGTGCAATACAGTGCTTGCACGAATGTAACGCGGGGCCGGGGCTGCACGCATCTCTGGAGACACGAAGTCTCAACATCCGCCTCTGCACCTCCGAAGCAACTTAACGGGCTTGCCCGGCGCGACGTGGGATTCGCACCGGCATCGCCGGGAAGAATCGGGGCCGCCGCGGAGAGGGACGGCGCGTGTGCGAGTTGCGCGGCCGAGCCCCGGCGGCATGCCGCGCCGCGCCGCTTCCCGAGTGCAGATGGATACCTCGAGAGGTCCTTCTCCTCGGTAAATAATTCATAGAAAACAAACAATCCCGGGTCTGTTTGGAGAGGAACAAAATATTTCTTTAGAAAAGTGAAGTGATTAAGTGCGCGAGGAGCTGGAGATGACAGCTGGTGTCTGCAGCTCCGATGAGTCACCTTCACTCCCACTCGGGCGGGGAAGCACGGCCCTTTTTTTTAACCCTTCGAGATTCCCGGGAATGATTTGTCACCGGGGTTATTAGCATTTCTCCCTAGATATCGACAGCTTGTCTTTCCTCCTTCCAGCCAGTGAGTGATTTCTTCACACGCTCGCCAAATATAGCCAAATCACCATGGTAAACGTATTGACAGAATCATATTAACAGCTGCCGAGCATTTACAGGGCTGTAAGTTATACAAAAAAAGAGGGAAGGAAAACACACATGGAAATAAACCAACTCTGATCAGCAGTGACAAGCATTTATTTAGGAGTCGCCGGCTGGAACTATTTTTTATGCTTTAATTGCTAATTATAGGCTCCCACACAAGCGCGGCCTGGGACCGAGTTATATACTGCTCCGCCACCCTGCCCCACCGCCTCGCACGCGGGAGGCGGCGGCGCGCGGCATCCACGGCACCCCAAGTCCAGACGTCGGCTCGGACGCCGCCTTTCCGAAACGCAAACGTGCAAAAGGCCGGCCCGGGCTGGGCTCTCCGCCGGACCCACGCGCTCCCGGGATAAGCGAGCTGCAGGCGTGCGCCAGCCCTTCGCGCCCGCAGCCCGTTTCCGGGCACGTGGACACAGGACCGCGCGAGGCAGCTGCTTACGCCCCGACGCCTTCCTTCCCAGACGCACGGCCATTTGCGTTGGTCTGATACAAGAGAGCACATCTACCCAAAGCACCTTGTCTACCAAGTCCTTACCCCAGCACGGCCACGCCGTGCCCAAAGAGCCACCCACCCGGGCGGGCGTCGGGGCACGCGCCAGCTGCCTTTGCAAAGGGCTCCAAGACGAATCGGACAACGTGAGAGCCGCGCAGCTCAAGAGAGAGGGCCAAACCCGACACGCCACCGCATCCTCACCGCTCCGACGCCATCGCAGACCGAGGCTGGGATCCTGGATCCTTCTCCAGCAGCATCTCCGAGCCGTCTCCTCTCGTGCTAACCTGCAAACCCCTCTCTGCCAGGGGCTCCCAGGCCAGCCTGGGCAGGGGCTCAGCCCCCTCCCCGCCCCCGGCCATCTGTTGCTTAGTTACAACTCCCTAAAGTCTTGAAAAACTGGTTTTCTCTGGAGAGCGAGGACCGCCTCACCCCGCGCTCTCAGCTCTTAACGGCCAACTTTTGCCAGCCTGGTGCTACCGCCCCTCGGGGGTTTAGCTCAGAAGGAGCTAAAATGGCATCAGGAAGGCAAAAAAAACCCCCAAACCAACCCTTGTAGCCCAAAAGGAGTTTTCCTCCATAGCCCGATGCAGACGCAGGCAGCGTGCTCCTGTTCGGCGGCAGAAACGAACTGCCTTCTTGCATCCGTGCTGGCCTCGGGCTGCTTTACCGCTCCACCCGGGACGAGCGCGGACCATCTGCAGACCATCCTCAGCCTGGCGAAGGGGGTTGGTGCCCGAGAGTTTGCAAAGAAGTTTTTTTTTCCTCAACCATTTGAGTTGGTCTAAGAAAAATTACCGGATTTACCCAACGAGCCTTGCCCGCCTGCGACCTTGGATGACCACGGCTGTGACCTACACCCCTGCCGCAGAAACGATGCACCGTGCCCGGAAGAAATGCCTCGTCCCGCAATGCGTGCGAGAGCCGCGAGGGAGAGCCCCAGGAAACGCATCCTCCAGGGCTGTGCTTCTCATCCGACCTCCCCACGCTTGGTCCAGCCTGGCTTTCAGATGCCTCCAAGGGGCTTGCGGAAAACGGAGGTCACGGCCGTCTTGGACAACTCCATCCTCGTCACCAGCTTCTTCCTCTTCATTCGAGCCAACCGTCCTCATCAGGCTCGCTGGCGCCTTCTCCCATTCACGTCCCATCCTCACGCCGTCAGGCAGACCCTGGCAGCCTGCACTGGTGGGAACTTTACCAACCCGTGCCCATTCAGCATCCGTGTCCTTAGCCATCCCTGTTCCCTAAATGCCACCTATTCACATTTTCAGCTCCAAAATCCTGGTCTCATGGGGTAGAAGAAGTTGTTCTCAACACTGCCGTGGGACAGATGTGGAGTTGCTCATCATAGAGCAATCCCTTGTACAGGCCCAAAGGACGGAGCCTCGCTGCGAAGAGCCACCGCTGACAGCCTAAAAGCAACCCACAGGTCCAGGCGCTCCCCATGGGGGCAAGGGAAGGGGATGATAACGGTCCAAAATGAGCCGCCGACATCATCAGACCTGGAGGTTTTGCTCCGCACCGCACGTGCCTAAGGCACCGCTGCCTTCGAGCAATGGGACCCCCCAAGACCCCGCTCGAGGGAGGTCTCGTGCCCGTCTGCTCAGCGTGGTCTTCCCCACCTGGGGAGAGGAGTTGACCCATGCAACATTAAATGAGCAAGGCTCAGTCTGTTCAATCAGCAAGTCAATAATAAGCGTTTGTTAAAGGGATTTGGAGGCCACAATTTGGGCACCTTGCCTAGCCAGCCACCCAGAGAGCCATGCAGCAAGAGTGGGGGCATTTGGAAATGATAAAGTCAAGCATCCAACTGGCGCGGGAAGGTTTCAGCTCAGACGGGCGACGAGGCGCACCCAGGTGCCGTGCCGCTGGCGCGAGCTATCGGGTGCCCATACAGTCTAGCTCAAGATACAGCTGCTATTGAGACCCTCGAATTTGGCAAGTCCGTGCAAAGCTGAATTCCTCTGTTCGACCACGTGGCTTTATCTCGTCATGAAATGGGGGGAAAGGGGTGTGGGGACAAGAAGGTGAGCCGTCATCTCACTGCACCCCAAGCGCAGGCACGTCTGCTCACCCGCTGGTCCACCAGGCATCCTAGCCCCATGACAAGAGCACGCAGTGCGTCCTCACAAGTAGCTTTTCCTTCCCCAGCAAGGGAAAGCCTGAAGG
The DNA here is from genome assembly GCF_030867095.1 of Alligator mississippiensis. Classification (NCBI taxonomy): domain Eukaryota; kingdom Metazoa; phylum Chordata; order Crocodylia; family Alligatoridae; genus Alligator; species Alligator mississippiensis. The sequence goes on along the minus strand of NC_081828.1, from coordinate 1,718,030 downwards.
GAAAAGACAGGAAACGATGCACAGGCAAGCGGGAAGCCTGCGAGCAAGGCGGGCATGGATGGATCGGCGATCTGGACCGCTGCCCAAGAGGAAAACTAGAGAACAGAAGGGCCAACCTCGGGGACAAGGTCCTACGGCCACCCGCCGTCCGAAGGGGCTGCGAGTGCGAGACCCGATGCTCTGGGACGCCGGGATTTCAGCCGGCTCCAGCCATTCCCCCTCTCGCCCCGCGAACAGCCTTAACGGCAGCGTGACGGAGGTCAGCTCTGCACTGGGCAGGCCACATCTGGAGTGCTGTGTCCAGCTGTGGGCCCCACTGCAGAAAGGATGGGGACACATTGGAGAGTCCAGCAACAAAAATGGTGAGGGGCTGGGGCACAGGACTGGTGAGGAGAAGTGGGCTGACTGAGTCTGCAGATGACTATGGGGGATTGAACAGCAGCCTTCACCTCCCCGCTGGGGGGTGCAAAGAGGATGGAGCTGGGCTGGTCTCAGTGGGGGCAGACGGCAGGACAAGGAGCAATGGGCTCTGGTTGCAGCAAGGGACATTGAGGTTGGATATTAAGACAAACTCTCCCGAGGAGGGTGGTGAAGTGCTGGAACAGGCTCCCCGGCGAGGTGGTGCAGTCTCCATCCTTGGAGGTTTTGAAGACCTGGGTAGACAAAGCCTGGGCTGGGATGATGTAGTTGGGGCTGGTCCTGCTTGGAGCAGGGGTTGGACTAGATGTGACTTCCCAAGCTCCCTTCAAACTTCATTTTCTAGGATTCCCCAATTCACTCCAGCCTAGAGACTCTCCCAGCAGCTCACTTCTGTCCCGTGCAAACTCTGCCCCGTCTGTTTCCCGCACCCCGAGTTCCTCTCCTCCTTCGAGGAGCAGCGGGCAGCGTTTCCCGCACAGCGGTCGGAGCCGGAGATCGCTCAGCAGCACCCAGACGCCTTGCAGGAGACCTGGGCAAGGAGGCGATGCCCCCCGAGCAGGGCAGGAGGGGAAGCGATCCTGGGGGCATCCCTGCCGCTTCTCCCCCGCGTTCCCAGGAAAGCGCTCGCGGGAAAGTCCGGCCTGAACAATGCCAGGGATCTCAACAAACACCATTTCAAAAGGCAGGGCCAGGGACCAGCCCCCCCGCCCCGACCCCTCCGCCACTCCACTCCATCCTCCCTTGCAATCAACTCGAATCAGCTTAATAAAATAAACTCCTTAAGGCCAGAGCTGTAAAAGGGAGAGAAACCCCCCTCCATCTCCCTGACTATTAAGCCTCTTAGAAGTTAGAAGGCTGCTAAAGAAAGTGAGACCGTGCCAAGCGGCTTAGGAAAGCCCCGGGGAAGGGGGGCCGGGGAGGGTAAGACATGAGCCGCGGCGGTTGTGGGTGGAACGGCGTTACCAGCCGAGGTTTGGGGCTCCCACCGCGTTGGGTGCATCCCAGACAGCTGCATCTGCAACTGCGTTGGGCATTGCTTCCTCTTCCAGCCGGCAAATCAAGGCCCTGGGTGCAGCAGGGAAAGGAAAGGGATCAAGAGCTCAAAAGGCTGGGATGGGAGGCACGGAGGAAACACGGCCCTTCGCGTTAGCCCTCAACACCAGATGTTCAGGGTGGGCACAGACACGTGTCCTTGAGACACGGCCTGCGCCTTCCCAGCAGAGACGGCACCGTCCAAACGCTTTGGAAGAGCTCGTGGGCTAGTCTGGATCGGGCCCGTGTCTGCCCCGATGCAGCCTCCGTCCCGTCCTTTACACCCAGAGCATCTTCACGTTGAACTCGTGAGGCTGCGTCGACCCCAGGGGCACGACGTGGTCCAGGGGAGCTTTCAGGAGAAGCATCCCGCGGGAACCGGGGCATACGTGAACCTGCTTGCTCGCACGCAGCCAACAAAGGATATTCTCCGAAGAGCGCCCTTCCCTCCCTCGCTTCCTCCCTCCGTCCCGAGCAGGCCATGGAGCCCGGTCAAGACTTCCCCAGAATAGGTCAGGGAACAGGTGTCTGGCATCCTGACAGACGTGACTCATCCGGGACCTGAGATGTCTGTATTAGGCGTGCAAAAATGTGCAATCATCAAGAGCAATGCACTTTCTAGCAAGCGCAGGAGGCCCGGCCTGGCCCGGCCCTGCTACTCTCTTCACCACTGAGGTGTGAAAGCGCGCCGCGGTCCTGAATGCAACGCTGCCGGGACCTTCGAGGTCAGGGTGCACGGCAGAGACGTACGGGGAAGGAGTTGGCTAAAGATGCACAAAACACAAGAGGAAGAGCCGTGCAGGCCGGCGTTGGCCAGGATCTCATTCTTCATGTAGGAGAGCTCCCTCTAGGTTAAACAGGCCGGTATTTCAGAAGCCGTCGCTCCAAGCGTCCACGGTCTGCTCTCACTTCTCTTATTTCTGTAGCTGCAGCAGGGAGGGCCTGTTATTGAGGGAGCCGGGAAGCACCCTGGAAAACACGGCGCTTGCTTTCTGCTGCACCGGCCGGTCCCCAAGGGCAGGGTCGTATCGGACGGGCAGTGGCGTGAATCTGGAGCGACTCCTGCTACTCCAGGATTTACACTCAGACCTGAATTCGAGCATCCCCGGAGCACAGTGTCTTCCTACACTGGACCTCTCGGCCAAAAACAGAGTCGCGCCGGGGATGCGAGTCTGTCCCCAGCAATCAGATTTGCCCTTTACCCGAATGCGAAGCCTTCAAGGAGCAGCCCTGCAGCACCCGGGGTCGGGGACTGGCCGAGCCGGAGACGGAGAAGACGGCGGGAGCTTGGAACGAACCCGTTCCGCCCGTCGCCGCCTCGGACCACAGCTTCCCGGTTTATTCCTATTTTATCGGCGCCGCTAATAAACACGCAGCTCGCTTGAACCAGCGCAGCAGGTAGCTCTCGTTTACAGCGCCACGCAACCAACTGCGGCTCTCGGGCCCTGCTCTGCTATGCAGCATAACACCGGCAATAAAACACAACCGTACTTGCCGCCGCGCCCGCGCTGCCGCCCGGTACGTGCCGCACATTAAAGGAACGAATCCGGAGCGCAGAAAAGGAGCTCGCCGCTTCCGCGCCGAGGCGTCGTGTCCAAAGCACAGCCCCGTTTTTATTTCATTTTATTTTTCAGACAGGAGAAGAATGCTGTTTGATTAGGAGTTTATGGCGTGTTTATCATTTTTATCTCCGAGACACTCGCCAGCTTGCTCTTCGGGTCTCGCTGATTTAGTAGGTCTTTTCCCCTGTAGACAATGCAGAGGGTTATATGATAACCATAACTCTGCATGTTGTAGATGCATTTCCGTTGCTGGTAACGCGCCGCTTTTGGTGTGGTGCTTGTAAAACTTCACTGCAGAGCCACAGGAATTGCCAGCCTGACTCAGACGTTTGACCCGTCGAATCCAGGCTCCCGTTTCCAACAGCGGCCAGTATCGGTGTCGGGTAAAAAGCACAGCTTGCTAGGATCCCCCTCTAACCTAGAGCCGTGCTGACGGCAACGATAATGCTTGCTACCCATAGAGCGTCGCCGTGCAGAAGGGGCAGGGTTATCCATGGTGCAGATGGGGAAACTGAGGCAACCTTCCTAAACCGAGTCAACAGCAAGAGCCAGGACTCCTGTCGGTCAGGGCAGCCAGGCCCTTGGCAGAGTTGATGGAGGGCACAAGCTGAGCTCTGCAGGTGTCTGGGGCTCATTCCCCTTTGCTTTTCACCCACCCCTTCCCCTCCACAAACGAGTATTTAGCATAAGAAGAGAGGCCCGGGCTGCAGGGAGGCATCCGCGGTCCCTTGTTGGCAGCAGGGAAAAGGCAGCTGGCTGCAACCCAGCTGGGACCGGGGGACGAGGCTTTTCACATCTGGTTAAGTACTGCTAAACCCTCCGACGAGCTGCCTAATTATTACAGCACTTCTGCTGAAAATTAGCACGCTTGGCTGACTGTGCCGGGGCAGAACCGGGGGGCAAGCAGCTGCCCCCAGGAAAGGGGCTCGCGCCTGGAGCCGGAAGGGGCTTTTCCTGTGTGGGTCCTGCTGGGAAACTTGCTTCCCCCCGCACATTTTGCCAGTTCGGGGCAGAATTTGGCCCAGCCTCGGCAGCCCATGCAGGGAAGCCAACGGTGCAGCCTGCCAAGTGCCCTCGTGCCACACAGTTATTGTGAGACCACAAGAAATGCAGGCAGCATGGCACAAAGCGGGGCGAGCGGAGCCGGGGGCAGACTTGCAGGCCTTGCCTTGCCCTCGCCTGGCTCTCCATCCACCCGCCCGCGCTGGGGGGCTGCAAGGGGAAGGCCCCGTCCGCGAGGGACCAGCGCACAGGGGACAGGAGCCGAGCTCGCTGGAAGAGTGCCCTCGCTGACCGGTGCCCACACCAGGGCTGGGAGTAGGTCGTGGCATCCTAGAAAACGAGGGTGGAAGGGAGCTCGGGGGGGTCGCATCCAGTCCAACCCCTGCTGCAAGCAGGACCAGCCCCAGCTGCATCATCCCAGACACGGCTTCGTCCACCCTGGTTTTGCAAACCTCCAAGGATGGAGACTCCCCACCTCTCTGGGTGACCTGCCCCAGTGTTTTACTACCTTTCTAGTGAGAAAGGTCTTGCTAATATCTAACCCCCTAATTCCTCACGGGCAGCCCCATTCCCCCTGCATCGGCATCGGCACGACAGTGCATTGCCTCTACCAGCGACGGGGACTGGCCCGTAGTCCAAAGGTGACCCTGAACTTGCAAAAGTTCGCCCGGGACCACGGCGAAGGCACCTCTGAGGGGGCGAGCGGGTGTCAGAGGAACACGCAGGACAGGGAGAAGTACGGCACGAAGAGGGCGGACGCCGCCTGCTCCTCGGAAACGAGACCTCGAAGCACGGCTGTACTCGGGGGGCAGCGAGCCCGAGCGTCTCGGGGTATCGATGCGCGCGGGAAGGAGCAGGGCTGCTTGCACAAAGCTGCCCTCACCGTCTCGGTCCGCAGACGTCTCGGAGACCCCGACCGCCGGAGCCGACGGCAGACGACGACAAACAGGACGACCCGCGGCTGCAACCTCTGGACGTTTCCTGGCAAATCTGACCCCCTCGCTCTCTCCAGCGCAGAGATGGCAGCTCCACGCCTGGTTTCGAGCGTTTCTTGGCAGGCTGAAGGAGGACAAAAGAGGCGTTTTGCTGAAGCCGTGGGTGAAAAAGGCTCGGCTGCAGCCAGGCCCCCGATTCCACTTCCAAATTATAATATTTTAAGTACCTGAAAATAAATATTTTGTCAGCTGTTGAGAACGAAGAAGTGGCTTCAAGCTCCCAGAGAGGGGAACCCTGCCGAGAGGAGCGAGGCGGAGAGCGTTTGCTGCAGGACGCGCTTCCCCGTCTCCTCCCAGCACCGACGTCCAGACCTGCCCTGACCCTGGTGGGACGGGACCGCGTCTCACACCTTCCCCACGGCAGTTCAGGGGAAAAGCCCTTTCTGCTCAGCTAAGAAGAGCAGCTGCAGAAGATGCACGCTGGCATTGAGTCTGCAGAAGGGAAGCCCGAGGGGGATTGAATAGCAGCCTTCACCTCCCTGCAGGGGGGCTGCAAAGAGGATGGAGCTGGGCTGGTCTCAGTGGGGGCAGACGACAGGACAAGGAGCAATGGGCTCAGGCTGCAGCAAGGGACGTTGAGGTTGGATATAGGAGAAACCTTCCCACCAGGAGGGTGGAGAAGCACTGGAATAACCCAGGAAGGTGGTGCAGTCTCCATCCTTCAAGGTGTTGAAGACCCAGGTAGACAAAGCCTTGTCTGGGATGATGGAGTTGGGGCTGGTCCTGCTTGGAGCAGGGGTTGGACTGGATGTGACTTCCTGAGCTTCCTTCCCACTCTCATTTTCTAGTATTATGTCCCCACATCCATCAGTAGGATTCAGAGTTAACCACCCGACGCAGCGCTGTCCACCCCGCTGCTTCGCACTACGCCAGGCCGTGCTCCCAGGGATTTTCACCACACCTGTGAGACCCAGAAACACATTTTTTCTTTCCCTCACCCCCAATGAAAACATGAATTTTGAAGAAACCAAAGGACGGCCGATGCCAACGCCATGGCCCGCCCGCCCGGCGCGCACGCCAAGGAGAGGAGGAGATGGGGCCCAGGGTTTCTCAAGGGGAGAGTTATCCCAGCGGCATGAATTCTTCCGGGTTTCTGGATGGGACCCGTGGTAAAACCCACGGAGGAAGGGACCCCTCCCTCCCCAACAGCTTCCTGGAAGAAGATCACAACGAAGGAGCGAACTCGGCCACCTGGGCCCTTGCTATGCGGAGACCATTGAGGCGAGGGCACACGAAGAACGCGGGGAGACAGGCACCCATCCCTTGGACGAACAACACTGCCCTTCCTCCCCAAATGATGGGGGTGGGAGAGGGAGACCCCGACCCCCCCCAATAAACCAGAAGGCAGTTTTGCAACAGAGCTAATTGCAGCCCAGAAAGGGTTAACCCCCCCAAACTCTCCTCTTGGGCTTTTCCATCAGCCACGCAGGACACACCGCAACGCCACGAGGTGGAGGCCGGGCCCGTCAGGAAGGAAGCCAGCGCGTCCAGAGTTTTGTTGTTCTAAAGACTTTTTTTTTTTTGTTTTAATTTTATTTTACGGCTCAGGAAGGAAGCTGGAGCCTGGGCTCCGACTCCAAGAATGTCGCTTACTCATCCTTCCCTGCATTATTCCTTTTATCTCCCCCTTTCATCTACCTTACCCCAGTTCTTCCCCTCTTTCTCTGCCCTCCTGCTCTTCAGCGCAGTTCATCCAAGTTTCCTTGCTTTTTTTAAACTTTGGCCACCGTCCTTTAAAACAAGCAACCGCCGCTGCATGCGTTAAGCCAGCCTCCGCCTCACCCGCACGTGGGCACTTCAGCCTTGGCAGGACCCGCCGGGGACTTCTGCGGCGTCCACGTCCGAGCTCCTCCCAAGCAAGGAGCTTGCCCTCAGCACCCTCTTGCAAGAGGAAAATGCTGCAGGGGCCCCCTTGCAGGATCACAGGCAACGAGGGCTGGAAGGGATTTTAGGAGGTCACGTCCAGTCCAACCCTGCTCCAAGCAGGACCAGCCCAACTACATCATGCCAGACACGGCTTTGTCTACTGGGGTCTTATGCACCTCCAAGGATGGAGACAGCACCGCCTCTTTGGGGAGCCGCCAGTGCTTCGCCACCCTCTTCATGAGCAAGTTTTTCCTAATATCCAACCTCAACTTGCCTTGCTGCAGCCTGAGCCCATTGCTCCTTGTCCTGCCATCTGCCCCCACTGAGACCAGCCCAGCTCCATCCTCTTTGCAGCCCCCCGGCAGGGAGGTGAAGGCTGCTATTCAATCCCCCTCGGTCTTCTCTTCTCCACGTGGTCAGCGAGGAGTCTTCCAAGCGAGAGTCTGGAGCCCGAAGCACGAGTCCTTCCTCCCGTCTCTTGTGGGTGCAGCTGCGGGCGACGCTCATGTCACAGTGGGTATTGCAGAAATGCCCAGTAAGACACGGGCCAGAAAATTTCTATTAAAAAAAACACACTTCCATAGGCAGAGAGCAAGCTGGGGCAGAGCCCACGCCCAGCTAAATGCCTTAGCTACTGTGGTCACGAATGCCGTTCGCCTGGGGGCCTGCTGGGATAGTCCAGGGGACGCCGCCAGGCATCGCCCTCTCTTCCCTGTGCATTGGCAGTGGGGGAAACTCTCAGCAGGGAAGAACCGGGCGATGCATTCAGATGCCCTCCGGGCCCTCGTGCAATCCCACCTGGGTGCAACTTCTGAACCAGAGCCACCGCTGACGGCATCCCAGCGGGAGACACCCACACGCGAACAAGCACGAGGAGCATCCAAGCTCCTTCCCTCCCTGCCAGGCCTACGTGCTGGGTCCAGTTCTGAGGGTACCGGTGCAAGGTGTACTCCAGATCGAGTGCAAGGCGAGAGCTTCGCTGCCTCGCTGACCCACGACGATCCTCCAGCCATGTCCCCTCTCCTAGGACTCCCACCGACCGCAGGACAGGGCTTGCTAATGTGGGCAGGGGCTGTGCAACCCTGCACAACACGGCCGTCCTGGCCCCATAACCGTGCCCCTGCGCCCGCTCTATTCCAGCCGGTCCCCGGGATTTCTGTATCCGCCTTTGCAGGGCTATCCTGCCCGTCACACCGCTCTCATTGCAGACCCTGCCTTTATTCTGCAAACAAATTCCCCTTCCAGCCCGTGCCAGCCCTATGCTCCACCAGCGCCCTTCACCCTTTGACCTACACTTCCCTGCCCACCACCGCGGCTCCACATCATGAATGAACACTGGCTGCCAGTCATCACGCAGCTGGCTTTGCAATCAGGGCCAGGATGTACTGCACGCACGTGCATCATACGATAGCCGGAGGAAAGGGGATGGGACAGCCGCTGTGCTAGGCAGGCGGGGTAGCCACGTAGAGGTGGTGCCCCCCCGTCTCTGCTGCACATCTTCCTCCAAGTGGCACATCTGGTTGTATGAATTCGCACAGGCCGGGGCCTTTATCCCAGTATCACCCACTTCCTGGGGATGCTGAGGTCGCCCATTGCTCCGTCACCCCGATAAAGCGAGCCGGTGGCTGAGCGCCCACGTCGAGGCATGCTTCCCTGGAGAGGCAGGAGGTGAGCGAGCAGCAAGGGACAGCCGAGATAAATGCAGAGCCCGCGATGAATCATTGCAGCGGTGACTGGAAGTGAAACCGGTCTGCAGCTCAGAAGGCGAGCGAGCCGAAGACGCTGGGCTCCTGCAGCCAGATGCTGCAGACTCGGGCTCGTCGCTGGCCGGGGAGCCGCACGGTCCCTTCTGCAGGCCGGAGCCGCTTTCCACAGGTGCGCAGCACCCTCCACGGCACTCCCCGCACGAGACAGAGAGCGCCGCAGCACCGGCAGGATCCAACCCGCTGCAAACAGAGCGGAGGAGAGCCGCTGTCCTTTCCCATCTGCACCGAGGCACGAACCGGCCCGGGCAAACCGGCCTCTCGCCTGCGGCAAAACAGGGCCATCCGGATGCGTCTTTCCCACCCAGCTCCCGCGGTCAGCACGCCTGGGCCCGAGGGGCTCTCTGAGGAGGGGTAGGCGATGCGGGGTATCAAGACGTCTCTCCGCCCGCAGCCCTGCTCCCTGCCTTTGGGTCCGAGTAGATCCAGGAAAGCAGGGACCCCGTGGCTCAGAGCTGGCTCGGGGGGGACAGCAAGCATTTTGCCCCTTAGCTCATTTACCCGTGGACTCGGCAGCACCGGCGGGGAGACGGGCTTCCCTGGGGCTGCCACCCGCGCACCCGGCGACGGGGAATACCGCCGGGGAGGCCGAGGGGACAAGTCCCGGCTCTGCAACTGCCTCCCTCTTCCGTCTCGTAGTCGGCTGCAAACTGCTCCGTTTCCAACGAGTTCGTTCTGCTGGGGATGGGGGTTTCTCTGGGAGGGTTTTATACGACTGAGCTCAAGGAATACTCTGATTTTCTATGTTGCTTGTATTACAGTAATACCCAAAGGCCATTTATTTTGGTGCTGCAGGTGTTCATGCATGCACGCACACGCGCTGAAGGGCTCCTCTCGTCCCAAAGCACCTGCCATTTAAATTGCAAAGGGGAAGGGAAGTGACACGCTCAGAGGGCAAGTGACATACCCAAGGCCTTACAGCAGGTCAGTGGCGGAGCTGGGATTAAACCCCTGCAGCCCGCCAGTGTCCTGGCTCCCAGCCCGGTGCCCGCCCGCCCGGCTTCCCAGCTCTGTTAGAAACCCGTACGAACATTTTTAAATGAATCCAGGGAGGACGGCGAGGGGAGAGGAGAGGCGAGCGGTCTAAGCTACGTCCAGGACCCTGCTCACACCAGACTGATCGTCAGAAGAGCCTCTGCGCAATGCCAGATAACCCGGGCCGCTCCGCGGCGCAGGACGCCGGGCGCCGGACAACTGCTCCCGCTCGCCGGCTTTCGGGAGCTGCGGCTTGCCGAGGGGCTGGGGGAGACAAGGTCAAAACCCAGCTCCCAACGCTGTGTTTTGAGGAAGATGGGCCAGAGAGAGAAAGAGACAGGGGTTAAATCACATTAAGCAAAGCCAACACGATGCAGATTGAAAAGCCCGGCAGACAGAAACGCAAATATGCGTTCATCCGAGCGCCAGCGTCTCGCTCTGTTTACACGCCCAGCGCCGCTCGTCCCCCCGAACGCCCCGCTTCCCTGCCCGCCCGCGGACGTCCTCGTGTTTTGGGGACAGGAGAGCGCCCCGCTCCCCGGGAGCCCACGCTGCAGGGGCGCACGTGAGGCCCTCGCTGCTGCCCCGCGTCGCGGGCCTGACCCCGCGGCCCCGTCCCGAGCCAGGCGGCAGGGCGATGCCAGCCCGCCTTGCCTCGCCTCGCCTCCACCTCCACGCCCCGGCCTGCTGGGTTTAGCATCGCAGCCAGCGCCGGGTTAATAATAAAGCCCCGTGCTCCCACGGGCAGACGAGCGCGCCCGCGCCGATCCTCCCTTTCACGCCTGCACGCAGCCCTTGTATAACTTCTTATATTTTCCCTCCAAAAGAAAAGATTTTAGTGCTTTTATTTTCCCTTGTAAAAATGAGTGTGTGCCATAAGCCCGGCGCTCGCAATCAACCCGCGAGAACAAAGCATTTTTGTGCGCTGGAGGGAGGACGTCACGAGAAAGCAGATCCCAGTTTCAAGTTTCCCGAATGGGAAGGGGCTGCTAGACCGCAGCGGGGACCCCCCCGGCCCGCGTCCCGGCCCGGAGGGGATCCTTTCACCCCGAGGAGGGATGAGAAACGACAAGAGAGGGATTGCAAGAGCCTCTTCCCCTCCACCCCCCCGAGCTACAACTGCTCTGGGCCACTAAATCTTCCCTCGTCCCGGTCCCTCTCAACCCTCTCCTTTCCGCCCCGGCAAAACGCCTGCGCGGAGCCGGGGACGAAGAGCCCCCGCTCCGATCTGCGCAGAGGGGCGACTGGACGAGCACAACCATCATCAGCGTTTTAAAAAGACAAGACAACAGATGAAAAACCCCCAAGACACCGATAGGATCAAACCCTCCGGTCCTCGATCAGGCAAAACTCTCCAGCACTTGAAGGACTAGATTGCACCAAGCCCCCCCCGCGCACGTCATCCCTTCCATCTGAGACAGCCCACCAGCCGGATTCTCCCCTGCCCGGCTCAACTGGAGTCACTCCTGATTTACACCAGCACGACGACAAGGAGATGGGCCCAAAAGGTCAGTTAGCGCACGCAGGGCACGGCCGGATGAGGTCCCGCGTGGAGGATTGGAGCCGTGAAGCCGACAAACACTTTGACATCCAGGCGGGGGATAAACCCGGACACGTGTCAGGGGCTATACCCGGAGGTTCGACGGCGCCCATGTTTGCACGCACACACCGACAGCTACCCGTCCAGACGCAGACAGGTATGCACGCACGCACACACGCACGCACACAGATCAAAGATGCATCTCTGAAACCAGAGAGAGGTGCACACCCCGTCTTTCGGGGAGCGCTGCAGGCTGCACCCTCGCGGCTCAGGAGACGGTGAAGCCCCGTCACGTGCACAAGCACCCAGTTGCAAATACACCCAGAAAAAGCACTGAGTTGGCTTTGCACCGCCGCAAAATACCCCCAGCAGCCCCCAGCTCTGCGGTCTTCTCTTGCAAACCTGAAGGCAAGGGGAGAAAACCCCCCACAACCTGCCCAGCAGGCAGACACGCCGGGAGACCGGCACAGGGATGTGAACGGCTGGAGAAAAACTATTACCGTTCACTTTCCGTGTCTGTTTTTCCCCTTGGTCCACAAAAGTATTAATAGAAACCAGCTTTGCTCTCAGGGTATGCTTGCATCAGAAATCCTTAATAAAAATACAGCCTAATATTATACAAATGGGTTAACTTTATTCTCTGCACAAATACTAATACGCTGTCGTCTTTATGCAGATTTGGGGTTTTAGACGGCAATTATTTACCCCGAGCCAGCCTCGCACACAAGCGGGCAGAATCTATTTTATACCTAGAGATATTAACCAGCAGAAAGGATGGACGGGGAACCATAAAATCTGGTATAAAATACAATTATCCCATTTTTCAGCTTCCCCAGGAGGTGAGCGAAGGGGGGGGAATGAATTTTGCTGCTGGCGTCTGACGCAACGTGTCCGAAAGACACCAGCCAGCCAACCAAGGGACGCGGCCGGCTCGCAGACGGCCTCAAAAGAATTTCCCTTGGGAAGAATCCCAGAAAGTCGCGGTTGTTAAAAGAGACCCCATCACGCTGCAGGCTTTCCACCCCGGGGAGCGAGCCAGGCCTCTCGACTCCTGTTCATCTCAACAGCCGAGAATTTCTTTTTCCCTTGAGGTATTTAATGCCCAAGATGACTGGAGCAGGGGGAATATATATATATATATATACACATATATATATAGGCAGAAATGCTTACTGGCTCTCTTGCACTCCGTCTACCCCCACCCTCGCACACGCTCACCCCTCCGCTAGCTGCACATGCCATCAATCGCCAAACTAAGACATGCCACGGCCAACTCCTGAATTTTGCAAGTTAGCAAGTGGAATAATAAAGCAATGTTTTAACTGTCGGGGATAGTGGCTCACAAAGTGCACTTTGGTCATTTCCTTTAATAACTGTAGTTTAGCTGTAATGATTTATAATAGTTCATAATATTCTACTAACTGTACTATATTAATAATACTAATACTTTGCCCTTGTAGCACGTCTTCTGTCAGAGGATATCAAAGCACTACCGACGGCTGTGACGTAGGTGCCATTAGCCCCATTTTATAGACGGGGAAACTGAGGTTCAAAGGCTCGCCCGAGACCAGCGATTTCCGTAGTCCAAACTCGCTGCCTTCACCGCAAGGTCGGCTTCCCCCTTCCCTAGCTCGACATTGTGAAAGCAGCTCCATCCGAGGAAAGGGAAATCAGTGCTCTGCAATTACATCTGTGTGGAGGAGCAGAATTTGAACCCCGCGCTGCCGGGATGGGTGCTTTTTTCCCCACCCCCCTTCCTTCCTTTCTTTTTGGAGAAATATTTGGTTTGCCGATTCACCGAGCGAGACTCCGGGTTCGTCCTGGAACGGACACCCGCGCCCCCGTGCCCGCCTGCAGAGCGAGAGAGGCCGATAAATATTTACTGCGCGTGTGCCCATCTCTCCCGCTGCAGGTGGATAAATATGACATTTGCATTTAGCGTTGCGCTCCTCGCCCGGCCGCGAGGAGCCCTTCGGAGACCTGCGGGAGCCAGCGGCCGCCGGTCCAAGAGGAAGGCGAGGGCACGAGGCACGGCTGGCATTTCCGAGACGACCGGGTGGCAGAGGCTGTGCGTGGGGAAACATTTTGGAGGAGAAAAGAGCCCCAGCCCTCCCTCCAAACGATCAATTAAAAGCCATCCTTCTGCCAAGAGCCAGGCGAAGACAGCAAATGACGGCTGCGAGTAAAACGGTCACCCGGATCGGTTCTGCATGACAATTGATGGGAAGGGAGGGGAAGGCAGAGGCAGAGGCAGAGGCAAGGGGGGCCGGTGGAAGAGGCAGCAGTGTCTGTTCTCCTTCCCTCACCATGGTGATTAGGCATGCCGAGTGTGCAAGACGGCCCCGAATAACAGAGAGAGAAATACAAACTGGAGACCGGCAGATCCGAGCCAGGCCAGATGGCCCTGCAGCCGGCAGGGGCTGCTCCCATCCAGCCTGTCCCCACTTTAACTGTTCAAACATTTCTTTATCCCGACAAGACAATTAAACCCGACCGCATGAAAAGGAGTCTCGGCAACAGTTTGCAGAGGGAGCAGGACGGTCGTTGCCAAAAAACACAAAAAGCAGGGGGTGGCGGGGCGCCCCGGCCGCTGGGCGCGCGGCCGGATCCTGACTCCGCTCGGCCGCGCTTTCACCAGAGCGTGGCCCTGAGGCCGCAGCGTCTCCCTCTATCTGCCGACCCGTGCGTTCCCACCGCTGCTTTTGCACTCTCCCCACGCACGCTTGTGCACGCTCGCTCACCCCCCTGCCCGCCCCCCGCACTGTGGTTGGGGAGGGGTAACCGTTCCACTTAATTCAGCTGATTATTTCAGAAGCAGTTTCAAGCGCTCAAATCCGGCACCGTCACGGAGGGTTATGAACAACGCAGCGTCATTTTTTATCTCGCCCCCGAGTTTTACCCCCGTGGAGGGGGTGGGGGCATTACAGCAGCGCGTCCCCCGCCCCGCCCTGCCGCTCCCCATTGTTCTGCTAGGGACTAATTAGAAACGGAGGGACATGCACACGAGCACACGTGCGCGCACACCTATTGCAGGTCCTAACACCAGCACAGCCGTGCACGTGCCCCCCCGAGTCCGGCGTGCGACCCGCTCGCAGGGCCGCCTTGTTTCACTTTAGAAAACGAGCCAAACATGACAACTCTCATCATCATTACGCTTAGCACCGCACCGGCCCTGGACGCAGCCGGAGAGAAACTTCAAGACGTTTGTTTCAAAGACTCGGGCAAAAAGCCCCCGTGCTTTAGAGACACTCGTGAAAATCCCCGCCTGGAGCAAGCGGCTCACTTCCTGCTACGATGAGCACTGTGACGCTCGGATCATTTTTTAACGTCCTGCCAAAATAAAAGAGCATCCGTCAACGACTGCGGCCGCTTTAGATGGGACTTGTTGGAGGCGAGCAAAGCTCTCCAAACGCTACCGAATTAAGCGGTTCCCTTGGGATGCTGGGCTGCTCCGCGAGGTCTCCGTGCAGATGGGGAAACTGAGGCCGGCTCGCCAAAACCAGAGGCAGTCGCAGAGCCGAGGAGGAGAGGGGAACCGCTGCCTTGACTCGCGTGCTTTAACTGCTTGGCCATTTCTCCCAAAACAAAGCAAAGAAAACGCGATTTGCTGCTAAGGGTTTACCCCGCCAAGGCAAGCCGCCGCGTGCGGTCCCCGAACGTGGGTGCCGGGCAGCGCCAGCGGCACGGGGCGCGGAGAGCTGCGGCCCTGCGCGAAGGGGATGCCGCGGTGACCGTCTGCGGGGAGCCATCAGCACAGGTTTTATTAGAGAGCGGCGAGCGAAGCAGGGAATCTTTTTTTTTTTCCAAGGGGGATTACAGGCATCTATCGCACACGGGGACATAACATTTATTCCACCCCTGCTAATGAGGGTACATTTATTTAAAGAGCCCCATGAAATGTGTCTGTCAGAGCCCGCAGCGCGCGCTGTCCGAGAGACACCTCCGCCGGGCCATAAATGTCATTATCTTCCCCGGCGAGCGCCTAAGCCGGCCGGCCCCAGCCAAAGCAAGCGTCTAAACACACGGCCACGTCTCCCTGCATGGCGTGTCTCCTCCGGCACGCACGGCCTCTCCCTACCCCACCGAGGTTGGCACGCTGCAGCCACCGGCCGCTTGCCCAACACCCCCCAAAACTCCCTCCATCTGATTTATCAATAAGCGAGCACAAGTGCACGCTGTGCAGCTCAGGACTAAAACCCAGGCGCTCGCCGACGGGAGGCTGCGATGCACACGCGACATCCCAGCTGGGCCCGCGGGACTGTCGCGTCTGGGCATCATGAGGCCAGATCCTGATCTCTCTTGCACCAGTGCAAATCCCAAGCAACTCCACTAAAAGCCAGTGGGTTTGGCCTGGGTTTGCAGGGAAGTAACTGAGAGGAGGAACCGGTGTCACGAGGCGCGTGCCCTGTCACTCCCGCAAACGCTGCCGGGAACGCGTCCGGGTGCGAGTCCAGCCGGCTCTGCAGTGACGGCTCGACAGCCTTTCCATTAGCCAACCCACTTTTCAGGGGCTTTAAAACTCCAGCGCGTTGCCGTCCTTTTCTTAAAAGGAAAGTTTCTCGGAAAATGGTCCCCAAAGTCATAAGGACACACAAAAAAATTCCAAATGGCCGCTTAAAATGGGGGGGTTTTTTGTAGTGGTGCACGGCACGTAAGTAATGCAATCAGAGTTACACGCCTATCGCGCTGTGGTTTTCAGGATCATGAAAGGGAGCAGACAAGCGAGCGGCTGAACCCTGCAATTCTGAAGGGCATCTATTGGACACATGAAGGCTTAACTGATGCAGTTCAGGTTTCCTACGCCCACCTATATAATTTTCCCTGGAAGCCTGTCTGCAGAGGCATTTACCTCGCTCAGGGGAAGGATCCACGTTTCACCAGGAGTTACACACACTGTTTACGCAAGGAAGCCAGGAAACTGCTCGAGGGGCAAAGTTCAGAAAAAAATTTTAAAGACCTTTAAATACATATTGACACACGGGTGTAAAAACCCCTCCGAACACGGACGGCCCTCTCGCAGCCCCTTCGGTCCTGCCACCCTCGGCCCCTTCCCGGAGGGGCATTTTGCATCCTAAAATCTTCCGCCGAGGATCCCTGGGATGGCACGGCGCGATCCTTCCCCCGGCGCGGGAAGCGCGCCCCAAGTGCAACCGCAAAACCCGGTGGGCAGAGGATGGAGGGAAAGGGCGAGCGAGCGTCAGGTGTCGCCGCTCGCTGGTTTAAGAACTTTAATCGTAATGAAACGCGCTGCTGGGCATCTAAAGAGCACGCACGCCCCGTTATCAAGGATTCCCCTAACAACCGGCTTTCAAACCTGGGCTAGCACGGGGGCACGTTTTGAGGGAGGATTAAAAATTAATCGAGGCATGAGAAATGGGGGAAAAAAAAATAAAAATAAAAAATCCAGGTTTCCCCCCACTTCATGTCAGTCCATACACAGTCCTGCTGGCTGCGATGCCAGGACTGCTGCTCTGGTGTCGAGCTAGTCATTTTAACCATTTTCTCTCTCTTTTAAAGGAAAAGAGCAGCGAGGGGAGGGGGGACGCTTTTCACCTCTTCACAAGTTTGCAAAGCAACCTGCAAAGTTTGTCTTGTGCCTCTCATGGCAAGCCCAGCGCACGGCGGCCGGCGCAGGACTTCACTGCATCGTGCAGCACCCGCACGCAGGGCGCCGCGCCGGCAAGGATGCGGGGTCCCCTTCCCGACGGGAGCACGTGCGCGTCCGGCAGTCCACGGCACGCCGTCCAATTCCTTGCACGGATTCACTCCTTCAAACTGCTTATCTGACAGGATTTTGCTAGCGAGAGACAGCGAGTGACACGCTCTAAATTCATTTAGCTCGCGGACCTGCTCTTCCGTCGTTATCTCCCCGAGTAGTCAACGGAGCAAGCTTCATTTCCATGCCCAGTTTCTACTGATAAAGGGGAGAGATCCATAAAACACTCACGAAGGACGTCTCCGATAGCGCGATAACACCGGGGGCCGCGCTCCCCCCCAAATTCAATGCACATTTCCAACGTACACACACGCACGCGTGTGCACTTGTGCCGGGTGGAAAGCCACAAGGAGGAGACCTGGAACAATGACGGCGGCTGCAAGGCATGGAGGGGAATTTGGGGGCGACGAAGGGGGTGAGCGGGAGAAGAGAGCCCGCAGCTGCCGTGCGAGGCACGCCTGGGCTCCTCTCGGTGGGAACCGTCCCACCCTCGCGAACGCCGACATAAAAGACACACTTGCAGCATATTTCAAAACCAAAGAGCGATGGATTTACAAGGCAGGTTGATTTTATGATGACTTTTATTGAAAAGGTACGCTGGGTTTAGGCAGATGCCTTTTAGCGCCGGTAAGTTAACACAGTGCCTAATTCAAGGAGACAGCCTGAGGAAGCAGTGCCGACAGGGGAGAGCGAGCCACAATGTCTCTATTACTCTCCTCGGCATCATAAAGAGGAGAAGAAAAATCATCTCGGAAGGGGGAGAGGAGAGGGGAAGGCGCGCGGCAGGTTTCTGTGCCGCGCGTCGGTCTGGGCATGCACAGAGACACAGATAATATTATTTAAAGGGCAACAAGACGAACATCCACCAGAACAAACAAAGCAGCCCAGATAAAAACAACCCCTCCCTGGCATCCGCACGGCACATCTGGGCTCCCGCTAAACGCTGCTGTAACCGACTGCGGTCGGCGGGACCTCGCCGCTCTGCTTTCCCCCGGCAGGACGGTGCACACACACCGACCGGGTCAGATAAACCCGCCGGCCTTGCACGCGGGGAGGGCAGCGGGGCAGCTGTTCCCGGCTGCACGGGAGATAATGCCAGGGACAAGGCAGCCGGAGAGCAGAGACATGACAGTGTTTTGCCGGGGCCGGGAAAGGGCGGATCACCTTTCACTGGTCATTTGAAGGGGGAAAGAGAGAGAAGAGGAAGTGCACGGCCTATTTCAGGAGCCAACGTATTGAATCACAGCGGCATGCTCTGCCGTCTCCCTCCGGGAGAGACCCCGACTGCCAGAAACGCTCCTCGACTGAATACAGAACGAGGTCCCTTTGCAAAGTCCGAGGCATCAGACGCAAGAACCGCACGCGGTGGGAGCGGAGCGGGCAGTTTGCACAATCAAGTTCCCTAACCAGTTTCTGGTTGTGCACCCCACCGTGCCCATGCACATGCACATACACACACATGCCAGAGGCTTTCTCCCAGCTCCGGGGCACCGGCATCCGCCTGGGTTTAAACATCCCACGTTAAAGCATAGAGAACAGGGAGCAGGGCCTCCTCCGAACACACCTTACCCCACAATCCAGCAACGTCCGCTGGGGAGGGGGGAAAGGCAAGGCAACATTTTATGCTTGAACTCAGGCGGACGGCAAGGCCGTTCCCCCGTCCGTCAGCAGAACCACAGCTTTACAGAGCAACACACCTGTTGCGCGCCAGGCTCAGCGAAGCGAAGCCGAGAGAGGTAACGGAGGTACTTACATCTGTCGTTCCGGTCTTCGGGGCTGGACGAGGTCTCCCGGTCAGATATGAGGCCCGAGACGGCGAAGATCTTTTTCCCCGTGTCGTCGACTTTGAGCGACCCGGGGGAGCTGGAGGGGAGCTGCGTGCCAAACTCGTACTCCTTGCCATCGGCGTCCGAGAAGCGCAGATGGGGCGAGTCGGTGTCGTGGCAGTTTTTCAGGCGCTTGGCCGGGGTGAAGGCCGACTGGTAGCTCTCCCGGTCTTCGGTGGAAGCAAAGGGGCGGAAAGCGCCAACGCCGCTGTGGTTCAACATGCTGATCGGGGTGCAGTCCAGGTTGGGGGGCGCAAACTGGGGGTGGAGGTGCAGCAAGGAAGGGGGAAAGTCACGGTTGGCAAAGGCGCCGGGCACCCCACCTTGCCGGTGATACATGGAGGCAAACGTATAGGAGCCATTGGTAAAGGGGATGTGCACGTCTTTATCCACCGACACCGGGACGCCGAAGGGTCTCGGCTGCTGGCAGGGGATGGACGCGTCGCGGCTGGCTTCGGCAGTGGAGGCGAGCACCATCAGCGCCGGAGACGCCAGCGGGTTGGGAAGATAGGACGAGTTCTCCATCTTGAAGGCTGCCCGGTGTAAGTCCATCGGAGTCTCTTGGCTCAGCAGGGTCACAAAGGGAACGATCTTCCCCGGCAGGAAAGCGAAGCGACGCCTGGACGTAGCGCGGAGGAAATCACTGGGGCATCATCACGGCACCCGAACTGCGGAGACACAAGGGAAGAGAAAACACAAGCGGTCAGGCTTCCGCACGCCCCTCTCCTGGGCGCAGCAGGCCACACGCCTTCGACCCAACTGGCCAGCAACGCGCCGCTGTGCTCATTCAGGGAAAATCAATAGACAACTTCACACCCGGCTGGAACCGCGAGCAGCCCCCCGCGCCACGGGGGTGTAGCCCAAAAGGGGCGAGCCACGGGCCAAAAAAATCCTACCCCGGAAATTAATACAGACGATTCTGTTTGGAATAGCCGGATCCACGCATGCCAGCCACCTCAGGGCAATCGAGAATGAAGATATCAGTCGTCACGAAACCCGATTACAATTGTATAGATATGCACACGCAGAATTACAATGTAAGTGCATATGCCCGGGCACAGCAGTGAATTTACTATTTGCGCACACACACTCCCACATAAGAACAAGCACTCTGTTGTACGGATCGGCACAAACACACGAGTGTTTCTGCAGCACACCATGCCTCTGGCATGTGTGTAATACAGCCATATTTACACACACACACACACACACACACACACAGATGCATGCCCACACACAAAAAGGGCATGCATTTTCTGTGCATGTAGAGAACATTTCTCTGGCATGTGTGTAATACATCCATATTTACGCGCACACACGCAGATGCATGCCCACACACAAAGGGGGGCATGATTTGCCATGCATGTAGAGAACATACCTCCAGTATGTGTGTAATATATCCATATTTACACACACACACGTAGGTGCATGCCCACACACAAAGAAGGACGTGCATTTTCTGTGCACATAAAACATGCCTCTGGCACATGTGCAATGCATTCATATTTACATACATGTAGATGCATGCCCACACACAAACAAGGGCATGCATTTGTGTGCATATACAGACATGCCTCTGACATGTATACAGTTCACCCATATTTACACACACACACACAAACAAAGGTGTGCATTTGCCATGCACATACAGAACATGCCTCTGGCACGTGTGCAGTACATCCATATTTACACGCACACACGTAGACGCATGCCCACACACAAAGAAGGGCGTGCATTTTCCGTGCACGTACAGAACATGCGTGGCGATACAGGCACACACTTTCTTTAAAAAAAACAAACAACAAAAACCCGGGGCAGAGACTTCATCAATAAAGTGCCTGGCGCCTCTGACAATATTTAAAATCATAATGGGTGCCTCTGCCATCTGATCTCTGCAAGCGTCTGCCTTTCGGGTCGGGGACGGCGGAGAACGGATCAGTAATTTTAGTTCCTAATGCACTCGCTCTTAAGTAGATTTGTAAACTGCCCTGGATGTGCCATTAACATTTACAGGGAAATGTTAACAAAATTTCTGGCTTGCTTTCTCCCAGGCCTCGGAGCTTGGCTAGCGCCGCCCAGCCAGCCACAAGCCCCTCGAAGAGAGGCACAGAAATCATCCTCCCTTCTGCGGCTCCGCGCTCAGCCGGGGTTTTTGTTTTGCTTCTTCTCCCCCCAGCAACCCGGGGTCTTTTCTTCCCAGCTTCCGCTGCCTACTATTCAGGCCCCAGGACCCAGCTTAAAATACAAGGACCATAACTTTGAAACAATATACTAGCCTGCCCGAGCTCAAAGGGCCACGAAAATCATATAATAATAAAAAGCTGGTACAAATTGTGTCTCTTAAATCCAGAGGGTCAAACATCTCAAATAAAACTTACTGAAAGAGTGTCTGCCTAATGGAGTGCCTTTTGTACTGCATGAATGAGGGAGCCGAGGCTCACAAATTGTATGAAACCCAGTCTGGAGCTGTAACGCAGTCCAACGATAACATTTCCTTTCTCCCATCCTGTACCCAGACGCGGCACTGACTGTTATTAATTGTGAAGATGAGTGGACATCATCTCTCCGCTTCCTCATTTGGCACCCTTCCTTATAGACATCATCGCTAAATTACCAGATTATGTATCTCACATTAACGGATCTGCTCTCTTCCAAATTTTAAATAACTTTCCTGTCAAGTTGCAGCCAGCGAGAGCGTGCGGGGGGGAGATGGCAAGGGCAGGCGGCTCGGCGCTGCAATCCAGGGCACGCTTGTTTTGCTGCTTTCAGCGAGGCTGAGCCACGCACACACAAAACCCTGGAGGTCAGGAAATTGCATCTGCCGGCAAATTTCAGCGCCCCCCCCCCCCTTTTCTTTCTTTTTTTTTTTTTTAGCAGCCGTGTAAAATGTCTGGAAAGACACGCATGTAAATAAATAACCGCTGACACCGAAATAAACCGTCATTAATATGTAAGCGGGGCTGGGAGATCATGGGAAAATACGGTTTTGCGAGGGGGGGCGGGGAAGAGCGCATCCCCACCACCGCCTCCCTGCTCCTTTTCTATTTTTACTTGTGCCATCACCTCATTACGTTAAATGTATTTCATAAATTAGTAATCTGGCCGCAACACTTGACACTCCTGTAGGATATTGTGAATCACTCTGGCCGCTTTATTCGTTTGCAAACTTCATTACGCGGGGAATAAATCAACACATTACAATATCTCACCCGGCCAAATTTAATTTTTTTAAAACTCCTACTTCCTTTTTAGTTCTCTCTCGCTGTCCCCCCCATTAGCAACGTGTACAGATGAGACTGCGGCGGACCAGTCATTATGAAAATCTATAGTTAATACACTCCCAATGTCAAAATGTCAGGGCTTTAAATACAGAACCCAAAATAAGAAAACTAACTGACCTTCTTAATTAAAAAAATATGGATCGCGGGATAATCATCTTGATGGAACATTTGGGTGACCAGGAGGCAGCGGGGACGGAGAAAGTAACTGCTACTTTTCTGCTTCTATGCTGATTTTTTTTAATTTAGCACCCCGTGCAAATCCAGATTAAAATAACTCCAGCTATTGATCCGAGCAGTGGAATTGACATTAATTTTAGTTCACTTCTCACTTTGCAAAGGGATCAATAGGAAGTAATAACAGCTGACATGCCCGCTGAAAGGAGGAGAAAAGACGGGCTGGAGACAGAAATCGAAAAGCAACCAAATAAATCAGCAGCTACTTTTCCACGGCATCAGACAAACTCCAAACAGATTGCAAAAAGTCTTTGTTGAATTAACTAAACAAGGGGTAGAGGGAGTGGGGGGTGGAGATCAATCTATGAAGCTACGAAAACTGTCTACCAGCCTCGAGCCTGAGAGAGAGAGACCAAAAAACACAGGTTTAACTTTTTAACGCACCTTTTGCCGCCTGGAGGGTTGTTTTTTTTAGAGGGACCGCTTGGTCACGGCACACAGCAATGACCGGCACGGCAAGGCTCAGCTCGCCAGCCCAGCCCGAGACTTGGAGCATTAAATACAATTTCTATTTCTCTCCCTGACGGTGGAACAAGTTGGAAGGGGAAACCGCTGCCTCGCTTTTGGTTCCTCTACTGCAAAAAGACGAGAGCGCTGTTTGCAAGTAGTTCAGGAGAAAGTGGCGATAAAAGCCAGGCAGGGCGGGGGCTGAGCCCGCATCGCAAACGCGGGAGGACCCGAGCAAACACAAATCGCGGCGGCGGCCGGCGGACGAGCTCGGCAGCTCCCACGGACACGCCGCCACACAACCCGCAAACCTTTCCCCCGCACCAGCCCGCCGACACACAACAGGTTGCATTTTTGCGGTCTCCCAGCCCTTTGCAAACGCCACCGAATTAAAACCACCGGCAAGTCCCGGCGTCCGGGGAAAAACACTGCGGGGAGGGGGCGGCAAGACCCGGAGCGGCGGCGCAGGGCGAGCCGCGGGCAAGTTGAGGGGGAAAAGTTGGGGTCTGGGGTGGGGGTTTCCTCCCGCCGGCACCGCAACGAAAGCGGGGCTTTGCGGCACCCCCGCCGCGCATCCCGCGCGGATCGGGCCCCGCATCCCGCCGCCCGGGGCCGGATCCCGCCGCCCGCCGCCCGCGCCCGGATGCGGCGCCGATACAAAGTTGCAACAAAAAAGCGGCGAGGAAGCGCGGGCGAGGGCAGCGCCCGGAGGGGGGCCGCCGCCAACTGCCCCGGCCAGCCGTGCCCCACGCAAACGCGGGGCGGCTCGCAAACGCCCCGAGAAGGGCAGAGACGAGAAGGGGAAGAAGGAAAACGGAGAAAGGAGGCGGAAAAAAAAAATTAAAAGGAAGAAAAGAGAAAGGGAAAGAAGCAAGCAGCCCCGGCGCAACTTTCCGCGCCTGCGAAGGAAACAGGTGCGGGCTCGGCCGCGTTTCTCCGGGCTCCGCGCGCCCCGCAAAGCCCGAGAAACCCCCGGGGCTGGGGGAGTAACCCCCCTGCCCCCCCCCCCCCCCGCCCCGGGGCGTGCAGCGCCGGGCCGGGGCCCGCACCCCCTTGCACAGCCCCACAGCACCCCTCGTTTGCGGGTGGTGGCGGGGCCCGGCGGGACGCAGCCTCTCTCGCCCGCTGCGAAACTTTTGCCGCGGGGGTGCGGGGCCCGGCCGGCTTCCCCCGCACCAGCCCCGCGGGGGGAAAGCGCGGAGCGACGCGGGTGCCGCCGGCCCCGGGGAGCCCCCCCAGCCCGCCCGGGGGCCGCTGCCCCGCTCGCCCCGGCGCGGGGTCCGGGTTTGCACGCCCCGAGCCCGCTCCACACACATCCAGTGCAAGCACCCCGGCTCTCTCCTCCGCGTCCAAGTTGCCCCGCAAAGTTTGCGGCCGCCCCCGGAGCGGAGCGGAGCGGAGCGGGTACTCACAGCGCGGAGGGGCTGCCCCCGGGTCGGGTCGGGTCGGGTCGGGTGCGGGGCCGTGCGGAGCCCGGGCTGCGGCGGAGAGAAGGAGCCGCGCTGCCTCCCCGCGCCGGCTCTAATCAGTGAATGAGCCTCCACTCGCCCAGGGATTCCTGGCTACACACGCACACAGCCCGGCTGAGCACGGAATACATTAGGGTACGAGGGAGCATGGGAAATGGAGTCCCGGCCCTGCTGCCCACCCCCTCCCGCCTGGGGTTTGCACCCCCCCGAGCTGCTCCGGTGATTTCCCCCCTGGGGCCGGGTGCGGGGCTGGGAGTCTGCGGAAGGGGAGGTGGGAGGCATCGCACAGCAGCCTCCAGCTCCCTGCAGGGCGGCTGCAAAGAGCCTGGCGCTGGGCTGGGCTCAGTGCGGGACATGATGACCCAGGAGCAATGGGCTCAGGCTGCAGCCAGGCACTGGAGGCTGGACAGGAGGAACCACTTCCTGGTAAAGCACTGGAGCAGGGTTACCCGGAGAGGTGGTGCAGTCTCCATCCGTGGAGGTGTTCAAGCCCTGGTTGGGGTGATGTAGCTGGGGCTGGTCCTGCCCCGAGCAGCAGATGCACTAGATGTGACCTCCTCCTTCCAGCCCTCCTTTTCTACGGTTCAAAGTCGGAGAGAGGCTGATAACCGACTGGGGGGAGGGAAGGAGGGGTTGTCTAAATTCTCTGCACTACAAAGTTTTATGGGAGATTACCCGACTGGGTTGGCAATAGAGGGAAGATGAACCTCCACTCCTAACTGAACCTTTTTATTAGGACAGTTTATTTAGGAAGTCACCCAAAGAGGTGGTGGCGTCTCCATCCTTGGAGGTAGACAAAGCCCTTGTCTGGGGCTGGTCCTGCTTGGAGCAGGGGCTGGACTGGGTGCGACCTCCTGAGCTCCCTGCCAGACCTCGTATGAAAAGAGCAGGAAAGCCAGGGTGAAAATTCAGGTCTTTGAGTCTCCGTGTGCGCGTGTTATTCCCATACACGACGCAGATACTCGCACGCAGGCACACACAAGGTCTTCAAATGCGGCAGCAAGGACAAGGATCCCTCTCCATAGTGTTACGCCTATAAGCATATTTGCCCGTGCACACAAAGGACTGATTTCCCTCCACAATGCACCTCTCAATCCTAATCCTCCCCTACCTGCCTCCGATGCCAATCCTGGGATTTTCTTGAGCAGAAATTGCCCGTCAGACAAAACTGCATGCTGAATTGGAGATGGGGGCTCAGTAGAAACCATTCATCTCCTTCTCTCTTGTGGCCTGTGTCAGGATTTGATGGCAGAGGCGCATTTATTCAGCAAAGGAGGGATTTATTTTTTTTTTTTTATATGATTTAAAAATTTAGGAGGGGGGCTTTCTTTCAAAAAATAGTTGGGCTGCCTCGTTTCGCCGTGCACTGAAACGCTGTCAGTCTGTACGGGGAATAGCCGGACTGCAAATTGAGGAAGAAGATCAGCACCTTCATGGAACGACTCGCGTTGTCACCCGCGGGGCCGCGTATTCCTGTTTGGGTGCTGGGGCTTTCTCCTACCCTCACAGCTGTTGTTAAGCCTGACTCATCCCTGAAGCGCTGCAGTTCCTCTGTTTCTTTCTGACTTGCTCGGCAGGAGTGTGGAAAATGCACATATTGTTTAAAGGCTCAGAGTCGGTGGCAGTTGGGGGTAGCTAAGAAATGCAAGCCCAGGCCCTGAGTCAATACAGTTCTGGAGAGCAGGAAGGGGGGGATTTCCCCACCCTTTTTTAAGCAGCTCCAAGATAGGCCTGCACAGGATGAAACCTTTGCAAAATGGTAGTACACACAGCCAAACAAAGCCATCCTGGCTTTCATGCTTAGTATTTCAAAACCAAAAATGACACGAGGCTCCAGGCTTCTGAAAGCCGTCCAGCACCGGTGTGCAAAGGTGTTTCACGCACTTTAGTTGTCACTTGTTACCTCCTGCGCCTCGGCTCCCAGCCCGCCCCGGTCTGCTAGAGCAAGGCAGGTGCGGTGCAACCCTTACGGATGCTTCTACTGAAAGATGTCGCCTGCTGCATGTGTCTTCCTGCAGGAGGATGCTGCTGGGTAGACAGTGTCATGCCTTCTCCTGCCCTGATACCGTGGCCGCATGGTTCGTCTTCTGGGTGTAAGGCTGGGAGTCGGGACCAGCCTCGCCACGTGCCTTTGGAGAAGCTGCAGGGCTCTGCTTTCCCACCGGTGCAAGGAAAGGCAGCAATGCTGCAAAAAGTTCTGTAGGTGCCAAAATCCCCGAGTGCAATCCTTCA
This sequence comes from Alligator mississippiensis, assembly GCF_030867095.1. Taxonomy (NCBI): domain Eukaryota; kingdom Metazoa; phylum Chordata; order Crocodylia; family Alligatoridae; genus Alligator; species Alligator mississippiensis. The sequence goes on along the minus strand of NC_081828.1, from coordinate 1,691,670 downwards.
CAACATAGCACCCCGCTCTCTGTCCCTAGACCCGCGTTTGGCCACCCTGCCCGGGAGGGAAGGGGTGTCAATTCGGACCTTACCTAACGTGCTTCGGAGCCCAGGCATCTCTTCCCCATGGCACCACTTAAGAGATCTTTGCAAATAATTAAATCAGTCCCTAACTACTGCAGAGGAAGAGCTGCTCCTGCCAGGCCCCTGCAATCCTGTTGTGCTATTAGGCAGAAATGGTGCTGTAACCATTCCAGATGAAGATCACTCCTCCTCATATCTCAGGTCTGATCTCTCTGTGCATCTCCTCTAGCAATTAGTAGGAGCCACCAATTACCCCTAATTAGAGTTAGATTTCTCAGACTGAAATATAGATTGGAACAATTAAGGATTATTCCTAACAAGAGTTATGTTTTTCTGAACTGATAATTTCTCACATCTTTCTGGCAGGCCTTGAAAATCCACCCGACAGGCTGCGTATGCAAACATTCACAAACACAATAGTGCTATATATTAATGCCTAGATAGGACATGCTCTGCTACCACAGATATACACATGCAGCACTGATCCTGTAATGAGACACATGCTGAGATCAATGAACAACTGAGGACTTAAATAAATATTCCTTTATAGTCATCTATATTAGCCACACGTTGAAAAGTGGTGGGGTGCTGAAACACATCAAGAAATCAAGTTAAAAAGCAGCTTCTGCCTCCCAGGAATCTCTGGGAAATATATTTTGGAGAGCAGGACTAATCAAACCTACCTTACAGCTTGGCAGTCGTGATGATAGGAGTCGGGTTAAGGGAGTACTTGTAGCATACGCCTGTGTTTGCCGTACTCGCAGCGTTGCGAAAGAAAAACCCTGTCGAGTGAAATTTCTTGCTCTTGTTCTCAGCCAAAGGGCAATTCATTTTGTTTCAAAGTTTGCAAAAGAAAACAGCCGGGCCATATCTCTTAGCGTGGAGAAAAGGGGCTCGATCCTTGGCTCTTGACCGCCTGATGCCAGCTGAGAATCAGGCCTAGTGTTTTTCAGATTAAAAAAAAAAAATACTCCATTTGAATACTTAAATCTTTTGTTGTCAGATGTACATCACGAGTCTAAACAGTCTGTGTTGTGTGGTCTTCCCTGAGAAACGAAAGCCTAAGAAAATGTTTTAACGAATGCACTCATGCTCATAATGATTATTATTTTAATTCTTAATCTGTGTTGCTAATGACAGCCCAATTCTGCAGTTGGCCCAATACACACAGGCCAATGTAGTGTCCCCATGGGAGCAGACAAACTCCCATGAAAGCCTCATTTGAGAATATGAATACGTGAAAAGTATCATTTGAGTCTAACTTAACTTTTTGCACATCGTCCAGCCAGAGATACCACTTCCACATTTGTCTGCCCTGAGTTTCAAGCCAGGGCCAGACTTTGGCATTTTCGTGCCCCAGCACGGGATTGCCGTATTCAGGCTGCTTAAATCCAAGGCGGTCCCGATGCTGCTAAGATGTACGCGTGCACTCAGCTTTCTGCCCGTGCACTTCAATGCATCTCCTCGTGGTGTAACAGCTCCGTCAGTGGGTAAGACTTAGCGGGAGGGAGGCCTTTGACCGGAAGCCCTTTGTGGCAGGGACTGTGTTTTTGGGGGGGCCGTGTTCTTTTTCCTGCCTGTGTGCGGTGGAGCCCTGACCCCTAATTAGGCACCTACAGGGTTTCTGTAATCCTGCCAATGATACTAATAATAACTTGGGGAAAAAAAACCCTTCCATTTTTATTTTAAAAAGCTTGCTATTTCTAGTTACGGAAGGACTTTTTTTAACTAAATGAATAGGGTGCATCTACATGCGCGCTTTAATGCACATTAGCCTATTGTAACGCACATTAAAGCAACACTAAAAAAAGTGCTTTTTCCTCAATGCACATTAAGACAGGCCAATGCACAGTTTCCTAGTACCTCACAATGGAGGTATTAAATTAAAAGTGCATGAACTACAGCGTGTTCATGCACGTGTAGAAGCGCCCACAGAGGTTATTCCATCGAGAAACAAAGCCGCTAGCGGTGCACGATCGTATCCAGCAGAGCACATGCTCTTTTTGACTGCAGTTTAGGCACATGTCGGGTGCGGCTGTGAGGACAGCCGTGCAAGCGAGTGTGCACAGCTCTTGCACCCCAGCTTCCTACTAGATCTTGTGAATTCTTCCCGCCTGCCTTTAAGCGGGGTCATCCTCAGAAAAGTGAGGATATCAACTTTTCCCCAAAGAGCCTGGTCTGCCTATGTCCTTAGGGCAGCACGGCTACAAGCAACACCCCTAAAGGGGATGGAGCCGGCTCCCAGTTCCTCGAGGCACCTCCTGCTTGCGGCTCTAGCAGAGGGGAGATGGAGCCAGGAGGTGTGACCCTCGTGCCCTCTCCTGGTTATAACCAGAATTTCTCAGCTGTGTGTCATAGGCCCTACCTGCCCACGGCTGAGCCGAGGCCCATTTGTCCCCTCCTGGGGACGGAGATGCAAAACCTGCATCTCATCCCAGAAGCAGAGCTGCCGACACCCTCCCTCCCCTGGTTTCCTGGAGCGGGGGTCTGCTTTCCTCCCGCTCGTGGCTTCATCCCAGCAGTTAAGACAGGAGCTTGTGGCCCCATCAGTCATATCTCAGCTCCTGATCCTTTAAGCAAGGACATTTAAGACAAAGATTTACCTCCTAGCTCGGGAACATTATTCTGATCTAAGCAGCTGAGCCGGGCTTACTCCCGTGACGGATGAGCTGATTGCCCAATAGCTTAACGGGGCTCCTACGGGGTCCCGCTCGCAGAGATCGCTCTTAGCAATGTGCCAGCCGGCACTGAAATGCTTGAAACGCGTGCCGTCTTCCAAAAGTTTAGGATTCGGAGCCGGGAAACTCTTCAGAGCCAGCACGTGGCCCCTGACCACTCCTCCTGGTGCGCCAGAAGGAGGAACGAGGCCTTTTCGCGTGGATCTAGCGAGAAACAGCATTTCCATCGGTCTAGACAAAGAGTCGATGCCTCCCCGATAAGCCTGCCTGCTCTCGGTGCTGGCTCTTTTCCTTCCCAAGGCCCGTCAGGTCGCGCTGGGGAGAGGACAAGGGCTTTGAGAAAGCATCTTTTTGGTTATTTGGCAAAACCCTCGTGACTCTACCTTCCACCTAGGTCCTGCACAGTGTGTTGGACAAGATGCCGTGGGACTACAGTGCCAGTGGCATGGGCGGCCGCATGTACTGTGGGCATTTTCTGTGCGCAGCATGGGACGGATCGGGGAGGAAGCAGGCAGCAGAGCAGCAGATGAGGCACAGAGTAGAAAGCAGAGCAGCAGACAGGGGAGGGGGTAGAAAGCAGAGCAGCAGATGGGGCAGAGGAAGGGGATGAGAGCAGCGCTCAGGCAGGCTGCAGAGCTCATTTGCAGCACGCCTGCCAAAAAAGTTGGCTCCCTCTGTCACCGGCCCCCCAGCTTCGGCGCGTCCCCCCTCGCTGCACCCACGCCGTGGGCTGGACGGGAAGCCCCTGGCAAGGCACTAGCTCAGCCCTAACGGGGATCTGTGGATGCACGTCAGCTTTCGGGCCCTCATCAGCTCACATGTCCGGGGAGTGAACCTCTCACCGCAGCCAGGAGCAGGGAAAACGCAAGGAAAAGGGACGCAGGCCATTACGGAGTAACCTGCTCCTTGCTTTGCAGTCACGGGGTCACAACCACTGTCATTGGAAGTGGGTTTACACCTTGAGGCACGAGCGTTAATACCCCTTCCATCCGACGTGTTTAATTGTTAAATATTTCCTGCTACCTCCTCTACACGGAAATCTCCAGCCCCATTTTGAAACCCGCTGTGCTCTCGGCCTCTACAGCACCCTCCAGCACCCGCTCCACCACCTAATATTCATTTATTTGTCCATGCATTCAATGGACAGGTCGGCCTTTGCACCAAGGCTCAGCTTGCAAGATCAGCGCGCTGTTTGTAAAAGCTTTTCCTTTCCACGCAAGTGCCCCGTGCCTCTGCTCAGTCTTTGGGAGGGGGCAGATAAGCCGCCTGGGAACGAGCTGGAGTTTGGACTAGCCAGGAAGGCAAAAGCGAAAGCATTTGCTGCCTTTGTCATCCACAGGGCCTTGTGCCCAGAGCGCTCACGCCCAGACGCAGCTGTTGGTAGGCCTGATGAGGCTTGGAAACGTCCAGCCCGTGGGAGAGAAGCTTTCGAGGCTGAGAGTGGCTTTGCACATGACCTCCCTCCCGTGCTGGGACCTCGTGGAGACCAGCCAGGCTTGGAAAACCCTCTCCAGTAAAGCCCAGTGCCCGGGACCGACGTGGCCTGCCTCTCCGGCTGCTCCTTCCCATGGCCTGCAGGGCGACGGGGGGCAGAAATCCCCCCTCCAGGTAAATGCAGCACCAGTCCCCAGGCAGACAGCTTTGGGTAAATGCAATATTTTTTATTAGACCAACTAAATAGCTGGAAAAATTGTTCTTTGCAAGCTTTCGGGCACAAACACCCTTCGTCAGGGAGAGCGAGCGTTCGTCGGTGCTCGGTGCGGTGTCCCGGGGGGAGTGGAAGCAACGAAGCCCAGGCGCCCGTGCCCTGCCGGGGGGAGCGAGGGACAGCGACCCCCTGGACGGGGGCTGGAAGGAAAAGTCTTTCAAACATGGTGCCTTGTGCTAAAATACAGGCATACACGTGTGTGCATACACATGCCTGTGTGTGTAATACAGAAATGATTCAGCAGATATATGGATATGCAACAATATAGAACAATATAACACTATATATAAAACGTAAACCTATAGTATAAAAAATATAAATGCTTCAGCAAATGTATAATTTAAAGTATATCAAACCATGTATTGATGTGCATTATAGAAAACTGTAGTACGTCAGCAAATAGGTACATGCTATGTATACTATAGATATAGGTTATACGGATGTAGATGATATAGATACAGGTACAGATTTGCCGAAGCATTTATATCTTTTCAGGCTCCTTCTTTAAAATTTAAAATATGTATAGTATAGATATAGATTATATAGATGTAGATTATATAGATACAGATATAGAGGCTATAGATATAGATTTGCTGAAGCATTTATATCTTTTCAGGCTCCTTCACTGGTATTTAAAATATACATAGTATAGCTATAGATATAGATATGGTTTATATAGATGTAGATGCTATAGATACAGATATGCTGAAGCATTTATATCTTTTCAGACTCTTTCATTGGTATTTAAAAACATTAATGGACTTCTTCACTGAAAAAAAAAGATTTTTTTTTCCTTTAATTTCCACCCCCTGCTCTTCCGCAAGAGAAAAGGATGTTTTACTGCCCCTTTTGATTGGTCTGCGGAAAAATCTGGAAATGAGAAACTGGTCCTTTCCCCCCTCGCCTTCAAAAAAACCTGAAAGGAAAATTATCTTCAATTTGACATGGTGAAGAAGGGCCATCCAGCTGATTACCGTTGTTATTTTATTTATGGAGAGCCATAAATAAAACGGATAGCACTTTGCACAATGCATAGCAGAGGGCCCGATCCTGCGTGGCCTGAGCTTCCTCAGCTGCGTTTCAGGCCATTTTCCTCTGTGGTTTCGCGGGGAGGGGAAAGGGTGCGCAGCCCCTCCCCAGGATCTGCGCCCAGAGGAGGTGATGGGCATACCCAGACAATTTTGTTATACAGGTTCAGGGAGGAGAAGCAGCTGCTCACCTGCTGGGGAGGAGAGGGTGTGCATTTGAAGGGCAGATAAGGGGAGAGCAGACCTCCGGGGATGGGGAGAGAGGGGCCGAGCTCTGGGTTTATGGGTGGGACAGAACAGCCTTCAATGGGAGCAGCTAGGACAGCGGGACACAGAGACGCCGGGGAGTCCTTTCCAGGAAGAGGTGCGATCCGGGATAATGGGGTGGAAGCGGAGAGCGGAGGAGAGGTGTTCGAGCAGCGCAGAGCCCCCGGAGCGGACATGCTTGCAGCCCTTAGTTTTGCAATGCCTGGCAGATCCCATCCCTGGTGCTCCGGCTGCACCCACGGTCTCAGGAGCCCCCGGGGAAAGGGGTCCCCTCCTCTGGGGCGTTTCCCCCACGTTGCCCTATAGCCGGGCGCCCAGGGTAGAGCTCCAGCAGCTCTCAGGGCGCCTCTCCCCAGGCGGGTAAACCCATGGGGAACCGGTATGGGTCACAGTTTGCAGAACCCAGCCCAGGACGAGGACCATTCAGGTCAACGAGGCCGCGTGTCACTGCATGGAAAAGTCGAAGACAAAGAGGATGTCCTTGGCTTCGTAATGCATTATTGCAATATTGCAGCAATGTCCTTCGCATTATTTCTGCAAAGATGTCACAAGTGCCGGAGCCGAGTGCCCTCGACACGGCTCAGAAGGGACAGCTGGTTTTTTCAAAAGAAACCCCCATCCTTCGGGAGACCCACTTTCCAGGCTGCTGCAACGTGGCGGGATGGTTAGTGCAAGGCGCTCCTGGTTTTCAGCGCGTTGCTCGCGTTGCCCCGAGAGCAGGTGCAAGCAGGACTCACGTGGCGTGCGAGCAAATGACTTCGTGGCGCCTAGACTTTGGCCAAGGGGGGATTTCACCCTCTGGACCTCGGCTCCCGGCTGTGGCTGCTCGGATCACTGCCGTGCTGCGATGCCAACGAGATCGCACCATAAACCCACACACCTTAGCCGCGCCGACGGGCCGCGGCCTGCGTAATAGCCCAATGCATTGGTGCGCTGCTAACGAGCCCGTGTTTATGGTAGCCCACAGTGTCGTTGTCATGCCGACAGGATGGTATTCCTCCCTAGGAAAAAAAAAAGTAACCAAATAAATAAATACCTTCTTTCCCCAGACTGATGTGTTTGTTTAATAAGAGTGGGAGGCTGGACCTGAAGGGGAAGAGAAACCCAGGCTGAAAAAACAAACTGATCTCTGTTCCAGGCTGAGCAAAATGCAGCGTGTGTTCACCTTCCCCGAGCTCCTGGCCCGTCAGGGAGGGTCAGCACAACACCCTCTTTCCAAACACCAGCCCCTTCGGCTGTCGGGCGCGAGGGCAGGCGCCAAGGAGGAGGCTCCCTGGCCACGTATCCCGCGCCGCACCCTGCTCCGCTGGGCATCACGTGAAGCCAAGGACATCCGCAGAGCAGCCCCCGTTTCCCTTTCCATGTCAGGAGGAAGTGCATCCCCTGACTTCGGCCCTCTCCCCTTCCCCAGCCCATCTGCTGCCCCCGCCACGGGTCCCCAGTTTGCAGGGGGTAGAAGGCAGGGGCCCCGCTGCGAAGCCGTCTGACCCCTTTTTCCCCCCACCCCGGGAATCTCCTTTGCCTTGTTCAGAGCCTGCCGTGCCCTCGAGCTCCCGCTGGTCCTCGCCTGGGTTTTCCGAGCAGTCCCTTGGGCTTTGGCTTGCATGATTTATTTCAAAGTGGTTGCAATATCGTTGTTTCCTACGTGGCGCATCTGATCTCTGCGTCATGCTGCCGGGCTCTGCATAGGGATATCAGATTGTTAGGTCCCCATCCCACAGCCATTAGCATCAACGGACAGTGGAGCTGGCACGCGGCCTCAGGCACCTCTTCTCTTCCTGCCCGAAAGAGCCCGTCCACTCCGTTTTAGTAGCCCAGGTCTTGGCTGCAATACTTCAGCTTGCACCTAAATAGCAGCCTCTAAATGCAGGAGGGCTGCAAAGTGGAAGGAGCTGGACTGGTCTCAGCGGGGGCAGATGATAGATGGAGCAATGGGCTCAAGCTGCAGCAAGTTGAGGTTAGATAATAGGAAAAACTCTCTCACTAGGAGGGTTGTAAAACACTGGAGCAGGCTCCCCAGAGAGGTGGAGGAGTCTCCGTCCTTGGAGGTTTTGAAGACCCGACTGGACAAAGCCTTGTCTGGGATGATGCACTTGGGGCTGGTCTTGCTTGGAGCAGGGGGCTGCACTAGATGTGACCTGAGGTCCTTTCCAACCCTCATTTTCTAGGATACGATGATAGACACGTGGTCTTCCAAGACAGCCTCCCCTTCATGTTGTAAGCAGACCAGGACCTCTTAGCTTCCAAGAGCAGGCACTTTCCAGCCTGTCTGGTCACCCCAAGTATCTCTATGCAAAGCCCTGGAAATACGAATGCATCGCTGAAGTGCTATTACTATTACTATGCTCAGTCTTGACACGAGTCTGGCTCGGTCACGAACATCTAACGGTCGGCGGAAGCAGGCAGACGGCCTTTTGTTGCACACGGGCTCTGTTAGGAGATGTGACTGTCACCTGGGGCACGTCACGGGGGCTGCACGTTGACATAGCTTCACTGCCTTCCTCCGCTGGAAGGGTCTCCGGCCCGTTTCCTCGCTGCTCCGTGCGTGCTGCACCTGCCGTCCTCGCTGTTTTCCTGCGCGTCTCCTCCGCAGACTTCCTGCTGCTTTTCATGAGTCATCCGTGCTAAGTGTTTCCCACTTCCCCCCGTCTCTTGTCTCCCTTTGGCTCTTTAATGTCGCTTGTAGCAGAGTTGGGATACACCTGGGTTGTGGAGCTAACAAGCTGTTGGACGTGCCCAACCCCGCTGACCCACCCGCTGGCTCTGGAGGCCGACCTCGATGGACTGGCGGAGGAGTGCACGGTGCACGGTCGTTGGCCTGTGGAGCTCCTTGCTGCAGGATATCACTGATGACACGAGCACGTCAAGCCTCAGGCATGGATTCAGCATTTGAACGGGTAACAGGAAGGTTTGGCGTGACCGTAGTAAATGCACCAAAGCCAAGCAAACTGGAGTGTGTTGGGAGAGACATAAACCCTTGTGTTCGGGGTCAGCCTGAAGCTATTTGGCGTGGTGGGGACCTGCTCTGTGGGGCGTTAGCCCTGCAGCCCCCGCTGCCAGAAGGGAGGAGACATTGGATATTGGTCCGTTCTGGACATCCTTGTGCCCTCGTCTCTCGCACCAGCCGAAGGCACTGGAGACTGGCAAGTGCTCAGCCGTGATGAAGATCTGGCCTTACTCATCTCCAACGGGGCACCCAGAATAAGTAACTTGGCACTTGAAAGCCATGACGTGGACACACCTTCTCCGCCTATACTGAGCTCCTCAGCTCCTCACATCTCTGCACGGCGCCGTGCGCATCTCAAGAGGCTCCACATGGATACCTGCTCACATGCCAGTATGGCATTAGGCTCATATTCCCTAATGCCAATCCCACATCTGTAGGTCGGCGATCGCCTGCTAATGCAACGGCAGTGCTGGCGGCTCTCGCTGGGGCCTGGAGCCTTAGGCAAGGCAAGTCATGGAGACACACATGCAAAACGAGAAAGCGAGAAGTCATCCTTGTTTGATGTAGGGGGATCTTAACTGCTTTAATTAAAGGATATTTGGCCAAATGGGGGCAGCTCGGCCAGCAACTTCCTGTCCTAAACTGAAAGCATCACTAGGGTGAAGTCATTCAATTGTTAACTGACTTCTTTCCCCTTCCCCTGATTGCTCACTGAGACTATTTGCTAATGAAAGCTTGGGCAAATTTGATACTGTGCTGTCTGAACAGCTAGACAAGGAAAACCATTGCCACGAGAGCGTGCAGGCCTGCTTGCTCCAGTCCACAAGCGGTGCAGACCGTCACCGCGCCTTGCGCTGAGACTGAGTGACGGGAATTACGGCATACCGGCCATCAGAGCCGCACAGCGGGCAGTCCGCTGAAGTCGCCGCGGCTCCAGACACGAGGTCTGAACTGTCCCCAAGGATCATTTTGCAAGATTGGGACCGAAATAATGATGTGATACAGTTTAAGGTGCGTGTCATTTTCTATTGAAGCCGTCGGCAAGTACTAGAGGCCTGGGGAGGTTGCAAAGAGGAGAGAGGAGGTGCAATTCAGCGATGACATGATTATCTCCAATGTCCGGGAGTCTCTTCCAGTCCCGTGCTTCTGGAAGGGGAAATGCTTGCAACCACACGTGCGCTATAAAATCGTGGCATATTTAACGAAGCTAAAGTCACCGAGTGCATAGGATGAAGCTAAAGTCACCGAGTACGTAGGGCGGACCTCTCTAGTTCCTGAGGCATGAACGTAATGCCCGGGCCCTGCTGATAGTCCCTTTGGGCCAAATCCTGCACGGGCGTAGCTGTGTCGAGCCGGAATAACATCTGACCTCTAGTGGCAGTGAGGGTGAACTACCGAGGGGTCTCCTGCGAGGCATCTCATGTTGCACTGACCAGCTTTTGTGTTTGACTTGTGCCAGAAAGCGCGTGAGCCTAATTGTATATGAAGCTTATTGCATGATTTATTAGGTACATGCACACATTGACATGTTGCTTCTGGCTTCAAGAGTCCTTCCCGCTGTCCGTCCCTCCGTCTGTCCATGATAGATGAGCATCTACCTGATCGCAAGAGGCCATGGTGTCGCGCCGTCTCTCACCTCCTCCGGGTCTGGTTGCAAGAGCTAGAAATGAAACCAGGCAAAGAGGAAACCTTGAGTTCAGGTGGGGTCTGGTCCGGTTCCCATCCGCGTTCGTGGGAGCAGGGGAAGTTGGCAGGTGCTTGTTGGTGCAATCATTCATTGTCACCTTTCGCGGCACGTGGGGACGTGACCTTATCGAGGAGGTGGTGGGATGGGTCCGCGGATCCTGGGATAAACTGTGCCGTGCCTGCAATGATGGGCTGGACACCAGACCTCGTTCGCTTCTTCTCCCCGCGTATCCTGCCTGCACGAGCTGAGCAGCTGGTATCTCGCATGGATATATTTCAATGGACTAATTACGAATTCCATCCGTCTTGCCTTAACTGGATACAAGTGCAGCACGCCCGTTGGCATCCACCTCCTCTCCTTCATTCGCGCCGCGTACCATTCTCTCTTGCTGCAGGCAAAAGTAATTTCCCCAGCCTGGAAATGTGATTTAATTTGACCTTGTTCACACAGGTTCCTGCGTCTTTTACGTTCCCACCCCCCCATTTAAAATGGGAGGGCAGGAAATTGCTTTGATTCACAGCGATGTTCTCTCCAACCCCGGTTGTGCCGCTCTCCCCTCCATCCTCCCTTTGCTTTTCCAGCGTGGATTCAAGTTTTGTCTTGCTGCTCAGGGCACCTGTGAGCAGAGCCGGGACAGACGGCGAGTGGTGCCGGGATGCGGAGTCACGGGCCCTTTTCTGACCCAGGGAAGGTGAACAGCTTGGTTTCACTTCCGAGTGGGTTTGGGAGTTGAGTGAATGGTGCTGAAAAAGCAGCGGGGCAAGTGGAAGTATCTGTACCAGCAAACTGCATCATCGGCAGAAACACAGACCTCCAGTGCAGGGGAGAAAAGGTGCAAGGGAGGTGAAATCCCCCCGTGGGGACAACCCGTGCACGGCCATCAGCGCAACGCCTAGGCTTGGTGACATACATTGGATGCATCTATACGTGCACTTTAATGCGCATTAGCCTATTTTAATGCATATTAAAACATCACTAAAAACCGTGCTCTTTAGTTAATGCGCATTAGGACAGGCTAATGTGCATTAACTAAAGCACATTAGTGCATGTGTAGTTGTGCCCGTAAGTGCTCCCTAGGCCCAAGGCTGAGAGTGCTTTTCAGCCAAAGACAGCAGGAGGAACAATGAACGCCAGATTTCAGGCCGTGATGCCGAGGGACTGGGTAGGAGGCTCCTAGCCTGGGGCATGAGGCATCACTAACCCCGGTGTCGATCAGCCCTAATGGGAGGTGACCCTGCCCTGCTCTTCAAGAGCCGTAGCCAGCACCAGTGCAGGCAGCCAGAGCTAGTCATAGCCTCAGAGGGAGGAAAGGGAGACCCTGTAAAAGGTGAGCAGAGGGGCTAGGGAGTGGAGGAAGAAATCAGCAGGGAGAAAGAAGGCAAAGACAACAATGAGAAAAAAGCTCGGGCATCAAGGAGAGAGACAGGACAAAGCAGAGCAGGAGAAAAAAACCCCAGGAGAGATGAAAATTCCCTTAACCCTGAGATTATTGATTGATAATTTATGCAAAAGACGGCCACGGCGAGAAAGCCCAGCCAGCCTCCGCTCCATCCATGCACCTGGCTCCCTGGAAATAATAGGCAGTCCTGTAATGCACCCAAAAGTGCAGCGGGGCCTTTGGACAGATGCACCCAGGCCGCGCAAGGGACCGTCTCCCCAGGTGGGCCAGGGAAGGGGCGCTGGGGAGCCGTTTCGCCCCAGCCTCGAGCCGAAACAAGAAGCCCTGGTGACCTGAAGTAATAAACTGCAGAGATGCACGGAGACACGCTTACAATATTTTCCCAATAATGGGGATGCTAGCAACTGTCACCGAGCCAGACAATCTGGCAGCACATGTGTCATTCTGACTTGTTAACACTGATGCTTCTAGTCTACTGGTTTTCCTTTCTCTGCTGAATTATTACTTGCGACTTGGAAAACCTGCAGGAAACGTTGCCAAATTTTGCGTGTTCCTTTCTCCAAATTGAGGGGGATTTTTTTTTTTTTTCTCCTTTAAATGTGCACGGGTTGTCGGGTGGTTTGGCAAAGCGTATGCGGCGAGAAACACCCAAAGCTCCTAATGAAGAGGTCAGAGGATGATGGGATGTGTGAACAGCTTTCAAGCTAGACAGGAAAAAACAAACATTGCAGAGCTGATCTGACACCTCCGACTGGCATGAAATGGGATTTGGAGCCGGCCAGGGGCAAGTCCAAAAGGGGACTGGAGTGGTGTGGACCTTCCTTGCAAGGGACAGAAAGTCCTGCTTAGGGCTCAGACCCGTTTGGGAAGGGGAGCAAAGCTGAGAGCTGCAGATGGGAGATGGCCTTTTTGCAGTAAATCCTGACTGGGAGTAGGGTGGGGTGAGATGGGATGTGTTGCCAAGAAGGCGACCGGCATCCGGGGCTGCATTGGGAGGAGCGGTGCCAGCTGATCGAGGGCAGTGATCCTTCCCCTCCGTTCAGCACTGGGGAGGCCACATCTGGAGTCCTGTGTCCAGCTGTGGGCCCCACTGCAGAAAGGGTGTGGACACGTTGGAGAGGGTCCAGTGAAGGGGAATGAAAACGTTTGGGAGCTGGGGGGACATGACTGGTGAGGAGAAGCTGAAGGAAATGGGCTGATTGAGTCTGGAGAAGAGAAGACCGAGGGGGATTGAATAGCAGCCTTCACCTCCCTGCAGCAGGTTGCAAAGAGGATGGAGCTGGGCTGTTCTCTGTGGGGGCAGACGGCAGGACAAGGAGCAATGGGCTCTGGTTGCAGCAAGGGACGTTGAGGTTGGATATTAGGAAAAACTTTGTCACTAGGAGGGTGGTGAAGCACTGGAACAGGCTTCCCAGAGAGGTGGTGCAGTCTCCATCCTTGGAGGTGTTGAAGACCCCGGCAGACAAAGCCCTGGCTGGGATGATGTAGTCGGGGCTGGTCCTGCTTGGAGCAGGGGTTGGACTGGATGTGACCCCCCGAGCTCCCTTCCCACTCTCATGTCCTATGATCTGGTGTTTGTCCACCTCCCTGTCTGTCCTCCTTTCAGTCCTGAGAGACGCCAGGGGAAAAGGCTCAGGGAGCGGTTGCTCCTGGTGGACAAAGAGACTGTTTTTCAGTCTGATGTTTTGCCTAAATTAAGTCAAACAGATGAAACTTTGCCCTGCAAGAAACTCTAAGCCTGGCAGCAGGTCCTCCCTGAGCTGGGGGAGCAAGCCAGCCAGGATCGCTGATCAGCGAGTCTGACCTCCTGCCTGCCAGGCTGCAGGACTTCACCGCAGCAATTCTCACGTCAGGCCCATGGCTTCTGGCTGAAATACCTTCTCGAACGATGCCCAGGCCCGATTTGAGTCCACCCCAGCCCTGGGGAAGCTGTTCTGATGTTTAACTCCCCTCCCTAATGCAAAGCAGCATGGCAGCTCTAGTCTGAATTCGTGTAGGTTTTGCTTCCAGAGTTTAAACCCTGAGGTCCGGGGTAGTTTGGAATCGGTTCTTCATCAAGCAAGCTAGTGGCTGGGCTCCTTCACCCTTGACAGATCCTGGATAAAACTGATTTATTTCGCCTAGATTGTCTTTTAAAAAGACCTCTTCTCACGGCTCCAATAGAGATGATCAATAGAGGCCTCATCCTTAAGTTGTCCCCAGAGCATAACCTTGTACCTCCTGGCACCAGTTATAACCTGCACAGACTGAGTGATCTCGCAGGTCAGTGTTTACAAGCAGTAAAGGATGCTTGTCCTGCCTACCCACCCAGCACCACCTTCATTACACCAGCTACATGCTAGGGATAGCCATTGCCACCAGCCAGCTGACAAAGCTAAAGAAAATCTGGACAAGCAGCCATCTGACACTGAAGATGCAGTTACATCTGCTGCGTGCTGTGGTCATCTCCACAATGCTTTATGGCTGTGAGGCTCGGACGCTTAATAAGAAATGAGAGAACAAAATTGAGGCATTTGAAATGCGCCGCTTTAGGAGACGGCTGCGTGTCTCGTACGCTGAGCACCGGACCAAGCAGTCTGTCGAGCGGCAAATCAGCCAGGGCATTGGGACCTACGAACCGGTGTTAGAGGTCAAGCTGCAATGGGTCAGACACGTCACGAGCGGGACGGTCGCCCTTGCTGGCACCGTCGTGCAGGGCGCAGGGGAGGGAAAGAGGAAGAGGTGGACCCAAGAAGCGATGGGGACCAATATGAAGGACTGGATGGGACTCCAAGCGGCAGAGCGCACAAAGCTAGCCGAGCACAGGGCAGAGTGGAGGGGGGTTGTTACCCAATGGTCACTGGGGACTGACTCGCCTCGCCGCGCTGGGGAACATCTGCTGAAGCCATGCCAGCTGTGCCGCAGCTGGACAGCCCCTCACACCTGGGGATATTTTCAGCTGAATGGTTCAGTGAATTTCCGATGGTCTTTGGCGAGCCAACAGAGCGGGGCTGAGTATCTGATTCAGGATCCCTCGTGCTACAAGTGAGGGACATCCCCATGGACCGCTTCTTTAAGGAGACATTGTACAGAAGCCGCAGAAACCGAAGCCGCTGGTGCTGGAACTGGAAACCCACGGGCCAGCCGCTCCCAAACTCCGAGCACCACCAATTTGAAATGATCCAACCTGAAGTACCCCCGTCAAATTTTTGTCATATAAAGTAATTATAATAAATCTGTTCAGTGGTACGCATACCAAAGACTGGGAACTGCTGCCATACAGGCAGCTTTCAGTCTCCGAGAACAGGTTCTTCCCAACTGAGCGTGTTTGGTGACCACAAGCCCCTTGTCCTAGCAAGCACCTTGAAGTGGGTTCAAATGGTGGATGATGAACACGGAGGACCAGAGAGCTTTGCTTGCTGGCACGGCTGCTGCCAACGGTGAAAAGAGCCTCCTTCAGTCAACGGGAATGAACCCCGGGAGCGGTCCTGTAGCCGGGTGCATGGCTCGAAGGGGGAGCCTGCCTGCTCCGGGGCACAGGGCCAGCGACAGGGATGATTGCTGGCCCAGGGGAAGTGAAAAGCTCCCAGGGAGAGGAGCTGATGGACACAGGGAAGGCTGCACAGAGCTGGAATAGCCCTTTCCAGCTCCAAGGAAGGACCGCGGGTTTGAGTTAACCCTTTGTTGCTTGTTTATGTATTTGTTGCATTATGGACGTTGGTTTTTTGTTGCGACAGTTTTGCTCTAGGGAAAATACAAAGCAGAGTGACACAGGCCCCATGAGCTACCATGTCCCTGACAGCCGAAGACATGCGTGGGCATCACATGTTGCTGCAAGGACATGGCTTGTTGCACCGGAGATTGGTATTCACAGGGGACTGCCAACAAGTTCGGTGTTTGCTCCACAAAGTCCAAGCATTTGCCGTCTTCCTCCTTCCTTGACTTGAGTTTTGCAGCATGAGGGGTCAGCTCCCAGTTCTGCCTGTGGGACCTTGGGCAAATCACTTGCTCTCTCAGTGAGGACAGGAAAGTAAGAACAATTAGCTCTTTCTTCCTTCCTCCCCGCTTATATTGTGAGCATTTTGGAGCAGGGCCTGTCTCTGTTTGCATAAGCCCTAAAACAAACCCTAATCCTGACGGAGGCTACTATAATGCAAATAATGCTAATTAAATGGTAGAAAGTCATCTCCACTAATAAGGTTTCCATATAAATTAACAGTTCCCAGAGAGCTATGGAAACAGCACAGGTTGGTTTGCCATCTGCACGGGGATATTGAGTTCCTCCTGATGGAGTCAAAACACCCTGATTCTTTCTTTTGACACAAAAATGTGACGAATGATTTATTTTGGTACCACACCGTACGGGGGAGTGGGGACGACACCATTGCACACTGTACCGTAGCGTGTCTTGAGGAGCACGGAGACGAGCCTCGAAGCCCGGTGAGGGGCACGCGGGACACCAGCGAGGTAGGATGAGGTGCGTTCAGGGAGGTTTGACAACGCTAAGTCCTCTCCCGAGCAGAAAGCAAAGAGCTGGCGTAAGCAGGGGAAGCATTTGAGGAGGAAAATCCCATCTCAGCCTGTCTGCCCCTGCTCCAGCTGTTTTGTTAGGGGAGATATGTCAGTGTTTGCCGGCCCTGGGAGGGGAGAGCGCTTGTTCGCGGGTTTATCAGAGATGATTTTATAAGCACGCCTTGTTCTGGCAGGTGGCTGTATGTTGTTTTAAATTTAAAGAGAAAGGCATAAATAGCAGAGAAGAAAGAGGGTAATAAGAAAAATATTAAACTGCCCAGTGCAAATCCCAGGGGAATCTCTATTGCAATAACTGACCTCCCATATAGCACCATTTATTTCATACACTGGCAGCTTTATAGGTGCTTGTGTGGCTGCAGAAGAACACCAATTTGCTGCCGCAGTTTGTTTTGATAACTGAAACTTTCAATAAATCTATATTAAAATCAAAGGGAAAATTAAATAGACCCCAGTCAGTGGCACTAGAGATAAGGTAGCACATTACTACACTGGCCTCTTCGGCGGGGAAGATTTGTCTCTTAGTTCAGACACGGGTCACAAGCGTGATGAATTTTTTGTGGTCTCAGCTATGTTCCCAGAGGGCAGCCTGCCTAGGCGCCAAGTGGCAGCGTGTAGGGGGACCGGGCAGTTAAAACCCTGGTACTTTAGGGAGGCAAAAACAGGGAGAGGACCGGGTGCACGCAGGGAGCCATGTCCTCTGAGGGGGCAGGAGGCTGTCCTTTGCCATGGCAGAAGCATCCTTTTTTGGGGGGTTTGCAGGGATGCTCCAAGGGTTTGGGTCTTCCTGCACCTTCAAGCTGGCAAAAATGTTGAATAGATAGCCAAGGGAGCTCTGGACAGGTCTGGTGGGTCCCCAAGGTAGAGGGAGAGGGGTGGCACAGCACCATGACATACCACGTGTGTCTGGGGGAGAGGAAGGTTGCTGTGTCCTGCAGCAGAGCACGCCCTTGCCCTCGCTGGGAGCATTTTTTCCAGCCACCAACCCAGGTTCTGGCCAATGTTGGCTTCAAGTGGCTTCCTACGTTTGGCAGTGCGGTGGGATGAACCCATCCTTCCCCTTCCCTCCTGCTACAGAGCCTCAGAGGCATGATGGGGAGGGCGTTGAAGGGAGAGGGAAAGGAAAGGAGGGATGGAGGGGAAGAAAGTCTGGGAGAGAAGGGAAGAAAGGGGAGGATCCAAATACGGAGGACTGGACGTGGATAGGAATTAGGAAGAGAAGTGGCAGGCCAGGAGGAGTAGATGTGCTGAGAGCAAGGGTGGGCGTGATGCCTGCAGAGCCCCGAGCTCCCTGCCGGAAACCAAATAAAGAACAAATGCCTTCCCCACTTCTCCTCTCACCTTTTTTGGTTTCTCTGTTGCAGAAATGCAAACTTCACAGCTCAGCAGGCCGTGAAAGCTCTCTGCCCGCGTGTGCTGCAGGTTTGGGCAGTAACACATGCCTGTGCATGGAAGAGAGGTCGCTTTGTTTTAGCTCCCTGGTCCCATAATGGTTCCCCGGGATGATCTTAAAGGATTCTGCCCAACCCACTAGGAGAAGATATAATCGATATAAACACCATCATCGTTTGCTAAGGGGTATAATAGCAGCTTGCTAATAGCATCACATAACGAGCGTGAAAAGAATCATGTTTTGATCGTGTCACAATGCAATATTTTGGAATCTCATTAAGGAGAAAATCTCGGAGATTTCAACATCCCGTCCTGATTGGGGTCCAGGCCAAATTTTGAAATCTCAGAATTCCCCCTAGGGCAGAGAATCCATTTTTCTGGCCAGCTGTGGTCCATATGACTTCCCGTGGAAAGCATTTTATTTTGAAGTTAAAACCCTGCCCGTAAAAGTGCCTCTCTACCTTCCAGCAGGTGCGCCTGGTCTGCAGGGGATTGGCTCTATCAGCGATTTGTTCCTCCAGGAGAAACGCTTAATTTGAGATGTTTTTCCCATTTACACTTAAAGTTCAAGGCGCTCGTGCTGCAGCTCGGTATTGGGTGGCCTGGGCAGGGCCTTTATACACTGCAACCCTATTAGTTAAAATACTGGCAAAGAGATTTTGGCAAAGTGTGTTTTTTTTAATGTCCCATTAAAAATGTTTAAAAATGTCCCATTTCATAGCTGTTGATGCCCTCACTTTGAAATACAGCTTTCCCATGACGCCAGAGCTGTAAAACACATTCAAACGTCTTCTTTTTTTTTTTTTTTACTAGTTAGCAGTGGAGTTTTTGCTATAGCCATTAAAATATAAAGAATAAACTGCACCCAACTGTACAATATTTTTTACCAGCGTTTATGGTGACAATATAAACCACGAGGGTTAAGCTTGAACTTTTTTTGTGGCTGGCATTAGAATATCAAAATAAAAATGCAGGCTGGGCTATACAATATCCGTGTCTTTTTGTCACACCTACCCAGAAATAAGCGGGGCTTTTATTGCTTTAGTAAATCGCCATGATGGTTCGTCTCCTTGGCTGCGCTGTTCTGGCCTGTTTTGGAGCAGTTTGAGTTGGAAAAGGCACGCTCGATCTTCCAACCGAGCTCCTTTGGACAGCGGAGAACGGACAGTGATGGGGCGACCGGGCGCTTGTGTCTCCTCTCGGAGGAGCTGAAAGCGCGGCCTGGCACGTCGGCGTCGGGAAGCTCTCCTGGTGCTCAGCCTTGCTTTGCTCTTGCTCAGGTAGCTGCTCTGCCCCTGCAGCGCGTCATCCTGACGTTCCCTGTTCCTCCTCGGTGCTTGCTGCCTCCAGACAGATGCACATGGCACTCGTGCCCTGCTCAAATCATCGCTTACTCTTACGTCTTCAGTGCACCTTGCTCCTAAATCCCTTCCGGTGAGTCAGCCCTGACTCATTTGGCTCTTCTACTCCATATTTGACAGTACCTGGCTGATACCTTGGCACCCAGAAGCGAATGCAGTGTACCAGACTGGTCATATCCACGCCAAACAGGAACTATCGTGTCCCTGCTCTGCGATGCAACGTTCCCCAAACCACATTGGTCTTATAAGAAGCAACCCAAAAGCAAAAAGAAATAAAGAGAAAGCGGCGAGCTGCTAGATACGTGCGGCTTTGTGAGCAACAAGGCAACGCTGCACAACTGCGAGGGCCGCAAGCCCCGAGAGGGGAAGGGGATTATTTAGGGCAGTTCTAGGGTACAACTGGGAGGAATGGGACAAGGATGAGAGAAACTGTGCTGAACGCCAGGAAGCATTTTCCCACGGCAGGATGTGTTGGCTTTGGACCGGCCTCTCATGGGAATGGGGGAAGCCCTCGTGCTTGGGAATTACAGACTGTCTAGACAAGACCCTGCAAAGTATCACATTAGGGGCCAACCCTGCCTTGGGCCCTGGAGACGGACCAAACCGTGTCACGCCTGGCGTCAACCGTCTGTACATTTTTCTCTGCGTTCTTGCACTCGGGCTCATTATTGCAGTGTCTGACTGCCTCTGAGGCTAGGTACAGGCATTCAAAAAGCCCGAGGCAGCATCGACCTAGGTTATGCCGTTTCCTGTAAGCAGCAGAGTTTATATCGGTAGTGAACAGGACAAACGTTCGCCCTTTGGTGGGGGGTAGGGCAGATCTTAGACCGGGCTCTGCCATTTTGAAACCAGTCCGTGGGTGTGTCTACACGAGACGCTAACCTTGCAGTAGCCTAATAACAGTGCGCAGTAGTGTGCTGGGCAAACCCCATGCTGATACACTACGGTGCAGTAGTACTAGGCTACTGCACAGATAATGTCGGAAAAAACCCGTGTGCTGACACTACTGCACATTGATTCAGCACTAAACTTAATGCGCAGTAACTACAGCACATTCATGAACATGTAGACGCACCGTGTGTGTGCTGAACTTCTGTTCTGTTCTGGGTATAGACCAGTTTCCAACCGCTTGTACCAGTAAAAGTGTAATGTCTGTACTTGGCCCTGATGTCTACAGTCCATTTCTATAAGAACCTCAGGCCACAATTATGCTCCGTTTGGTTTTGTATTTCATGGGTCCTCTTGTGCTTACAGGCTTTGGAGCAAGCTGCTGTCTCGGACTGCCCTTGTACGGCTCCTCGAACACTGAAAGGATGGGAAGCCCGGGCGGGACCGGGTGTTTGTGGCCTCTCAGGCCAGAAAAATGCACTGAGTCACTCCTGCGTGCGGCGCAGCACCCCAGCTGCACTCCGGCAGATCAAGTCTTGACCGAAAGGCTCGGTGGCCTGGTATAAAACCAGCGATGCGAATAGTCAGCGTTAAACCAGATCTGAAGTCCCAGCCCAATCTCCTCATGTGCTTGCACCAAAGGCTGCCTCTTCATTTTAACCAGGGGGGCCAACAAATCCTTCCACCGTGCAGCCCTGATGGCAGCTCCCAAGTACCCACCGAATTAATTGTCTTTGAACTGAGCCAGCACATTGGAAATGAAAACAAAACCCCACTGAGCCGTCACGTTTTTATTACCAAGCGAGGAGTCCTTAGGAAAATAAAGGGAACAAGAAAGCTCTCACACCGGACCACCCTGGCAAAGAGGGGAAAAGTACAAGGATGAAGTGTGTTTATGGAGGTGAGTGACAAATCGCCTTGATTTGCTTTGGGGACCTGCCTTTGCTGGGTCGAGCATTTCACACCCCGCAGAATCGCCTTGATTTTTCACCAGGCTCCACCGTCATCCTGGAGGCAACCGCCAGCCTCCTGGCCCGGGAGAGCTCCCAAATTAGTCCAAGGGTCATAGTCAAGCAGGGAGGGGTACGTGTTCCCATGAGGTCTGAGCCCACCGCTTTCCCTTCTAAATGCCCGTTAACTGACAGCTAGAAGTGGCTTTCCACGATGACAAGCTGTCATTAATATCACTCACCAGCACGATACGCACAGTATAAATGTTTAGAGAGAGAGAGAAAAAATTACCCGGAAGCTAGTGTTTAAACCAAGTGCGTTAACAGGGTCTTGGTTACCAGAAACAACAACACGGATCTCAAAATGTACATTGTGAATATTAGTATTCCCTCAAATACGTGTTCAAGTTGGCTAATGAGTCCCACCGGCGGCGTTAGCAACGGAAGGATTTGGGTTGGCACATTATTAACTCATTAAGCAGAAAATAGCGATGCACGATTACTCGCCCTGCGCATTATAAGGCATTCAAAAGTTGCATTCAGCGTAAGCTTCGGAAGACCTAGCTGCTTTCCGATGACGTGATGCAGCCTTGAGCTGCGATCCTCCAGATCTCAAAGTTTATTCAGGGGCTGTAGGCCAGCGCTTGGAGGGGAGAACAGCAGAAAGCGGAGCTGGGACTCGGTAGGAGCAGCCCTCCATCCAGATCACGGCCAAAATAAAGCACGAGGCCTCCCTCGAGAGTCTGTCTTCTGGACAAGACGGCCCCGACGTCTTCTTGCCTTTGTGTCATTCCCTGGCTCTGCTCCCAAAAGACAGGGAGTGTCTCCTAACCACACGCTCCCTGTTCTGCCAGCTGGAGACTTTATTCTGTGTTATTTCATGTCCTAAGCTGCGGTGCGCTCTCAGAGAGCTGCCATCCATCACGGCAGCAGTGGCCGTATGCCAGCGGTGAGCGAAGCTGTGCTCGAAGGTAAGACTTCAAGACAGACCTGGCATCCTCCTTTGTGCTTGGCCTCTCAGAAGCTGCAGCCATGGGAGAAGCGGGAGTTGAAAGCAGCTTTGAATCACGTTTTTACATGCACGGTTTGGATGCCGCCCCAGGTGTGCATGAGAGCAGCCCCCAAGGCTGCTTCAGTTGAGAGCCGGTTCCTATGGGCTGCCAAGATCTCCCAAAAGGATGAGCAGTGGGTGAGACCCTCTTCCTAATGGATCCCGCACCACCTCTGCATCAGGGGCTCTGATGGTATCACGGGGCTGACTTTGTGGTCCCCTGGCTGCTTCTGCAGCAGGGGATGTCTCCTAGGCCTCGTGTAGACTCTGCGGGTCCAGGCACATCCCAGCACCAGGATATTTTGAATCAGAACTTGTGGGAGAGGTGATATCTTTTATTAGACCAACTAGATTTTTGCAAAAAACTGTCTTTAATTGCAAGCTTTCGGGCACAAGCGCCCTTCCTCCGGCATAGGAGAAAAGATTGTAAAAGTTCTCCCGGGTAGAAATGAAAGTTCGAGTTTCATAGGAGAGTTGCAGGTGTAGTAAAATCCCCTGTTTGGCACCGTTCGTTTTATGCAGGTTGGGCTCAGAGAAAAGTGGGAATAGTCTGTTTACCTTGAAATTGTTTGGTGGCGAGCAGGATGTAGTCATCTTCCCTTCTGGATATTTTGAAAGCACTTAGTGGGTGCTGTCTTGAAGGTCAGTGTCCGGGGGCAGGGTATCTCCTAACCATTGCCAAGGTCTTTTGTAGGCTGGATGGCAAAGAGGGAGGTGGAGGAGGACGGCATGGTCCCCATGTGCGGGGGCAGCCCTGGAGCCAGCAGGAAGATGCCTGCTTGAAACATAGGGCGCTTGTACACGCGACGCGTTGTTTAGATACATGTCACGAAACAGCACCAGAAATCACCGTTTCGCTAGCTGAGTCGCATGTGAAAATACACATTGACTTTTTTTATCATGATAGATTTGATTGATCGTTGTAAATCAGACCACCTCTAACGTGTTTTATTTTTAGCATGTTCCAGCAGGATTATTTTTATTGTGATAGTTTCGTGACACGTATTCTCTCACACAGAGAGTATTTTTGGCTAGAAAAACCTGATAACATGTACAAGCGCCCATACACATTGGACTGATGGCACATGACATCCTGCGTGCCATTGGATAACCCCAGGTAACCTGCCCGCAGCTGGTCACCTACAGTCCTTCACACGTTTCCCTCCTCCCCCCACTCCCCCCTATCTCTACCCATTGCTTCCAAAACTACTACTCGTTTGCATTTTCACAGACCCGCATGTTGAAAATTAGCTTCTTTTCTACCTTGGAGAAGACACAACACCAGCAGAGTCTCCCTATGCCCAAAGAAGGGCGTTTGCGCCTGAACGCTTGCAAAGAACATTTTTTCCCCAACTATTTAGTGGGTCTGATAAAAGATATCATGTCTTCCCAAAGAACCTGGCTTGCTTGAAGCATGCAACACATGGGGAACGGAGGCTGGTGCCTCTGCCTCATCATCTCAGGAGCGTATGAGAGACGGCAGGGAGTGTGAAGGGCCTTGAACGTGAGGCGATGCTGCAAGGGGAGCCCGTGGAGAGAGGCAGGGAGTATCGGGGCCATGACACACAGCCCACCCTGCTCTGATTGACCGTCTGGGGTGTCTGTGTCCAGCTGGACCCCCTGTGCTGCCCGCTGGCCTAATTGACTGTTTCCCTCTACAGGGTGCTCAGGCCCAGCGTGCTCTACCTGGACCCAAAACCCTTGTCTCCCGATCCCTTGGTCTCTGCACCATGCCCAAGTCACATAACATTTTGAGTGGCTTCCTGATAGCACCCAGGTCCCTTTCCAAGAAGGATCATGTCCGGATGCTGCCTCCATGGACAACCTGCCTGCCCAGATGCCCAATGTAGAAGCCCTGGTGGCAACTTGGTGGGATAGAGCACTGCTATGGAGGCCCATCTCTATGCTGCCAAGCTCCATCGTCTGTGATCCTGCCATCTCAGCCACTCCTGCTGATGGACGAAGCAAAGGTGCTGCTGCCGCATAAGTTCAAGAGCAAGTTCCAGGGTTTTATGAATCAGTGAGGCCTCTCGTTAATATTGCACCCCCTGACTTCTCTGGCGGACTGACAAGGTTGCAATGGTAACTGTGTCCCCCCCTCCTTGGCTTCCCCGCCAGCTGTCTGCTGGGCATCTTCAAGGACTTTGTGCCGGCAATGGAGGTCCTCCTAGATGATCCGCAGGGGATGCACTCAGCACAAGCAGCTTTGAAGACCCTTGCGCAAGGCAAGGGATCAGTTGGTAGCTGAGCAGTCCCATAGCCAGGAGCACCTCGTGGAAGGAGGAGGCACATTTTCATCACCACTGCAGGCTTTCTGAGCAGCTTTCATGTGTCAAAATGGGTCTGTGGGAAGCTGATCACCTGGTTTGGATCTGGGTAGGGGGATGGATTGAAAAAAAATCACTCTTCCAACCTGGTATGTCCAGGTTGAGCATCGAATGATGCATTTGGGAGTCCTGCAATGCCCCTTCCATTTTCGACATTTGGCTAACAGCCTTCAGGATAGGTTAGACCAGTTTGTGCAAGGGACTGGGGTGCATGCCGTCTGGTCTAATGGCTAGGACACTGAGGGAAAGCAGGGGCTGGGGCTGGGTCAAGGGGCAGGATCCACATGCCAAAACCAGAGGGAAATCCAGAAGCAGAGTCCACAACAAGGTCCAGGGGCAGGATCCAGGGGCCAAAGGCCAAGTACCAGTCCGAGGTGCAATCCACAGGATGAAGTCTGAAAACAGCCATCATCGGTAAGACCTCGCAGTCGAGGATGGTTGTTATATCTTCGGGTCCAAAGATGGCTAACGAGACAGACTGTTGCAGCTCAGGCGTGGGTTTCTCTGCAGGTTAGGTGGCTCCAGGTTCTTGGTTCATGCTGTTTCTGCCGGTCCTGCTTTTCCATCTCCTGTTGTCGTCGTGAGGCTTCGAAGTCCTGAGATCTCTGCAGCAGATCTTCCTCCATTTGGGGCAGTCCTGGGCGGTCGTCTCCCACGAGTTGATGTTAATGCTGCATTTTTTCAAGCTGGCCTCGAGGACGTCCTTGATGCGCTTTCTCTGCCCTCCTCCTGAGCGGACACCTTGGCTGAGCTGGGAGAATGCAACTTGTTTTAACTTGTCCGGATGACATGGCCGGCCTGCGAAGTTGATGTCAGAGGATCCTTGCCTCGATGCTCGCAGTGTTTGCTTGCAAAAGGACGTGATTGTTGGTGCATCTGTCTTCCCCTGGACCCGAAGGCTCTTCCCCAGGCAGCACTGATGGTATTTCTCCAGTGGCTTGAGGGTCTCTTGTACATTATCCATGTCTCAGCTCTGTACAGCAAATTGGGGTTTATAACTGCTGGATAAACTGGTTTCGGACGTAATTTCACAGTCTTCGAACACCCCTTTCTGCAGGCATCTGAAGGCTGCACTTGCACATTTATGGCAGTGTTGGATTTCTTCATCGATGTCAGCCTTGTGCGAGAGATGGCTTCTGACCTATGGGAAATACTCAGTCTTCTCCAGAGTCTCACCATAAATCTGAACTACTGGAGCTGGGTGCTGCTTATTAAGAGCTGGTTGATGTAGGAGCTGGAGGAAACCTAGAGGGGCTTTTTTAAATGTCCCTGGCCTGGGAGGAGATGGGGTGAGAGTAGAGATACCATTTGATACCCCACTGCATACCTGGCCCCCAAAACTGATACGAGTCCAAGGCTGCAATCAAAGTGCCTGGCAAGGAGCATGTCATGGCCTGGGCTCTCGGGGGTGACTCAGAAGCATAATGTCCACCTTGGAAGAAAAGGCATCCGATACACAGCTGGAAGTCCGGGTTAGGGGAAGGGGCACCCGCTGGCATTGTCCCACAAAGAGATGGCCAGGGAGGGCCGGGGGAGTGGAGCCAGTTGTTCTTCTGCACAATGCACTGAAGGGTTTGAGCATGATGGAGGGAGGCACAGGACCGGACTCAGCCTACGTGTCCGTGCAGCAGAGCAGGTCTGCTTCGCAGCGCTCGGCATCTGGTCAGTAGGGGATTGCGAACTCGGAGGAGAAAGAAAAACGCCCAGCTGACTTGCTGTGATTCAGATCCTGGATCCCTTCCAGCCCTACTTTCCTCTGAACCGATGCTCCTATGAGATCCATGCCAGATGCTTACCGTCCATCAGGACTGCAGCAAGGAGCAGACACCCTTCAGATCCTGCTTTCCTAAAGGCTGCCTTGATGGGGAGCGATTCTCTATTGCACACGCCGTCGTTCTCGTTGCATGCGTGACTGCCTAGGAGCAGGAGGCACACAGGTGTAACTGTCTCGAGGATTTGGTCAGCTGGGGTAAACTGGTCCCACTGGTGCAGCTTGATGTGTCGGCTTCTACTGATGGTCAGACCTGGCTGCACCGGAGGGGCGGTGGAGGTGAACGCCTTCAAGGGACCATTGAAGACCCTTTTCTGGAGCAGAGCAGCTAGCAGGGCCACCAGCTGCGAGACATCTTTGATGAAATGCCAAATCCCAGACAACTCTGAATGTCACACACGTGTCCTGGGACAGGCCCTTCCATGACAGCCACCGGTTTGCACCGGGCCCTGGTGAATCTCCTGGGGGAGGCACACACCTGAGATCTCCGCGGGGGTCTGAGGAAGGTGCATTTCCCCACCTTGGTGCACAACTGATTTTTAGAGCAGTTTCCTGCCAGTGCAGGGTCAGGAGGGGCAGTCGCAGTCTCGGGAAAATAGCCGGCGCGTTGTCTCGGTAGCTGCAGGCGAACGGTCAGGGGCTCTGAGCAGGCCAGCCTGGCCCAGTCCTGCGGCAGCCGCACCTGCAGGAAGCCCCAGCTCATGATCTCAGATGACACGGCTCCGCAACCTGGGTCTGGCCTGCACTGGTGCCAGTCCCACTGCCCCCAGGCTGCTGCTGGTGTCTCTGCTGCTGGATCCGGCCCTGCTGGGGTGCTGGGCAGTGAGCGGGGTCTTCATGGAGCACGTGGCTGGGGGGATGAGATGGGGCTGTGGGCAGGCGGAGAGCGGTGTCCGGGAGCAGGACGGGATCGTGGGGCAGTGACACCATAGGGCCAAGGCTTGGAGCAGACCCCCGATCTGCTCCCTGCACATCCCTATGTGTGGAACCGGTGCCATTGCAGGGATGTGCGGGGAGTGGATCACGGCTCTGGCCGAGGCCCCAGCCCCGTGCTGTCACTGCCCCACGATGCCGGTCCTGCCCATCCTGGTCCCAGATGTCCCTCCCTGCCCTCCCACAGCCCCAACCCCATCCCCTCTGCCCAGACCAGTGCAACCTGCCCATGGGTGACCCCTCTTGTCCATGAAGACCCCACTTGTCTGCCCACTACAACTGGCACCCCCAGCGGTGGGTGCAGGGCAGACGGGCCTGGAGCTGGACAGGATCAATTGCCTTCCCCCTGGTCCCCCACTGTCGCTGTCTCAGGTCAGCACCCCCTTGGCCCACAACAGCTCCCCAAAACTCCCTAAGTGACTCTCCAGCCCAAATAATTGCCCAGCCCTGCTCTGTTGCGAAGCAGAGTGGCAGACCTAGCTTCCAGAAGCTTTCCTTAGTCTACCAAGGTCCTTGCTCAGATTTAGAAGAAAGTCCTTCCTCGCCAGCGAGCACTTGTCACCCCAGAGGTGGCTGCATTTCAGCAGCGGGTGAAACGGTCTCTGCTACAATCCGTCAAAGTCCTGCATAAACGTGCAATCAATGAAAGTTGTGGTTATTTGTCGAAAGCTGGAGTTTCTCAAACGTCAGCGTTCATGTCATGACTGACGCCTCCGTTAGAAGTGCATAAAGCTTAAATCTGTCTCCTCTGAACAGATTGCAAACTGCTGGTACAGGGATGGCTGTTAAATCCCCGAGTAGGCAGGTGGGATTTGGCAATGGGTCACCGATCTATATCCAGCACACCGCACTGGTGCATACTGCTGTTCCTGTAAGGCTGAGCTGGAGATTTGGGAGACCCCTGGAAGTGCTGGCTGTTCCCCGTGACCAAGTTGAATCCTCTTTGCTCATCAAAGGACAGCCAGTCAATCCACATGGGGAACGCTCCATTGTGGCTCACCGCTTATGTGGGACCTCATGGTGGGAGATGCTGCAGGTGCCTCTTTGCTTTCTGCATCTCTCCTGAATTTCCCAGGAGGCACCTATTAATGAGCATCCAGAGCTGCCTCATAGTGACCATATTGATCTGAATCTAAGATGACCCTGAATTTAAGATGACCCCCCATAATTAGATTCTGGACATGGATGTTTTGATAAGTTTCTTATCATTAAGAAAGCAGCTCTAGAACTCAGGCTAGCGGCAGGGATTAAGGACAATAAAAAGCCCTTCTTTAGGTATGTTGGGAGCAAGAAGAGTGTGCAGGGTAGCATAGGACCACTACAGGATGGGCAGGGGGGCTTAGTGACGGATAGCAGGGACAAGGCAGAGCTCTTCAATGAGTTTTTTGCCTCTGCCTTCTTAAATAGGAACCTAGACGAACCCTCAACATGCATCACGGACACCAACAAGGGGAACATCAGCCAACCAACGGTCAGTGCCAACACGGTAAAAAGACACTTGGAGGGACTGGACATGTTCAAATCACCGGGACCGGAGGGACTGCACCCACGGGTAATGAAGGAATTAGCGAGTGTCATAGCTGAATCACTGGCAAGGATATATGAGCACTCATGGTGCTCAGGTCAGGTCCCAGAGGATTGGAAGAGGGCCATTTTCACCCCAATCTTTAAGAAGGGGAGGAAGGAGGATCTGGGGAACTATAGACCAGTCAGCCTTACCTCTATCCCTGGGAAAATCCTAGAAAAAAGAATCAAGGAGCACATCTGTGGGAGCCCACTGGCTAATGTGATGAGGAGGGGTAACCAACATGGGTTATAGCAGGCAGGTCCTGCCTGACTAACCTAGTTTCTTTTTACAACAAGGCCACCAACTGTTTAGATGTAGGAGTCGAGGTGGATGTTATCTATCTGGACTTCAAGAAGGCCTTTGACATGGTATCCCATACCATCCTTATAAATAAACTGAGGAGATTTGCCTTGGATGATTATACAGTAGACTGGGTAGCAAACTGGCTCGAGGGTCGCACTCAGAGAGTGGTGGTGGATGGGTCGGTGTCAGCCTGGAAAGATGTGTGCAGTGGAGTCCCTCAGGGCTCAGTTCTGGGGCCGATGCTGTTCAACATCTTCATCAGCGATCTGGACGAGGGGGTAGAAAGCACCCTGTCCAAATTCACGGATGACACAAGAATATGGGGTGAAGCTAGCACCCTGGAGAGGAGGAACCAGATCCAGGCTGACCTAGACAGGTTGGGGAAGTGGGCAGAGAGCAACAGGATGCAATTCAATAAGAACAAGCGTAAAGTGCTGCACCTAGGGAGGAAGAACTGCCATCATACCTATAGGCTGGGGGGCGATCTTCTCAGCACCACTGAGGCAGAAAGAGATCTTGGAGTTACTGTTGACTCCAGGATGAACACGAGTCGTCAATGTGATGAAGTAGTCGGCAGAGCCAATCGCACCTTGTTGTGCATCCACAGGTGCTTCACAAACAGGTCCAGGGAGGTGATTCTCCCACTCTACGCAGCACTGGTCAGGCCACAGCTGGAGTACTGTGTCCAGTTCTGGATGCCGCAGGTCAAGTGGGATGCGGACAACCTGGAGAGGGCCCAAAGACGAGCCACTCGTCTGATAAGAGGCCTGCAGGGAAGGCCTTACAGGGCTAGGCTAAGGGACCTCAACCTTTTCAGCCTCTCCAAGAAAAGGCTGAGAGGGGACCTTGTGGCAGCATACAAATTCATAAAGGGAGAGCAACATGAAGTAGGCGACGATCTGTTTACCAGGGCACTCCCTGGAACAACAAGGAATAATGGCCATACGCTACTGGAGAGAAGGTTTAGACTGGACGTTAGAAAAAAGTTCTTCATGGTCAGGGTTGCCAGGATCTGGAATGGGCTTCCAAGAGAGGTGGTGCTCACCCCATCCTTGGGGGTCTTCAAGAGGAAACTGGACAGGCACATGGCTGTGTTCATGACCCCAGGTTTGGTGACCCTTTTCTTGCCTGCCGGGGCAGGGGGTCAGACTAGATGACCCACTGAGGTTCCTTCCGACCCTAGAATCTATGAATCTGAATTTTCCATGTGTAGAGTCTAATTATGGGGGGTCATCTTAAATTTGTCACCCCCGTCCCAGCTGCAGGGGGGCAGGCACTGGGGAAGCAGGTGGTGTAGGGAGGTCCAGCTCCCCACCCCTCATTACCTTTGCTCCTTGTCCACAGGATCCATCCCTGTTCTAGCCTGGGGCGCTGAGCACAGCCCCAGCCCAGCCCCCACTGCTGGGCTAGGGCCATGCTTAGTGGTCCAGGCTACGGCTTGAATGAGGAGCAAGGAGAGAGGCAGGCAGGGGAGCAGAGGCTGTACGGGGAGAAGAAGGGGGAAGAGGCTGCAGGGAGAGAGAAGGGGTGCAGAGGTGGTGGCGATGACTTTATTGCATAAGTCAGACTTTGTTGCACAAGTATTGCACGCCCCAGTGTGTGGGGCGGGGGAGACCCCAAGCAGCCCCTCGCGGGGTGGAGCTCTGCCAACCTGCCAGGGAAAACCCGCCGTTTCCCATAATACTCTCCTTTAAAGGAGAATCCATTTTCAAAGTTTGTTCACAATTTTCATCTATTCCCGCAACCCACTTTTGGGTCATGGGTTGAGAAATGCTGACCAGTCCAACCCCCTCCAAACCGTGCCCGACCCCCTCTTCTTTTCAACGGTCCCGATGCTCCGCCAAGCAGCCTCCTCGCCCTCGCTCTGCCCTGGTCCCGGCTCCTGGTCACCGAGCTCCTGGTTCGCAGGTTTCGAACCCGCTCCAACGGCGCTCAATTTGGTTTTTGGCCAGTGTCTTCACCTGGACATGTGTTACGCGCGTCAGGAAGGCTCCTGGTTGCTTTAGAAGTGCAGAAGGGTGCTGCCCGGGGTGATGCACCTCGTCGCCTGCACCCCCACTCCCAAGCTGGGGTGCGCAAATCTGTCAGCTCGGGGCACAGGGATGCCCACAAGGACTAGCGGGGGGTCGGTCTACTTGGGGTCCTGTCTGCAGAGCCCCCCTGTAGTGCGGGGTGCGTGGGGCGGGCTCCTGCTTTTGGGGGGCCCCGCACCCCGGGGTGCAGCCCCAGCCTCCCTCCCAGCACAGGCGTCAAGCCCAGCCCCACGCACGTGGCGCCCAGCCCCTCCCTCCTGCGGGACTACACCCCCCAGCATGCCCCGCGGCCACCGCCATGCCGCCGCCGGCCACCGCGCCTGCGCGGCAGCCGCCGCCAGGGGGTCGGCGGGCCGGAAGTCCCGCCCCCCGCCGAAGCCGCGCGCCGCTCCCATTGGCCGGCGCTGCTGCCGCTCGGCGCGGGGTCGGGGGTCAGAGTGCGCCGAGGTGAGTCGCCGTGTGGGGGACTCGTGGTGCGGAGCCGGGGGGGGCGGGGCACAGCGGGGCGGGGCGGGGGGGGCTCGGGCCGGCGGCGGGGGGGTTGCGGGGGCGGTCGAGGCGCGGCCGGGAGGGGCGGGGCTGCGTGGCGCTGCACGCCCGGGCCGGGGGCCTGCGCCGGGCAGGGCCTGGGGGGGAGGGGCACGGCCGTGAGGGGCCCTGGGGGGGCTGGAGCAGGGGCACGAGGGGCCCTGAGGGGGAGGGGCAGAGGGGTCTCGAGGGAGGGGCATGAGAGGCCCCGGGGGGGCTGTAGCAGGGGAGCCCCAGGGTGCGCAGGGGTGTGGGGGAGGGGCAGGGGAGCCTCAGGGGGAGGGGCTTGGGGGACCCTGGCGGGAGCTGTAGCAAGGAGGTCCCAGGTTTGGCAGGCGTGTGGGGGCAGGGGCATGCAGGCCTGGGGGGAGCCTTAGGGCGAGGGGGGAGGGTCATGAGGGACCAGGGGGCTGTAGGAGGGGAGCCCCAGGGTGGGCAGGGATGTGGGGGTGGGGCAGGGGGAATGCAGGCCCTGGGGGGAGGGGCATGAGGGACGGGGGGGGGGGCTGTAGCAGGGGAGCCCCACGGTGCCTGGGTATTGGGAGGGGGGGAGCCCCAGGGGTGTGGGGGCAAGGGCATGAGGGTCCCTGGGGGGCAGGGGTATTGGAGCTCGGGTGGGGGATAGGCAGAGGAGTCCTGGGGTGGGGGGGCAAGCAGGGCTGTGGGGTGGGGCTGCAGCGGTAGGGGAGTCTCCGATGTGGGGGAGGCTGCGGGGGGGGGAGGTGCCAAGGCTTTAGGGGTAAGGTGGTCCGGAGGGGGGGGTGCTGGGGCTGCACAGCGGGGGCTTGCATAGGGAGGATGTGCAAGCCCTATGCACACATTCCTGAGTGGCGCGGCCTGAAGCTCGTCTGCGGCTGCGAGGGGTGGCCTGGCGCTGGCCCTATACATGAGGCACTTCCCTCTCCTAGGGTCACCCCCCAGCCGGGTTAGGGGCAGGGGCTTCCCATGCAACGGCGCTGGCATCGCTGCCAGTCGGACTGCCCAGACGTGGGCTCTGACTCAGGGTCCGGCCTGTGGCGATGACATCCCTGGATTGGAGTCTGGGTTTGATCAATTAATCATCAAGTCAGGAGCTTTGCAGCATGGGAGCGAGGAGCACGGCCTCTGAATCGGGCCTTCCTGGACCGTCGGTGCTGGAGGCTGCAAGGGAGAGAGGAACAGGGGACAGCCCAGCTCAGACCCAGTTGCTCTCCCTTCCAGCCTCTGCTCTCTGCCGCCCTGCGACACAGGACGCTGGGCAGGATGCACCAAGGGTCTGACCCAGCGCACGGCAGCTCTTATAGCCTAAGTCATTTGGGGTCTCGTTTGGTCTCCTGCTAAACCCAGCCTCTCGGGAAGTGAAATTAAACGTGGCACGAAGAAAACCATCAGTGGGATTTTTCTGAAGGGCCCAAAAGGGAGGCGGGATGGGACCAAGTGTTCCAGATCGAAGCTGTTTGATTGTTCTGATCGCATGTCACCAGGGTCTGAACGGTCTCGGGACTCGGAGGTAACCGTGAGAGGGCCGAGAAGCGCTGTCCGGTGCACTTGTTGCATGGCTGGTCACAGGAATGCCGACTCCCTCCCTTGTCTGGCTGCTGTTACGGGTGTTTCTTCTCCAGTGAGACGCATGAGCAGATGTAGTGCCTGACTTCTGAGGTTGTGTCTGTCCCAAGACCTTGGTGGTTGATTAGCAAATCAGTCTGACACAGACTTGGGCTTTTTATTTCTTGGTTTTTGAAATCGGGTGAATCGATGGTCTCGTTTACACTGACATTTAACATTCTCTTTGCTCTACTGCGAAGGGCCAGATGAACTTTTCTGATGAGTTAAAGATTTGCACGGTATCTTAGCAGAGATGAGATAAGGAAGACTTGCGCTGTTACGTTTCTGAAAGGAATTCGTTCCATTTGTTTGGGAATTTGAGTGACTCTAGTTTTGCTGCTGCTTGCAACGTACCAGCTCTTGTAGCAATTCACGTTTTATATCTGGCTCGCAGGGTTTTGTGGAAAGACCAG
This sequence comes from Alligator mississippiensis, assembly GCF_030867095.1. Lineage (NCBI taxonomy): Eukaryota > Metazoa > Chordata > Crocodylia > Alligatoridae > Alligator > Alligator mississippiensis. Next base: position 1,658,271 of record NC_081828.1, on the reverse strand, counting down.
ATGATTCCTGAAATAAACACGATGTTAGAAGTCCGGTTGCTAGAAATTTGAGTGTGGCTCTGTGCGTGTTGGGGGAGGGGGAGAGCAATTTAATATATTGGTATGTTTTTGTACCTTGAAGTTCTGGGTAGAGTCTAAAATGTTGGCATTAATTTCTAATGTAGACTAAATGCTCCTGTAGTTTTAAAGGAAGACCTTTCTAATGGCTCTCACTTTTCTCAACCATCAGTTGTTCTACCTGCAATAGTGCACGCATGTGTGCACGCGTGGGCACTCGCACGCCCCACGTATTCGTGAAAAATTGTACATGGCCTAAGTCTTACCAAAATTCGGAACCTGTTGAATTGAAAAGGTAACATATGCTCATTTGTCTGCTAAATAAAGAAGGCCTTGGACGAATATCCACTGATATGATTTTTATCTGCTCTTTATTTTTCTCTCTGCATTTGCAATATCGATATGTGTCTCTGTCGCAGTTCCTTTGGGAGGCTTGCTTGTAGCTGTTTTAATGCTGGTCTTGGTTGGACTGCACTAACTTTTATAGGTCTGGAATCTTTTCTTGAGCTTTGGAAATAAAGTTCTAAAAAAGGCCTGGCACAAAGAGTTTTTGAACCTACCGCACTCCTGTATTGATCAAGCAATAACTGCTGTGTGAACTGCCTGGAACCCATGGAGCGTATGGGATTGGGGATCTGTGAGCTAAAGTAAACTGAGAGGGACTGGGCATCCAATTGTGTTCATAGGAGGCCATGGGAGACTTCTGAACAAATACACGGCTTTCCAATCTGTGCTGGGACAGGAAAGCCACGAGTGGTGGCCCAGGAGACATGATAGATGGCATCCCCCTCTGTTAGGACTAAGCTAGCTCCCTGCCAGGGTGCTGGGTTGGGGAGCAGAGGTGCAGTTTTGTGGATGAGATGAAATGTAAAACTGAGGAGCTCTGTTGTGGTCACAAACACCCTCTGACAAGCTATCTTGCAACCTCAGAATAGACTGGTAGCTCAGGCTGGCCACATGCCAGCTGGGTAATTGCATTCTGTCTGAACTCTTCTGCAGTTTCCATTGGACATTGATGTTTCACTTCCTGTCCTAAATTTCCTGATCGCATAACGGTGCGCAGTTAGAATGGCTCTTTTTCACCTTGGAGGTGCCTGTTTATCAGTGCCAAGGGAAATTCTCTGCAGTCTCTCTCTACTCTTCTCCCAGGTTTATTGTGGACTGTAGAGATTTCACACAACCTGGCTCCGGGCCCACTTGAAATCGCTGCCAGTCCTTCATGGCATTCGTCTTTTGCAGAGTTCACACTTTTAAAAGCCTGGGACCTTAGGAATGCAAAGAGAACTTCCCAGGTGGGAACAAAGGATTGGCTGGTCTGAAGTTGCTGCCTTGGCTTGTTGAGGCCTTATTCAGGTCAGAGAGTGGTGAGCCCCCTTACAGGTCTTGCTGAAGTGTGACTAACCTCAGAAGCCCAATGAGGAGTCAGATTACCAGGTAATTCAGGTGCACAGCCCCCTTGCCTTGTGCTGAGCCAGAAGTCAGCAGCTGCCATCACCAAGCCAGCAGAGGCGGCACACAGCCATGTGCTTTGAACCTCTCCACGTCACAGCCTGACCTGTGCCGTGAGAAGGGCTCTGATGGCTGAGGGGACTGCAGCAGACAGTGTGGGAGGATCTGTGTGCTTTGGGTGATCACCAGACAGTGGCAGAAGCCTGGCTGTGCTTGGCCTAGGTGACTTAGCTCCCTAAGGGCCTCTGAGTGCTTGCAGTCTTGCTGGCAAAATTTTGCAGTGTGGACTGAGTCTGGCACCCAGTTGGTACCACCGTGGCACTTGTATGTGAAAGCTGGGTACTTTCCCATGCCAAGTACTGAGTAAACTGAAGACAGCAAGCTGTGGGTTTGGGAGCTCCTGGCATATTCCCTTTGCCTTAAATTAAGCTACATGCAGCAGTAACTTTGCTGCCTGGGGGTGCTGTTATGCCTGATCTCCCCTGCTGTTGGAGGGGTACTCTTCTGAAGATTGGGGGTAACATATGGCCCTAAATTATAAACCCAGCCCAAGGATGAGGACTCATTGAAATGAATAAGAAGCCATAGCTTTTTTAGTAGTGGTGGTGACTAACCATTGGAAGAAACTACAGGGGAAGGGGTGGATTCTCCATTTTTTGATGTCTTCAGATCCAGACTAGGTGTCCTGGAGGATGATTTAGCTGAACACGAGGGCAGGGGCACTGGGTGAAATACGTGATAGAGAAAAGTCAGAGTAGATGATCCCCTTCCTTGGAGGTATTTAAGAGGAGATTGGACAAACACCTGGCTGGGGTCATCTGACCCCCCCAGCACCCTTTCCTGCCCAGGGAAAGGGTTGAACTCGATGATCTAATAGGTCCCTTCTGGCCCTAAAATCTGAAAACCTATGATTTCCAGGACCATTCAAGCCTGAACTGCAGTAAACCTAAGACCATAACTGAACAAGTATGTTGGCCTTCTCCACATAGTGCGTTGAGGTTATCAGTTCATTCTGCCACTATATTGTCACAAGCCGTTGTCTGCTCCCATCCAGCAGCATTTTCTCCCCTCTCTACATTCTTGCCATCGGGCCAGTTCTGCAGGCTTCAGATTGAGATCCATCTGTCCATCAGCTCAGTAAAAGCAGTCCTAGGAGACCACTCCTGGAGCCAGTGGAAGTGAGCGGCCTTCCTCAGTCCAGAGTAGGTGTTTGGTGTCTTTGGGAAGGCTACGCGTGGTCTTATCAGCATTGCATCTTGTTTCAGTTTCACTGCAGCCTAGCACTCTGTGGTCTTGTCCTTTCCTGGCACCTTGGGTTGTCAAGATGTAGTGGCCAGAGGAAGTACTCCTGCCTTCTCCTCCTGCATCTTTCTGATCTCGCCAGCCCTGGGGTCTCTGGCAGCTCTGGGGATGCAATTCTGATGCTCTCTGAAGTGGTTTGGCATGAAGGAGGGTAGCAGAAGGAACGAGCTTATGAGCTGGGAGAAAGCTTCCTTCCTCCGCGTGCCCTCCCTGTCTATCCCTCCTTACCTCACTTCTTCCACGGTGCCCACACATGGTGAGTCAACAAGAACATGTGTTCTTGTAATTTTGCTACCAAGATGTCCACATCCCTGGAGCAAGTGACCACATGATCTTACTGCTGTAACCCTCAGCCTTGACCCCCGCCCATTGCTGTCACCCTCCGCTGCTGAATTGTGGTGCACTCTACTGTGGGAGCAGCCTGCAACACAGGCCAGGTCTCCTCCCTTGAGCTGCGAGGTGGCTGCACACCCCTTGAAGGGCTGTACACACAAACAATTTGTACCCCGTTGTGTTGGGGATGAGTAATGCCAGGAAGGCTCTGCACGTATTTCAGGGGAAGGCTTTGACGCAAGATGTTTCCCAGAACATGGGTTCGGTTGCCTAATGCTGCCACAAACAAACCCAACCAAAAATGTAGGGAATTCATTAAAGAGTTTATTGGCCCATTGTTAAAAGGATGCTGCTGTCAAGCAGATCTATTAAATAAACCAGTTTGCCTGTCAAACCACCTGAAGTTATTAAAACAGTGTTCTACCCCCGTGCCTTGCTGTTTGTATGTGTTTTATGAGGCTGGGCAGTGATGGTGGGTTAGCTTGTTCTTCCGACTCCTTCATTTTCGTACCTTAGGTAGGTCTTTCCCCCCTCCCTTCTTCTTAATAGATTTGGCTTAATATAGGGAGACATTTCTGGTGGTCTTGGAGATGGGTGTGAGCCCATGTTTGCCTGGCAATTGCTGACTGCGGCGTGACCGTTCTTGGGCCGTCGGTGTGGTCTCTTTAGGGTACCAGACTAGACGGACCTTTGCTCAAACTCAGCACGGTAGTTCTTGTGGCTGCTGTGGTGTAGCCTTCACTCGAGTGTATGTTTTATTCTCTCTTCTCTTCTCCTTCCTCACAGTGTCACGCCAGTTCATCTGCCTGAGCAATAACTTCTGTCTTTCTTTTAGGGGTTGAAAACAGGCTTTTGAGATTTACTTTGTTCCTGGACAGCTTTGATTGCTTTTAATGTCATTTGTCTGTAAAAATTAAGATTAGTGTTATGTGCAGAGAGCCTGTAAAGCCAAGACTTTGTGGAGAGCTTGCCTCTGTGGTTCATAGATAAGTTGTGAACTTGAGTGTCATTCATCCCCGCTCAATCCTGAGGCAAGCATGCGCTCTCCATGTCCCTCTGGAGTTGGGCTGTTTCCTCCACATCTCGAGGATGCTAGAAGTGCCCTGATCCCGTGGTGGCAGGCACTGCTCTCCCCACGCTGCTGGTTTGCCATCAGTTTGGCTGCTACGTGGGGGTCTCTCTTAGCAGTTGGCTGTGGCTTGCACGCGGAAGTGGGTTAGGTGCCAGTCAAACCTATTTTGTACCTGGCACCTGCCGTTCTGTGGCTAGGCTAAACTCTGATTCTGCATGAGATCCTCTTAAAGGTACCGTGGGGTGCCATTCAGGGTTAGCTCTGTTGGGTGTACAAAGCCTTACTTGTGATTCACAAGATAAACCCAGAGTTTTCAAATGGGAATTCACAGCGTCAGAACCACGCTGACTTGTTGCGGCCTGGGCGACTTCTTTCTACCAGGAGAATTATTTTTCCATAGGGAACAAACGAATGAAAGCTAAAAGCTGGTGTTGTCCAAGGGGGGTCTCTAGTCTAAAAGGGTTGAGAACCACTGGTCTAAAGGGCTAGCATGTTGTAAGGGGATAAAAACGGATGTTGCGTATGAGGTGGTTCTGATGGATCCGAGTTAAACCCTGGGACAAACAGAGCAGCTCAGCTCTTTGCGTGTCTCGTAGCTTGTCCCTGGAAAGAATAGCAATTAGCTCAAATGAGCCCCGATTGCCCTGGAAAAAGCACTAGAACATTTTATCTTGCATGTCTCATCTGTACTCGGGGTGGGCTTGTACCTTTGTAGGATCCCCGGACAAATGCTTTTCTCTTGGGAGAATTGTGCTGTCTGTTTTTAGCCAGAGAGAATTTACTGATGACAGCCGACAAAGTTGTGTGTCACAAAGAGTGATAGACCGCACATAAAACTTAACTTTATCTCACAGCTGTAACCCCCACGCATGGTGGCGTTTTTCCCCCCCGTTATTGGGTGTTGCAAATGTCAATGGTGTCATGCTTTCTGGTGTCCTTGTACAATCTGTCAGAATACTTCGTGAAGTCCAGCCATAGTTTATGGCCTTATTACATTGCATATGTATCTGTGTAAGGGATTGGAGCTGTTTGATACGAATGTTCACCTGGTAGAAGTGAGTACCAGATGTGACCATCTGCAGTCTCCAAGGTTATAATCCGACCCAGTGTGTGTAAGGGACATTTATGGCATCACACTGGGGTTGGAAATTAAGTAATTCAGCATAAAAAGTTGTCTGGCTAGAACAGGGTTTTTAAAGTCATATTTTGACTGACTTCCTCCAATGCCACATGTCGGAATAAACACTAGATAATTACTAATCATTTGCATCTTTGTACCAGCCCTAAATGCTTTATGCCTCTAAATAAAGTGTGTCTGCTCAGCAGCTCCCCTGTGCTCTGCGACGCTCTGCTCTGCTCTCACCAGGCAAGAAGTTGCTGGCATTTCCCAGGACACCTGCAAACCCAGAGCAGTGTCTGGCTATTCACATAGATAAAAATATGCTTGCCCCCAAAAGATAGAAAGCAAAAGTTCTCCATGGGATTGCTCCTGCTTGGTGCCGTCTGTCAGGGGGGTCCATGAAACGCCCCGTGTGCGTCTCTCCTCCCTTCTTAGCTTCATCTGTCAGGTAAAAGGCACGAGCAAAATATTGATCTCGAGATGCAGAGGTGGGTAACGGTCCGCTTTACTGGATGTGTTTGACATGAGGAGGAGTGTAGCCTCTGTCTTTCCCCCAGCTGCATGTTTTCCTTTACACAGTAGGCTAAAGACTGCAGCCAACGATTAGCTGCTTTACTCCAAGATATTTTATCTGCCATGATAGACCTTCAGAGCTGCAGCTGACAGCTCTGAAGATTTAAAGCACGTATGCCTAAAATATCTGTTATCTGGGACAGGTTAGCAGTGAAGATAACTAACTCTTATTTGGCTGTAATGCATTTATTAATGACAATAAAAGCTGCAGATGGAAAAGTGATGGGTATTGCTGAGCACCTCGGGGATTGAAATGATGTTAGGCTTGTAGGGCAGCAGCATGCTCTGGCTTTTGGAACTTGGGTGCTTCGTTCCAGGCGCCTGTTGCCTGCCAGGTTGCTTTAATCTAGTGTTTGTCCCTCTGCCCCCCAAGTGCAAAAGCAGGGAGGTGCCAGCCGGCTGGTCCCACGTAGTGTGCAGTGAGCCCGTTTGACATGCCCAGCTTCTTTGGCAAGTGTCTGCAGCATGCCCATGCGGTTTTCCTCCACCCAGCGCCCTTCCCAGAGAAGGTTGCAAAATGTGTGTTTACCCGAGGCACGCGACCTGCTCAGCTGCAATTATCTCCTAATCTGCTCCGTCCGAGTTTCTCTGGTCTCTCAGGTAAATACAGATTTAGCTGTTCTTCAAGGCATATTATTTACCTCATTAAGTGTGTATTTTGGCACGTGCGTTATTTACCTGATGGACTAGCGAGTACAAAAGAGCAAGTGCTGCCTGTTGTGCAAACAGCTGCTTTGCTCATGGCGGGTCGTCCTCCAGTTTTGTTTTGGTTTTTTTTTTCTTTCTTTTTTGAGTGGGTTTTGTTATGCAGCAAGGCTAGGATTTACATGGCACATCTACCTTGGGGTGCTTCCTGCTTTCCGATGGGCACAGGAGATGCCGGGTGCCTGCCAGGGGAGGCCAGGCTTAGCTTCAAGCACTGAGAAACTAAACCAGTGCAAAAGGTACAGCCCTCCTCCTGGGGCACAGAGGAAGTCTCTATTCTTGGAGCTGCCAGTGTCTGCTGCTGGTTCTTTGGGGTCGAGCTGATTTTGATGGGTTCATGTCTCATTGTATGAATCACCTGGGGATTACTGGGAGTTGTGCATATGTGTCACTACTATAGGCCTTTCCACAGGCATCGGCAGGTCTTGGGATCCCCGTCTTCCCTGCGTCTTGAAGTAGTTTATGTGGCTTTCTCTAACCCGGGTGAAGATGATTCCCTGTGGGGATGTGTGGTCTGTTGTGTGGAGCAGTACCTCCACTGTCTCGTGGCTCTTCATTTCGAGCTGGTTACAGAGGTTCATTGCAAGTTTTCTGCGACTCTAGGCAATCTCTCAGATGCTCTCCAACGTACCTACCATGGGTTGCTATGTTATTTTGGAGCCCTCTACCAGGGAGCCCAGGCAACACCTCTTGGCGCTGGGTTGGGTTGGAGAGGTGGCAGCAGAAGTCTGGTTATGTGTGCGTGGTTTAGTAACACCAGCTTCTTGTTCTCTTAAGTTTCAGATGCCTCTGGATGTTCAATGATAGCCCTCTTCCATACTGGAGCAGACGGTTCCCCCCAAGCTTACATCCAAGGCTGAGACTTCTGCTCTTCTTCCTCTCGGTTGGCATTCTCAAGAAATCCGGTTCCACCACAAGCAGGAAACTGGCGTCCCACGGCTTCGGCGCTTCCATGGCAGCAATGTCATCCTTCCCCCCACAAAGATATCACTACTTTCTAGTGTTGGATTTTGAGGCCACGTGTGATAAACCACAGCTTCATCCTCAGGTAACCAGCCAGTCGTTTATTCTTCCCCTGCAAGCTGCTGCCTCCACCCTGGGGAAGAAATGTCTCTCCCTGTCCCCACAGAGAGCTCTGAGGTCCATCTCATCTTTCCCAGTTCTGTGCATACCACTGTCCTGCAGTAGCTCCTGTAGACTCAGGTGGTCTCTGAGGGGCAACCCAGAAGGTGTTTCTGCCTCTTGGAGCCTGTGCTGGAAGTGTGAACAAAACCCTGCACCTTGGCCTCCACCAAGGCAGTGAAAATGTGTTTGTCCAAAATGCTTTCCCTTTCTGAGGTTTCCAAATGCTTAGCAAGTCTCTGAGTTGGTGATGGAATGAGCTGGCCCTGGCTGGGAACTTGTGCTGTTAGCGTGCTCAAGATGGCTTTGCCCATGTCTGTAGGGGAAAAAAAACACCCTTTTCTGTAAGGTTGTGAAGGACGTGCTCTGGATGTGAATAAACGCGGTGGTGCTTGATGGACTCGGCAGGGTTTTAAATGCAGCACCTCGACGAGGTGAACTTCCCCTGGCTTATCTCAGTGGAGTCTTAACAGTGAGGTCAGGTGGTGTTTGAGCCATTTGCAAGAGAAGCTTATGGCTACGGTGGGAGTTTGGTTGCCATTCTCAATGCTTCTTCCAGCTCCTCATCCCTTGACACTAGCCTATGATTTGGACCCCTGCATGGGCTCTGTCCAAGAGAGGAGAGCCGGCATGGACTATTGCACCATTAGCAATGTGGGCTCTTCTGTTTCCCCCTCACTTCTATGTAGGAGTCACCAGGTTGATAGCGAGCGGACAGAACTGGTGTTTGAAAACTGCACCGAGATTTTTGGATGCAGGAGTCATGCCTTGAGCAGGTGCAATGCTGACCTCGGCCATCAGTGGTGAGACTCTCCAGTCCTGTGATGCCGCTGGCAGCTTGTGTCCTCTGCACTCAAACTGAGAGTGTTCACGAGGGGTCTTGTTGCTGAGAGCTGTTGTCAGCACCTGGTCCGTTTCCCCGTGTGATTATGGTTTATACTGGGATCTTGCCTCAGGCTATGTGACGTGAGAGGTGGACAGGTCAGTGTTGGGCCAAGCCAGCACCTTCTGTACCATGCCTGGATCAACTTGGGGCTGGCAGTCCCTTGTGTCCGTGAAAACATTTTTCACCTGAAAATTAAAGGAAAATTCCCTCCTGTGCTGTGGGTCCTTTGCGGGAGGGGCTGTGGCTTTTGCATGTTCTTAACTGCCCTCCAAGTGCCATGTCAGGATATTCCTCGCACACCCAGCGGCGGGTGCACGGACCTGTCAAAGCTGTAAATTGGCTCTACCTTGTCCCTTTGGATATGGGCTTGGTCTGTGCACATTTTGATGCAAAACCATGATGCATGTGGAGCTGGTTTACAGCTAGCAGTAAAAGGGAGCATGAGTGGAATATGATTACTCCTGTTTTAAGAAGCTTTGTCCTCAAGTCCTTGCCATGGAAAGTAATGGTCTGGGCTAGTGCAGATCTGCTATATATCTTGCTGGCGAGGTGGAACCTTGAAGGTGGGGATGTTCTTCAGTTTTTTGTTTCTTTAGTCAGCCATGCTCGGGCCTCCTGACATCATGACTTGTGTGGCCAGTGCTGTCCTTCCCCAGAAACAAATTAGCTTGGAAACTAAAGAAAAGACTGGAATTGGCATAGCCAATAAAGCTTAAAGAGAGGGTCCTCGGAAAGATGGTCCTGTAAGAGTAGGATCTTCCTGTTTGGTCTGCTCCGGCCTCCTCTGGTTCTTGACACGCCGGTGCTTGTTTGCTGCTGTTGGCTGTTTGGACTGCCCGTTGGTCTTGATGAGCCAGATGCCTTGAATGTTACCCGTGAAACAGTCAGCTGAGTTGTACTTACAGGAGGGTGTACGAGACAGAAAGCTCGACTTTGGAGTTGTAGACAGAGCACAGGATTAGAAGCCAGGAACAGCCCAGTGAAAATTTTGCCTCTTGCACCCTCTTGAGCAAATCATGTAACTTGTCTGCCTCTGTGTTCTCACCTGTAGAGTGGGGTTGTGGGGGTCCTGGGAATGGGGCTTCAATAGGAAGAGCACTTTGCAGAGGGAGAAGGTGTAGACGTGAAAAGTGGCACTCGGGCTGCTTGCTACAGCTGGAGTTTTTACAGCATGTGCAGCTGCACCAAGTCTCACTGAAATACCCCTTGACTTTCCATGCGCAGGCCCATGTGTGGATTTTTTTGAGCATATTTCTGGGTGGTGTTTTGTTTTTTGCATACTCCCGTATTAAGGCAGAGACTGGCAGCCAGATGGGGAAGTATGAGCAGAAAAGGGGCATATAGAGTGTGTCTTGGAGCCTTTTGACCAGCCAGCTCTCTAAAACTCAGTGTCTGTCTATTGATTCCAGTGGACCTCCTGGCCCCTAACAGCTTGCTTTTATTTTTTAACTTCATTATTCCCTTTCTTCTTCCTTTCCTACCTGCTAAATACCTACAGGCTCAAACCTTTTGTAGCTCTCCCACATGTAGGTGTGTTGTGGGGCTGTGTGTGGCACTTCAGAGACACAAGAGGATATGAGTGCAGTAAGCAGAAGATCTCTCGGTCTTATTCTTCCTTGGCTCATGTGTTGGACACTTTCTTGGAGATTTCAGTCCCTGCAGTGACTCTGTGAGAAATCCACCACGACCAACATCATCTCTCTCTCAGTGTATCTTGTCTTTGGTGTCAGCAGGGTGGACAGAAAAAAATCACTGATTTCCTTTTAACAAAAAAAAAAAAAATCCCCCCCAAAATATGATTTTTTTTAAATTCAATTATTTTTTCTCTTTACCAATAAAAAGATGTAAACATCACACTTTTTAAAAATAAAATTTAAAATGATACCTTATGGTAAAGCCTAAATTTACCATTATATATTAAAATACTTTAAATGAAAAGCCATAGTCAAGTTTGTGTATGTTTGCTTTTGAACTTTACCAGAAGAAGTCAGGTCGCTGAAGGGGGAGTGACTTGCTTATCAGCTGGGATCCGAGTTGGAGTTGCGCAGCTGGCTCTTTGTAATAGCAGCCACTATTTTCTTCTTTTCGGTGGGTAGATCAGTGCTTCCCCGATGCACCGGTGACCCTGCTTCTGGTTGTGAGCTCCATTTCTGCGCTTGAATTTCCATTGGTTTCACAACCCCACCCATCAATGGTGTTATCTCTTTTGGGGTAGTTTTGGAATCACTGGTCTAATTTATTCAAACTTGAGGAACCAATAAGGAATTGTGAGAATCAGCATAACTTATTTCCCCTGTCCAGTCTATAAATAAAAATGAGGTATGAGAGGGTGAGATCTCTTAGTCCCAAAATCTTGAAGGACGTGGCAACCAGACCCAATTAACTCAGTCCAGTTAAGTGTTGTTAATTCTTCCTTCTTTAATAAGTGGCCTCGTTCTGAATGCAAAACGTATTTTGATAATATTTCCTTCTTGGAACATTTTAAAATCTTTTGATATAATTAAAACAATGTTCTAGTGGCTTTTTAATTGAATTTTAGTTTCCATCCAAATTCAGCCTGCTGCAAATCATTTGTCAGAAATTAATAATTTAACAAATAAGAAATGTCCTTCACTACTTTCTAACGTTAAAATATGTAAAAGTTAGGGCTTTGTGTAAATGGTACACATTAAGCTAAATAATTACTCACATGAAGACAGACTGTATATATACACATTTCTCATTAGCAAAAAGTACCACCGAATTGTATCCCCAAACGATGATTTTCTTCCTTTTGTTAAAATAAAAAGTGCAAATGAAAAACAAGGTGAAAATTGATTTGGATCAAAGTTTCCTGCTTGCTCATTTAAATCATGATTAAAATTGGTTTGATTTAAATCAATCCATGTTGAATGTCAGACTTGGATTTCTTCCACCTCGGCCCAGGATGAAAACCTCATTCCACACAACCGCTCCCTCAGGAGAAGGCCTGAGAAAAAGATCAGCTTTACACAGTGCCCTGAAGGTCAACAGAGACTGGCTTTGTCAGTTTGGCAGGCAAGCCAATTCCAGAGCGGTTGCCTCCTCGTTAACAATATCCAGCTCTTCTGCTAGGGATGGTGAGCAAATGTGCAGCCCCCGTCGCCCTCTGTTACTGCAGTGGGAACCGGGGGTTCGGAAGCCCTGGGTTATTCGCACCCAAACCACACAAAGCTTTTTAAGTTGGATGCACCAGCATGGATTGTGCCCTGGAAGTCCGGGCTGGCTGGGGAGAGTCCTCTAAGCACGGCGCACCCCTGTTGTGGAGCCCGTCGGGTAGACACGCAGCTGAGTAGCTTCCAAGTACTCGTGGAGGAGCTCCGTGCAGTCTGTTGCAGTAATCCTAGCCAGAGGCTAGAAACGGAGTACGCTCAATTGGGAGCCTCTGCAACGCCGGCAATCCTGATCAAATGCAGATGGAAAGAGGTTTCATTGGCCCCTACTCTACTACGCTTCTCCGCACAGCAAGCTTTCTCTTCAGCCTGTTTTTATCAATGGCTGCTGTGCTGCCTGCATTCAGGAAGATTTTTTAATTGCTCAAAAGTCAAGGAGTTTGGGCTTGTTTCATGGGGAGACTTTTTAAAACTGCCTTTGCGCAGTTTTGCTCCAATGGGGTATTCATATCGCTTTACCTATCGCCGTGCAACTTAGGTTACACGTGTAGTTTAAACAAAGAGTTTCCAGTTCATCTTATTCCCTTGGTGTTACTACAGGAATGCTCTTAAAGATGCATGCGACGCAGTCGCTCGGAGGCTTTGTCTTTGTTATGGAAGGAGAGGAAAACCCATGCATCGATCATCTCTTTTCACCAACCGCACAGTTTACTTTGTGCACTTTGTTTAACGAAACTAGACTTGCTTTCCCGTCTTTTGTTCTCAGCCTTTTTGAGTTTCCAGAACAGCAGGGGATAGTTCATGTTAAAAAGGTTTTACTTGTTTTCTTTTTTACCCTAAAGATTTTGTAAGAATCCTTTTAAGAAAACAAAGCTTCAGGGCCCCATCACCACTTCTTCTGAACCCTTACATACTCTGCTTTGGGCACGTGTGTAGCTAGAATGCAAAATGCTGCAGAGATGCATCCAACATCGCAGGAACGATGCAGGTCCCTTGGGCTGAGCTTTCCATATAGCATGCGTCTCCCTTGCAATCCTACGGTAACCTTCTCAGCTGCAGTCTCAGAGCTGAGACCTTAATGTGGTCAGTGGCATAGAATGGCCTTCTCCTTAAGAAAGGAAAATAAATTGGAAGAGACGGGAGAAATGCAACCCGAGTTTGAGAACTGGTTTTGCAGGGTACGGAAGGGCAGCTGCAGTCTGGCGCACACAAGATGCTTTCTCCGTGGCAGTCGTTTTACCTTGGAGGCTTCCCCTGTTCCTGTAATAACTAGGCACAACCTTGCTGTGACCCATATGATCTGACGCGGGGTGTTATGGCTGCAGGGTAGGGAATTAGCTGTATTTATTTGTAGCCCAAGCAGCTAGATAGCGTGAGCAGGAATCAAGCCTGGGTCCCCTGCCGAGCACAACCGCTAGACCACCGGGCAGGGGCATCGGATGCATGAAAACGTTCAAAACCATTTCTTCTTTAAGTACTGTATATAAACCTGGCATTATCATAGCAACAAGCCCAGCTTAGGAGGCGCCCAGGTGATCACCTTCCCATGTGCTGACTGGATTCCAGCCTGCGTAGTTCCCAGTTGTTTTTTGGCAGCCTGGTAAGATCATCCCGGGAAAGCAATAGGTCATGCTGCCCCTTTGCCTCCAGCTGATGGAGATCTGTGGGTTGCACCTTGCAGCATGCGCTTGCTCACTTGCCCGATGTGCAGCTAGAGGCAGAGCGCTCAAAAACACGAACCTGGGGAGGGGTCGCAAAGTAAGAGGACTCGGTGCTTACAGCGGAAAAGAGTTGAGCTGCGGTTGCCTTGGGGAGAAAAGATCTGTGGTAGTTGGAGAACACGTGGCCCTGTTGTGCTGATCTCCTCCTCTGACCGTTGTGAGAATAACTCGTGCCACTGCAGTGTTGGCAACCCGGTGCCTTTCTGAAGGGAAGGGAGTAGATAATATTTCAGTGCCGTGTGGCATCGCCTTGAGACTCCAGTCGTGTTCACATCTCCGTGTGCAGGAGCTGTTCAGACCCAGGCCCCCCCATGCTCTTCTGGACTTATTTCAAAAACATGTTTTAAAGATGTGGGCCATTAGTCCCTGCTGAGGACATCTTGTGTCCTTTTCCAGTACAATGCTTTGAAGCCAAACGGTATTTTAAGTTACCTGAGGCCCCCTCCTGCCCCCCGCTCCCACCAAGGAGCATCTGAACAATCAGTAAAGCATGAAGAGCAACCCCAGAGGGGAAGAAATGTCTGACTCGGAAATAACAGCATGGCATTTCTTCAGACTCTCCGGAAAGCACGCTCTGGGACAGGGACCAAGCATGAAAGAGTAAATACCCAGGCGTTAGCAACTTTCCAAGCTGTGTGTCCGAGCCTGCCTTCTGCCCTGCCCAGATCCCCCGGGCAGGCATGGGGCAGCGCTTTGAAAGCAGGACTGGAGCACAGAGCTCTTGGGTCGAAGCGTGGCTCTGAGCGTAGCACAGCTACGCAACCAGTCTGGGCCTCTGCTTTGCCCGCTGTGAAATGGGGATGTTGGCTCAGCGGCCCGTTTCCTTGGGTGTTCATTCTTGTCCGCTTGCAGGTCTCAGTTGAGGCCTCTTCTTTTTTTTCCTCCTCCCTAGCCTGTTATTGCCATGGGATGCAGGGTCTCGTGGTCTTTGGATGAAGGTCTTGTGCGGTGCAAAGTTGTTCCTTTAAATCCAGGGCAAATCTGCCTGGGGTGAAGATTTTCCACTCCCCCCTTTCCCCAGCCCAGAGCACCTGGCATCCTCGCGCCTTCTTCAGCAGCGCCTGCTTTGGTTGTTAGCAGTTTTTCATTTACTCTATTAGGCCCCGTCTGCCAGGCAGAAGCATGCTGTGGCCAAGGGATAGAGTTTGTACGTGCACGCAGGCATGCCCTTCTGCTCCTCCCAGATGTTTCACCAGCCCTTGTGATGTTGGCTCTTTCCTCTACCTGGTGTAATGGCCCAGGAACACCGGACTGTAAAGCAGTGGGAGACTTGTGAGCAGGTGCATATGATCCCTGACCAGGAAAGCCCCCGCTGGGGTTTCAGACTCCGTCAGAGGGAGAGGAGCACCTCGTTGTGTTCTGGAAGAGCGGCGAGATGCGGGGCAGATGTCCCTTCCTCTGTCTGGGTTGTGCGTGTTAAGGAAAGGATGCACCAGAACAGCCCAGCCATTGGCGCACCAGGCTTTGTTCGCTGCCCGCATGCGTCCTTTTTAATGAAGCGACGGCTCTTAGGAGGGAAAGGGCTCGTTTCTAATGGGTGTGGATCCCACATGGGAAGGAGGGGAGCTTTAGGGAGAGCACTGGCTTCTCGCTTTGCTAAGGACGCTGTGTCCTTGCTGTCTTCTGCAAGAAGGAGGCAATGTTTGGGAACCCAAGGAGAGGCTGCTGCAGGGATGCCCACAGGTGCAGGATCCTAGCAGGGCACCAGGCCTTTGGGCCCCTCCAGCCTGGTTCAGACGGCGGAGTTATCAGCCCCGAGCTGAAACTGCAGTTGCGTGCGACTGCGCAGTCGTGGGCACCTTTTGGAGAAGTCGGCGGAGGTGGCTGGTGTCCACATTTCTGCATTTTGTAGGTGGGGGGAGGATCTGTGTTACTCTGGTTGGGGCAGGGAGCGCAGAAGGAGGGAGGGCTCAAGAAGTGGAGGCAGGGGACAGACAGGGGTTTTTGTTTAAAAAAAAAAAAAAATAATAATAAATATATAAAATCTCCAGGTAGGATGGGCAGAGACCAGCTGGTGAGAAAAGAAAGGGAAGTGAACCAGGTGCTGCCTGGGTGCGAGACCTGGTTCTCGCTGTTCCTTGTGTCTGCAGAGAGCAACGTGGGAGCCTTCAGCTGGGTTTTTACAACCAGCCAGGGGATTTGGGTACCCAGTTCTTATCTTTACCAGGGTTGGGCTATCCACTCTCTCCTCTTCCTCCCCTGCCCTCGGCTGTTGTTTTAAATGGGGATTTTGAAAGCAGGTTGCTCCAAATGTGTCTGTCTCAGTGCCCAAGCTCCTGGAAGCATGCATGTAGGTAAGGCTCTTCTTTCACTTAAGGAAAATTTAGTTCCCATCCTTGGGGAAAAACCTGGAAATGAGACTCGTGTGGGATCCCAAGGCTCAGAAACCAGAAAAACAAAGGAGCCTAAACGTTGTCTTTTAAAAACAGTGGCTGGGGCCGGGGGCCTGGGTCACCGTGGCCGGGGGCCTAGGCTAGGTGAGGGCTGGGTCCTAAAGGCACAACCTGGTATTCTGCGATCTGGTCACGGATAGACCATCTTCCTCCCCAGGCCCTTCCCCTGTGCTATTTCCCCCGCTCCCTTTTGTTTTCTGACGCTCTCCAGAGAGCCTCGTGCTTCCTCAACCTGCGTCTAGTCTCCTCTGCCCTTTTCCCTGGGTAGGAGATGTGTTTAAATTAACATAATTGGCAAATCCCTGTGCGTGGTGTCTTCCAGGTAGCCCCGGCAGAAGTAATTTGGTGCTAGCCGCTGCCCCACAGGGCTGTTTAACAGGGTGACTAATAATACACAGGGTAGCATCTCCGGTGGGGCGTGCTGTGGTCCTCTGCGCATATGCACGCTAGTGAGGCGCCCTTCAGAAAGTTCACGGGCCCGTGCTGCATTCCCTTCCCTGCCAGCTCAGGCGGTCTTTCTGGGGCTCGTTTTGGTCCGTTTTATAGGAATTAGGAGCTGGGGAGAAGGCCGATGAGGTCACCTTTCCTAGTGCCCTGGGGGATAGGGCAGGACCGCTCAGCTCGGAAGCAGCTTTAGTTAAAATAATAATTAAAAGGGGAAATAAGGCAAGTCGGCCGGGCTAGCACTGTCCGCGTGCAGCCCCTTTGCTATTTTAATTGCCTTGGAAAAAAGGGAAAAACAAAGCTTTTAAAAGCTCCGATTCTTCCCCCTCTCTTTCCTCCTCCCTCCCCCTCTCTTCCGAAACTTGGAGGCATCAACTCTCATCTGTCAAAGTGTAAATCAGCAATTAAAACACAAACAGCGAAATGCCAAAGATGACCCGAAGCACAAAGCAACTGACAAACAAGTCCGGACAAATCGGCGGATAATTTATAAGCATTGCCCTAAAATCTAATTATTTGGCAATTCGAATTTGCAGCCGGCCAGGGCTGTGCAATAAATTTAACCCGCCATAAATTATTTAGGAGCAGCCAGTGGTGTAAATCAAAAACACGAGTGTTTGTTTAAGAAATAATCTCCTGGTGCAGAAAGCCACTTTTTTTCTTTAAAAGGAGGGGGGGAAAAACCCAGGCCGAAATGAGCTGCTGTTTGAGCCTGCATTCCCTCGGTGGAGACCCAGCGTGCCCCCCCCTCCCCCTTTGCCTTTTGAAGGTGTAAAGCTGCCTTTTGGTGAAAGTTGTGTCTTTTCTGTTATCAGAAAAATCCCTTTCTCTCCGAGGCGGCCGCTTGTGTTTATTGCCTTCTGAGCAGTCGGCTCTGATTTTTCCTGACATCTTTTATCCGTTGTATTTATTAAACTTCTTCAAGGGCGGGGGGGAATAAATTGTTTTCAATGATAGTTTTTAAAGTGAATGGGCAATTGCATCTGCCGCAAATAAATAAATATGGGTTTGAGTGCGTCCTGCCCACTTCTTGCATAGACATTTGGATCAAAGGGGTTGCAAAGCCTGGAAAGTCTCGCTATGTGTTTTTAATCTTTTAATCTAATCACGGTCCTTTCCACAGTTGCAAGAATGCGGTCGGTGGATAGCAGCATAAGTTTGGCTGCTTTGTTTTTAACTCGAGGGATCTCGCTGTTACGGGCAGGCGGCGAGCGAGCTTAGCTGGCTTTTTTCGTTTTTATTATCACTGCGAAAACTAAAACCACCAATTCCCGGTTTCCCCCTTTTCCTGTGTCTTCGGCTTGGTGTTGTAAAGGGAGGTTTTCACTGGGGAGGGTGGGGCAGGAGAAGGCTGGGCTTATAGCACTGAATTCACATGATTTTTTCTAATCCTTCAGAAAAGGAGGTCCTTTGCACCAGCCCTTGTCCTGCAGCCTCCCAGCTGTTCCTAAGAGCACTGTCCTGGGACCCGCAGAAGGTGTGGATGAGGTCTCTCTCTCTCTCTTTTGGGGCAGCTTGGAAAGCAGGAGCTCTGAGCGGGCTGCCATGCTTCAAGTACTGCAGGCTTGAGGCCCTTTTTAAAGCAAGCCAGCTCGGTAACAGGTTTTTATCGGTTTAACTCCCCCCCATTTATATATTAACTCAGCTGGGGGAGAAATGTAACCTCTTTTGAGATGTGTTAAAATTGATTTTAGAAGCTCCGCGTTCCCACAATATAAATGCAAATGCCCGGGTGGGTTTTTGGGAGCGGCGTGCAGGGTTTTGTCAATGCAAAACGTGTTCAACTCTTCCTGACAATAGAGAGGAAAATAAAACGCTGCTTATTTATCACCAGCAATTTGAATCCGAGATTTCCCTTCGAGTTAGGCTGCGCTGCTGAACAACATATGTCGTTGCCATGCACAGGAGTGGAATTGCCTGCGCTGCAGCCGTGTCCATATTCTCGGTAGTCTGTGGCTAGTTGCAGTCTCCGAATACAGCCCTCATCTTATTTCAGCTCTTTCACAACTTGCCTTGTGCTGTAGGAAAGCCAGGAGAGAGTGATCGCTTGGCTTTGTGGAGGTAGGGGACACCGGCCACGGGATGAAGCTATGGTAGCCCCTGGGCAGCAGCAGAGGTGGACGTATGTAGGGCTTCCTACGGCTGGTGAACGATGACTATCATTTCAACTGGTTTTGCCTCCAAAAGGTGCCTGAGAGCATAGAAATTGTCCAGATCGGCTGGCCAGGAGAACGTGCGTGTGTCCGGCTGCTTTCCTGAGCTGCAGGGAGTCGAGGGGGGGGGGTGTGCGTCCAAGTGCTCCCCATTTCATAATTACTAATGAAATTCTAGATCTGTAATAACATTTTGGATACCTAAAACAAACCATATGCTTGTAAAAAAAAAACACAGAAAAAAAGTGGAAACAGATCAGCTTTGAGCCATAAATTCTGGGTAATAGAGGCCTTTTTCCCCCCCCTCCTATTTATGTTTGATAGATATTTTTGTTTCCACAGGAATGTCAACTCTTAATTTCATGATGTATCATGGGCTTAAGAAAATTGAATTTAATAAAGGCGAAAGATGAATGGCACCTTTAAAGGTCCCAACACTTGTCTTTATTAGCAGGACAAACTGCGGGGTCTCCAAACACTGCTTCTCTCCAAATGAAAGTTTAAATGAAAAGTACAGCAGTGTCACAGGTTAAATTTCATTGCAGGACTGGCTAACATCGTTAGTGAGGAGCGGGACTGATTTCATGGGGCTGGTATCTGTTGCCTTAGATACCAGTGGAGCAAACATTGCCAGAGACTGGAAAAATCTCGGCTACAGGGAGCATTCGGATAAACAGCCTCGCTACTTGCTTGAACCACTGACCAAATAAGCCAAAAAAAAGCTGTCGTTCCTTCTCCCAGGACATCCTAGTTGTCGGTCAGGTTGTGTTTTTTTTTCCCCCTCTCTGGTCATATACTTTTCACGGACCAGCAATAATTCTCAGTATCGTTAAATGTTCCAGGTTTTTATTCCCTCTGTCCGCTTTAATCTGACCCTCCTGAAAGTGCCTTTTTTTGCCTCTGGTTCTGGAAGGCAAATGACACCTTTGTGTATCCCATCAGCAGGCAGGGCTCAGTGTCGACCCCTCTTCACCACTGGCCTGGTGATGGCCCCGGGGGTCTGTCACATCCTTCTCGTTCCCTTGGGACTTGCCGGCAGTGCCGTGATCTCCAGGCTGCAGAGGTAGCACTGCTTTGGGGAGAGGCACGCGTTCCCTTTTAGCCCCGGTACAGACCTGCGTCTTCCGAGGAGTGGCCCTTGTTGAGGACGTCGGAGCAGGGGGGCATTGGAAGGGCTCAGGGCTTCGGGTAACAAGCATGGCAGGGAGGAAAGGGGTCACTGTTGGCTACCTCAGAAGCAAAGGCTGTTTCCAGCCAGGACTGCCTGCTCCCTTTCTGGTAATTCGGGGGGTTTCCATTCAACTTTACCCCAAGATTAAATCTCGCTTGTGGGCAAGCTTCTTGCTATGCTTGAACAGCTTTCCCCGCTGCCCGTTTAGAAGGGGAGCGGGGATACCCCAGCCCTTATCCTCCCCGACCCTAAAACGGGAGAGCTTCATTGGTGAAACCAGCCCGTGTGCAGCAGTCGGGCTGAGAAACGAGGCACTTCAAACCCTGGCGTGTGCTGGGGGGCAGAGGTGATGCTGGGGGGTCACGGTTACTCTCCGCGCTCCCGTCCCTTGAAGTGCTTGGTGGCCCTTTTTTCTGTTGACTTGCCGTGCTTTCCTGCCACGCGGCCGACCCCGCTCCGGTCCTTTATCCGCTCTCACTGCCTTCGCGTCCCTGACGTGCGCTGGCATCCTTGCCTTCCCTCCGGTTATTTACATTATTGGTTGTTTCCGTTCACCTGCCCGTCTTCTCACCTTCCCTTTGGCTGCCAGCGTGCGGTGATGTCATCGCCTCGTAGGTATGACCTCACGCTCGTTGGGTCGGGGGGTTGCGGGCAGGGCCGGGGAGCTGCGGCAGCTCCTCTGCAGCGCCTGCGTTTTCCACATGCTAATTCTGCTCGCCAAGAGTTGCTGCTTATTTATTTATTTATTTATTTTATTATTTCTTATTTGTCTCTTCCAGATGTTTTCAGGCAGTTTTTTTGTTGTTGTTGTTAAACTAATTCCATTCATGTTTTAAAAATTTATGAAAGCGCTAATAAAAATGTCAAAGTGGTAAAAATGTTAGCTTTTGCTCTGCTTTGATTAAATTTTGCAAACTGTTTTTGAATATTAAAAAGCAATATTTTTTTTGATTCTCTCTCCCTCTCCCTCTCTCCAGAAGTGATTTGAGAGGCTTGTTGCGTGGATATCACTCAGCAGGCTCATTTACACTCCAGAACCCTGGTGCCATGCATCTCTATTAAATAACATAGACAAATTATTCTTTAAAGACACCAAACAAATTGTCACTTCTCCTCTTACATTACGCTGAGAGGGCGGGGAGGGGAGGAGGAGGGGGGCGCACACAAAGGATTTTATCGCTTTTATTCAGTGGTCGGTTCTTTTAATTCCATGTATATTTTTTAGTAATTGAGGAATCCATCCTAACTGGCTTTGTTTAAACTTTTTATTAACAGGTCCATGTAAATTTTTGATCGCTGATTATTCATGCAATTGAACGCTCTTCCGATGAAGAACGTTTTTATTTCCTTCGCAGCATAAATTGAGCAGCGAGAATAAAGCAGCACTCGCCCTGTTGCGGCTGGGTGGCGCGCGTGGGGGAACTTCCACTGTGGTGCGGCGCGGCACAGCGCAGCGGTGCATGGGAAGAGTGGCTAGGGAACCCGGGCTGCCTTGCAGCTGCGCATCCTGCTTCTCCCAGCAGCCGGTGCTCTAGGCAATAGCCTCGAGGCTGCAGCGAGGCCCCGAGTTGTCCAATATCCCGTATCCTTCCAGGAAGATGGGAGAGATGATGGAGTTGGTCTCTGGAAGAAATGCATCCTCTCGGGTGTTTGCTGAGTGGGGGTACATCTGCTTTGTGTATGCATCTCTCTGCTCCTGTGTGTGCGTGTGAGGCTGACCTGGCTTGTGCTAGGAAAATTGGGGGTTGCTGCAGCCCCCAACAACCAAAAAGGTGGTACCAGGAAGCCACATGCATGCAGCCCCTGAGTGGGGACAGGTACTGCAAGCGGCAGCAAACCCACTGTCCTTGCTAAGAGTGAGGTTGGTTAACTGGTTCAGCTGCTGCAGTTGTGCAGGTTGGACCTGCCTCTGTCCTTTCTGGGCCCTCACCATGAAAGGGGGAGGGCTGTTTGCTTTCCGGGGTCTTCCTACCTGTTGTCTCTCTATAGCAGGATGTGCTTCTTTGCTTTCTCCAGGAAATCATCGAGTTCCCCATCCTGAAGCTCAATGGCAGGACGATGGAGATCGAGTCCACCTTCCACATGTACGTGCAGCCCGTGGTGCACCCTCAGCTCACGCCCTTCTGCACAGAGGTAAAGCCCCAAGCATGCACCGTGCACCGTGAGACGCGCTCTCACCCCAAAACAGCCTCACAGATGCAGGCAGGGTTATCTCTGCGAAGGGCAAGGCGAATGCAGGTTGTCCCTCCAACCTGCTGCTGCTACCGCTGTTAATAGTATAGGTAATAATAATGATGATGATTATCATTGTGATGATGATGATATGTGAGAGGCAAGGATTCTTCTTCCTGAAGAAGGAAAAATGCCTTGCATTCAAAAGCTTGTCTGACTCTGTCCCAACTATACAGTTGGTCCAATAAAAGCCATCACCCTAAGAAATCCTTGCCCCTCACATCATTTCTGGGATCATCACAGCTATGACATCACTCTGACACCACCAGTAATGATAATAGCCGTAACAATGGGAACTAGCTATTGTTATAGTAAGGTAGTGATTCTCTACCAGGGAGTCAGGGCTCCTTGGGGTGCTGCGACAGCCTTTCATGGCTGCCCCAGGGGAGGGGAGATAAGCAGGATACGTCTCTTTCCTGGCCCCCCTTCCACCAGGTAAGCACTGTCCTAAACACGAGTTCTTTAAATGGGATGCTGCTGCATTCACCAAGGTTTTGGAGGGCTGCTTTGCATCTCCAAAGGTTGAGAAGTGCGATGGTGAGGCCTAGGAGCCTTAGCTGCGAATCATAATCATGGTGTGCTAGGTGCTGTACGTGCTTATCATTAAAGCTCCTCCCGGGAATTCTTTTGCTGTTTGCGACTAATCACATTTGTAATGGACAGGCGACCCGGGGATTCGGGGCGTTGGTGCCAGCAGTGATGCAGGGGACCGCTGCTGTAGTGCAGTGAAAAACACGTGTCCCCTTGCAGAGGCTGGTCCTACGCTGGAAGCAGGATACATCCCACATGGAAGAAAACAACCCTGTGCTGCATTCATTCCTGGCTCTTCACAGGCCCTGGCTTTGGTGGCTTGCTGTCACCAAAAGGCTTTCAAGTGTTGAGGCCATCTTTAAAGCTGTCTTTCCAGGATAGGATAGTGGGGCTCTGGAACACCATCGTTACTATAATCACAAGGGATGATTGCTCTGCTGGTTGACGCCCACCTTCTCCCAGAGGTGCTTATTGGCAGAGGAAAAGTGCCAGGGACGCACCTGAGTCGTGACATCCTTGGCAGGGGGAAGGGGAGGACTTGCTGTGACCTCAGGGAACCAGCCAGTTCTACACCATGGTTTTCCCTTGACGGTGCCTTCTTGCACTGGCTTTTGCTTCCCTTGCCACCACTGCCGTGGTTTGAGGCCACCTGTCCCAGGTGAGTGTTGTGTGGAGGCAGAAGTCCTGAGTCTGCTACACCCCTGCTGCCCCTTTAGTTCTCTGCATCACTTCCCTTTTTCTGTCTGTGCCTCAGTTTCCACATGTCATGGGGCCGATACATGCATGGCTGCCATTAGCAAAGGCCTCTGACACATGGATGAGGGTAGCGCGCTCGATGCCCTGCCCCTCGTGTCCTCTCCCCACCCTTCCATAGGCATAAGGATCATGCCAGATTGTGCTTTTGATCCCCCAGCCAGCTCTGAGGCCTGATCCCAAACCACTGACGTCTGTGGTGGCAGAACCAGGGCCTCCGCATGCCTGCCCTGCGCGAGTGGACTTCTGGCCTAGGTGACCCAACAGCTCTGTGCCGCCAGGCAGAAAACCCTGTGTCGAGCCAGGCCGTCCCTGCCGCTTCCCCCATTGTGAAAACAAATGCTGTTTTGTTTTCACTCTCCCAGAACAGCAGTGCACTCGGTTCAGACTTTCCAAAAAAACTCAGCGCAGAAAACTCCATCCCCGAGGGAGCTCTCCAGAAAGCTGTAAACACTCCAGAAGAGAGGGCCGGCACGGAAACTCTTTTGCAACCTTTCCCTGGCAGGCTGGACGAGTGCTCGGGCTCTCTCTGCCCTTCCTGGACCTGTTGGGCACAGCCCTTGTGCATGTTGTGGTAGCATGATTCTGGATAGTCGCAAGATGTAGGTTGATAGGAGACGTTCATGATCTAGCCCATGATTTTTTTTTTTTTAATTGCAGGGAGTACCACTTTGGTGGGTGGGATTAAGGCATCAGTGTTGCATCACTGCTTTTGCCCAAAAGCCAGACAGTGGAAGTAGCCAGCTTTCCTCCCTCACCCCTGCACACAGCCTGCTTCCAAACACCCCTGCTCTGCCTGCCTTTGCACTTTGGAAGTGCCCCTTGCACTGGACCTGCACCCTAATTTAAGCTGAAAAGGGTGCAGGAGCTGTGCGTGAAGCTGTCTAGCTGGTGTCACATGGAGGATGTCCGGCTAAATGCTCCCACAGGCTTCTTCTCTTCTCTGTGAGCCAGTGGGGTCAAGTGCGCCAGGCTGTGGAAGTCTCAGGATTAAAAGCATGAGGCTCTGACTGCATGAGGCAGGGAGAGTGGCTGTAGTCCAGAGGCTGAGCCAACCCGTGGGACTGTCCGGTGTGATCTGACCTGTTCTTTGTCCCTGGGTGAGGGCAGGCTCTCCACCCTGCCCTCTGCAAACATGGAGACTTTGTGCTGGGTGCACCTCATCCCTCTGGAGAGAAGCCAGGCCCCAGCACAGGGCCTGGTCCCTATGCACATGGCAAAGGCTCTGACCCCTCTGCCCTGTGGCCAGTAAGCAGGGCACTGCACTCCCCCTGTCATCCACTAAAGTAAACCCGGCAGTTAGGGGGACCCTGTGCAGTTGTCCCAGACCATTAGTCTCTGGTCTTAGCTGAGCTGGTAGCTCTTGCGAGGAGCTGCGTGAGCCACACACACTGACACAGGTCAACCCTGGGCCTGTGCTGTGGGTAGTGGCTGCTTTAGCATCCTCCCAGGTCCGGATGTCACCGTTGGTGGCTGCATGGTAGCATCACTCTATGATGGATGCTTTTCAGATCCTCTTTGCAGCCTTGCCCTTCTCTCCATCCTTCCCCATCAGGGTCCTTTTCTCTAGTCCCGAGTGTTTCCCCTTCACTCTCCCTCCGTTCTGCTGCTGATTTTCTCAGAGGTGGAAGAAGAGGAAAATGGACCCCCTGCCACCGGTGGGAGTCTTGTTTCTCCCTTGCCGGGAGGGGAAAGATTTTGCCACAGGCTGGTGCTGAGGCTGCAGTGCCGCTTTCTTACTCCTTCAGCGAGGTCTATTCCCATTTGTACCGAGCCCCAGGTGCTCCCTTTTCCTGTCTCTGTGCAGGCGGGTAGGGAGCAGGGCCTCCCCCATCGGTCTGAGGGGCAGCTGGGGCCAGGGAGCGCGGTTGCAAGGCCCTTGCTCTGCGCCGTCCTCCGACCAGCTGTGCCGGCTGCAGCAGGCTTTCAGCGCCGCGCTGCGGTTCCTGGAAAATGCCCATCTTGCTAAATGCCAGTAAAGGGCTTTGTCTCAGCACCTCTACTTAGCAAGGGTGAGATTTATTGGCCTCTTTGTCTACGAAGAAAGACCAGGCCCGCTGATCAGATTGTACACCAGAGACGAGTGCTTATGCAATCAGCAAACTGTCTCAGTGCAGAGAGGCGATGGTTTGTGAGATAAACTCCGGAGGAAAAGCCGCGGCGCTGACATTGCATCGCAGTCCGTCTTGTGCACCGCTTCACTGTCAGCCTCGTCTCCACTTGCTGCCTGGCAGAGACGCAGCCCGTCGACACAGGGATGTGTGCTGATAACGGGGCGGCCTCGGGAATTGAACGCACCCGTCTCCTTGTTGCCCAAGCACAGCTGAAAATGCACCAGTACTCTGTGCTGCTAATCTGTCCAGGGGGTTAGTGAGCCTGCGGGGGACAGGGCTGTCTTGAAAAACCCCTGTCGCTGCTCAAGTACAGCTGGGAGGGTGGTGGCAGCACTGGCCAGGCCGGAAAAAGCCAGCAAGCAGTTGCTTGCTCACCCTGTCCTTAATCATAGCATCATAGAAAATGGGGGCTGGAAGGGACCTCAGGAGGTCACATCTAGTCCAGCCCCCTGCTCCAAGCAGGACCAGCCCTGACTAGATCATCCCAGCCAAGGCTTTGTCTACCGGGGACTGAAACGTCTCCAAGGATGGAGATCCCACCACCTCTCTGAGGAGCCTGTTCCAGTGCTTTATCACGCTCCTCGGGAGAGAGTTTTTGCTAGTATCTAACCTCAACTTCCCTTGCTGCAACTTGAGCCCCTTCCCATCTCCAGGCTCGAAGCCCAAAGTACTTTCAGGCCCAGGAGCAGCCTAGATTCCCTGTGTACAATCCATCGGGAGCTTAGAAAACTGCTGATGCCAGATGTCTTCTGTCTTCCTGTAGAGCTGTGGTGGCTGCCTCCAGAGAGGCCCCAGTGCTCACTTGACCTGCCACCACTGGGCTTCAGCACTAGGGAGCAGTGAAGGCAGAAGCCAGCTGGAACAGCTGCTTGCCATTCATCCTTCCAGGGGCAGCGCCGTCGAACGCGGCAGCCTGCACGGAGCAGGCAGAGAGGGGTATCTTGGTTATGGGGCATTTCCAAGGAGCATGCTGGTGCCCAGTGCTTTCCTGCGCCTTCCAAGTCGGGTGTTACAAGAGACCATCATTCGTGTGGCCGATTCCCTTCCCCAGCTGTGAGCACAGAGTCTTGGCTGTGGCCACTTGCCGCAGAGCTGGTGCAGTCACTCCCAGGGTGGAGGAGTCGTGGCAGTTGAGCGACATGTCTTTCAGGCGAGTGGTGGGACAGGCATCCACCAAGGGATGGGAGGGCTGAGCCAACAAGGCAAAACATGGGTTAAATCCATACTAAAGAGCAGTGCAGTTAATCTCTTACATTTATTTTCCTTTTAGAACATGGGAGTCTGTAGGCAGCAGCTGTTACCCAATTAAAATACAGATTAATATAAAAACAGTTTCAGGAATATAAGAGAGTGCCTGTGTCCCTCCACTTCCTTAAAATTCCACCTAATAATGACTTGATGAACTTCAGAAACCCACCTAGAGGAACTTGCCGTTCTTAAAATTAAAATTTCTTCCCTAAAAGGTACATATTACCATTCCATGGAAGTCGCGAAGAGAAAATAATCTTCCTGCTTATAGCCAGCTTATTCAGTGAGTCAGGTATTTGGTATTCATTAAATGTAATTACAGTTTAATTGGAGTTTAATCTTTTTTTTTCTTCTTTTTTTTTTTTAAGTTTCAGTGCTCTAAGGCAAGCAGCTAAAGAAACACAGGGCAGAGGCAGCCCGGCTTGTTTAAATTGCCATCCATTCAGTAATGCAGGGGCCACGGCTCGTGCTTTTACTCGCGTGCCACGAGTTGGGTGGAAGTATTTTGCAGCAGAGGAGCTGTTTCTGGAGGGTGGAGAGAGTCTCAAGAGCTCTCCCCTCCGTGGCTCTAGATTAGACTGCTGTGGTGGCCCGTGAACCTGGCTGCTGCATGCATGCACCACATCCCAGCCTTGCACCTTGCGCCGCCTGCCCTTCAAAAGACAATTAGACGTGTGCGATACCCGGTAAAGCAACGCGGTGTGTGTCTGTACTGATGGGGATTGTTTTCTTTGATTGCTCAGATGCACTGGTAGTGAGCTCCTGACCTCTGTTTTCAGTCCTTTTTTTCCTTAAAAGAAGGCTTTTTTTTCAGTTGCAGAGCTACAGAAAACTAAATAAAGGCTTTGCGCAGCACAAGCCCCTTCACTAGTGCACAGAAAAGGCTCTGAGCTGGTCAAACTTTGCTGCGTAGGCTTAACTTTAAGCACGCAAGCAAGCCAGGCACGATGAGTGGGTTAACAGGAGGTCTTCAAAGTTTGCAGCCCTGGGAGACCCTGCCCTGGAGGGCGTATGGAAGAACACGTGGTAGTGGAGCTTTAAAGGGAAACGGGTTTCCTTCACACGCCATCAGGGTTTTTGTAAATACGTTGTTGTGCTGCCAGTGGTTTAAATGGAAAAACATGCTGTGTGAAGCTGCCCCGAAGCTTCCCACCCGCTCCTCCGTTCATGGCACCAATGCACCACCCTCCCCTTTAACCAGAGAGGATTATTGTGTCCACCTTCGCAGAGACGCTACCTGTCATATCAGCACGTCAGAACTGCCACTTCCTGGTCAGGCACCGGATCCATCTTGCCCAGCCTCTGGTGTCATACGGTGGAAGGGAGCGTGACTGGATCTGAGCAGGGTTTTCCCTGCTCCTCTCTGCCTTGCAGCCTCCAGCACTTACTGTCTAGGAAGCTCTGATTCGGAGGCTGTGCCCCTCGCTCCCATACTCGATAGCTCCTGACGCCCCTTTCCTCTAAGGACGTGTCTAATCCTTTTGAATCTGGCTAAACTCGGCTTTCGCCGCATCTGGTGGCAATGAGTTCCACGCTTTAGTGACGCTCGGGGTGAAAAAGGGCTTCCTTGTCTTAGTTTTAAACTTTTGCTCTTGTTACGTTGTGACCCCTTAGTTCTTGTCTGGCATGAGAGAGTAAATAATAAATCCCTATTCACCTTCTCTTCAGCATTTAGCATTGTATCCCCTCAAGCGTCTTATTTCTAAACTGAACAGGCCTGGCCTTTTTCATCTCTCCTTATGTGAAAGTCCCTTCATACCCCTCATCATCCTTGTTGTCCTTCTTTGGACTTTCCCTAGTTCTCCTCTTTCCTTGTGGCAGTGCGGGGACCAGATCTGGGCACAGGATTCGAAATGTGGGGGATCAGGTGCAGGTGCAGAGAACCTCTATCAACCCTCTATCAAATGTGGATGAGCTGTGGGTCTGTAAAGGAGTGGGGGGGATCACTGCAGCCTGGGAGTGGCCGAAGGTGCCTAGTGCAGTAGAAATGGCTTGCGTAGGTTCAGGCAGCCTCAGCAGGCGCTGAAAAGAGTTTGGTGTTGAAATGGGCAGCACGCGGGGCGTCCTGTGCGCGCGCTGGCCGCTGGCCTGCACTGTTTCCCCAGGCAGGCTGTGTTGAGTTGCAATCCTTCCAGCTGGATGCATAGGAGATCCCCTGCTTCTCTGTCTCTGCAGTGAGCATGTGTTTTCACTAGGCAGTTTGGGCTGCCTGGCATTGCCCAGGCAGGCCACCCGGGCACTGCGTGGTTTCAGAAAGATGGGCTGGGGTGGAGGCCTCCTCACAGTCCGTGTGCTGCTCCTCTGATTCCTGTGCTCTCTCCCCCTCTCCTTTGTTTCAGCTGACTGGAATTATTCAAGGCATGGTGGATGGGCAGCCAAGTCTCCAGCAAGTGCTCGAGGTAAGCAGAATAACCTTTAGTTCCTGACCCCTGACCTCTACTCCCCCTCCCACCTCCTCCCCGCGCCTGAGAATCGAACCGCGTAATTTGACTATGATTACGGCTTCATTAGAATAACATTTGCTGTCACGTTGGTGACATGCTGCTGAGAGTATTGAACCATTGATCTGTCATCTCCAGCTGTTCATGTCAAGGGTACTGACAAGATGTCCAAACTCCTGCCAGCAGACAGGAGAAGAGGCGATTTGACTTGAGCCAGCCGCAGCGTGCCAAGACATTGTTTTAGACCGCTGCAAGGCAGCTGGCCCTCCCCCCACGCGGGTGGAATGAATGCTCCATAATACACGTGGCGGAGAAGGAAAATGCCTTTAAAACCTAATCTGTGGGATGGGTGAATGAAGCTATAGCCCTAATAATGCCATCTGCTTAATGTTGGATTCCTACAGCTTTTAGGGCTTAATTAGCTTGAAAGTGTTTCTCTATCAATAGCTTTTGTTGGTCGTCAAACACCGGAGGAGCCCTCCTTGAGCTGAGCCCGCGCAGGCTGCAGGTCATTGCACGATGCATTGTCTCTGTCAGGATGCGGGCTGCCTAATTGTTCCTAATCGGAATAATTGCACCAATTGCTTATGGAAGGAAATCAAATTAACGGTGTTAGCGTCCTCCGTGGGGGTGGCACTTCGTGGGCGCTCACATCAGGGATTTTGGAAAGGTCACGACGGCTCTGCGTCGTGCCGGGGGCCCTCCATCGTCGAGATGGCACGGCAGCCCCTGGGACGCGGGGGTGGCGTGTGCGGGGGGAGCCTCTGATGCTGATCCATGGTGAGCTGCTTGCTGCCGGGGCTGCATGGATCAGCCTCAGACTGAGCCTCTTGCCTGTTTCAGCCCCTGTCTTGAAGATGGTGGCGATGAGGGGGGTTGATAGAGGTTCTCTGCACCTGAACCTGATCCCCCAGCACTGTCCAGGGCAGACATGAGGGATCAGGCAGAGATGGAGCCCACTGGGGGCTGGGGATGGTTAGGAGGTGCAAGAAGACCTGGGGGGAAAGCTGTTGCCAGCCAAGGCCAGATCTGAACTCCCGGAAGTGCTTGGAAGCCTTTAGCTGGGGCCACACATTTCCTAGGCCCAGCTGGGCTGGCTTCCCTTGCAACGCACTGGGTTATTTCGCCCAGCTGCTAACTTTTGTATTTTGAAGGTGGGCAGATCAGTTGTTCACAGCTAGGTGTAGGCACATCCCCTCCCTCTCTTCTCCTCTGGTCATGGGAAAAGCACCTCGAAAGGGTGAATTGTAACAGCCAAGTGACAGCCAGGCCTGAGCCCTGACTCCTGCTCCTTCCCCGCCTCGGCCGGAGGGACCCCCACCTCCATAGAGCAGTCTGCTCCAGCCCTGGGGCTTTCAGGGTGGGCATTGAAGACTAATCTCTGCCATTCACATGGCATTGGCAGTGAAAGTAGCCAGGGCCCCTTGTACAGGGCTCCTGCCCTCCGACCCTCCTTGCTGCAGGTGACAAGCGCAAACTCACGAATTCCAGCCAGCACGCAGGTACTCGCAGCCGAGGTGCGCCTGGTGTGGACGCTTTTCGTCGGGAGTGAGTGAATCTTATCCCAGAAGAGCACAATCCACTGCAGAATTAGATTCAGCTGATCCAGAAGAAGGGTGTCCACATGGGCAGTTAACTAGGAAGAGCTGCTTCACTTCAGATTCAGACCCTCTCTTACTCTGAATTCAGTGACTTATGCCATCAAGCCCATGGAGCTAGGGAGAGGGGAGAAAATGGGTTGAACCCTCCACAAAGGAGGTGCGTGTGCTGAGCTGGGCGGCCTCAGTGCTTGCGTGCAGGGATGTCCCTTTGCTGGGGGCCCATCCTGTGCAGCAGACTCTGCAAAGCGGTGGAAGTGCTGTAGCTGAGAATCCCACCCCCTCGGGTTGCATTTCCTCCCAAGTGCAGGTGAGGATCTCTGATTCCTCTCCAGTTCGCTCCTTTTCCTCCCGTTCCCAGGCTGGGGGCTGTGGAGCCAAGGGGGAGCTTCTTGGTTTAATTTCTAGCTTGCTCGGCGTGTCAGAGGGAACGTGGTTGTTTCAGTATCAGTCTCCCTGGAGGGGGCCGGGGCCAGGTTGGAGAGGGAGCTGAGGCCTGTTTCAGCCTTGCTGTCCCGTACGCAGCGTACGGCTCCCAGAGCCACTGTTGTGCCTGATAAGATCACTTCTGCTCCGCGCCTGATGTGGCCTCTTGGAAATCTTCAAAGGCCCAAGTGTGGTCGTGTGGAGAAAAGGAGCTCAGAGATGAGGCGAGAAGTGTGTGGGGTGGGGGCTGCCTCCGGATAAGATCGCAGCTTTCTCTTCTCTCCGTTCCCAGCTGCTTATCTGAGCACGACTGTTGTGGCGCTTCCCGTGCCGGCACTGCTTACCTGCTTGTCCTCTCTTCTTTTCAGAGGGTCGACGAGTGGATGGCAAAGGAAGGCCTCCTAGACCCCAGCGTCAAGTCGATTTTTGTAACCTGCGGTGACTGGGATTTGAAAGTCATGTGAGTACACCCGGGCGAGGCGCCTTATGGCCCACAGTCCCCACTCCCCTGCCAACGAGACCCCCCTCTCTCATTAGCCAGCGGGACAGTTCATGCAGCTCCACAAATCTGCTCTGCGTTGGGAAGAGGGCAGTGCTTTTGCCCTCCCTGTTCATTCCCACAACTCACCTCTGCTGTGGCCTGGACTGGGTTCCAGCTGATCCTCTCCCACAACCGAGACTCCACGTTGATGCTGAGAATCCTGCAAGCTTCCTCCACCCCCTTGTTCACCACATGGGAGAGAGAGGGGAGAGCCTTGCACAGGACCACTGGGCAGAGGAGTCCCTGTGTGCCTGGAAAAGGGCTTAACTGGGATGTTTCCATTTGCATCCATTCTCCAACTCACAGAGCAAGGATATGCC
The DNA here is from genome assembly GCF_030867095.1 of Alligator mississippiensis. Taxonomy (NCBI): domain Eukaryota; kingdom Metazoa; phylum Chordata; order Crocodylia; family Alligatoridae; genus Alligator; species Alligator mississippiensis. The sequence goes on along the minus strand of NC_081828.1, from coordinate 1,626,435 downwards.
TCCCATTTCTAGCTCCTTTAGTCATTGGCTGCCTCCGTCCATACCTGATGGCCTGGGGAGCTCGAGGGATAAATAGCTTCCCCGTCCTGACAGCTGTGTTCTGTTGCCTAAGCTGTGCTGCCTGCAGCTGGCGTTGCCTCAGGGAACAGGAGCACTGCACTTCCCGTGAAGAAGGAGCAAGGGGGGAGCGGGTGGTCTTAGCTTCTCTCTCTCTGAAGCAAAGGATGCCCCCAGGGCATCTTTCATCTACAAGGCCTTCCCTCTGCCTTGCGGGTGCACTGCAAGGGCATTAGCATGTGGGTTATCGTGGCAAAAGGGATTGAGAGCCAGGGGCTCAGGGCTGGCACGCTTGAGCTGGCATTCTTGCTGACAGCAGTCATGCTGGCGGGCTGAGCTAGTGCAGACACCTAAATGGCCACAGTTATTGGCACACGTATGTATTGGTGTGTCCTTCCACACACTTGCCTGTGCACGTGGGGGGCTGGCTGCGTACAGAAGTAGCTCTGACGGTTGAAGTCAGGCCAGATCCGCACCGCAGAAGCAATGCAGTGTCGCAGCACTGAATGCCCTGGCACTCCTGTAACCTCTCAGCTGCTCTTTGCTGGTTAAGTGCCTGGTACAGGCGGCTGTCTTCATCACACTGAGAAGGTTCAGGCATTGACGTGCCCGGCACCAAGCCAACGTCCACTGCTCGTTAGCAGTGTCACCTGGTTCTTAGCGTGACATCGCTTTCCCCTAGCCTGAAGCCAAAATAAAATGCTCACAAGCCAGGAGAACCCAGCATAGGCTCCATTTTGCCTGCTGGGATTTTGTGGGGGGCTTGCTCATTCCCTGCTTGCTTGAGAAATGGGGACTTTCTTTTCCATGAACACCTTGCAGATGCAAGGGAAGGGGTGGGCGTACCAGCCTGGCGTTTCTGAGCCCCTCCCTTGTCTCAGCCCTTGTCTTCTCCTGCTGGGGGGAGAGTCGGGCCCCTGTCCTGTTGGAAGGGAAGGAAGGGGCTGCATCTTGCCCATGTTACAAGGCCAGTCCTGTCCCTTTTGTTGTCATCATAAGAAGACCCCAGGACATGTGCGTGCCCCCTGAGTTGGCTCCTACACAGCTCCCGGCTCTGTTATCGGCTCTATATTTGGGGAGTGGATGGCCGTGCCCCTTGTTCTGGGGCTGATAGCTGTTCTCCGTAGCTCCCGTGCAGTGGTCCATTGTTCTGTTTTTTTTCCAGCTGTGAGTATGAAAGGCGAAGCTTGCTCTGGAAAAGCTCCCAGGGGACATAGAGAGGGGTGGAGTCCCCACCTGTCCGCTCCCTGGTGGTGTCTCCAGGGCCACGTGCCCTGGGCTCATTCTTCTCCCACCACTGGCTTTCCCTCCCATCGGTGTTGAGACCTGCTCTGATACTTTCTGGAAGCAGTTCAGGTTGTTCAGTGACTCACGGGGCACGTGCCAGCTTAGGTGACCAGCGTTCCCCCCAGAAGGGATGGGGGGGACATTGTTCTGCAGAGCAGCTAGTAGGAGACATCGTGGTCCAGGCTAGCTCCTGGGAAGCTGACTTTTGCTATTGCCAGCCCCTCATGATTCTTACTGAAAGGAGGGCTGGCCAGGAGGGCCCAATGAGTGGCTTGTTTCTCTTTTCTTTTCCTCTGTTTTAAGACCATTAACTTTTGCACTAGTGCAAAGTCCTGCACTTAGGATGGAACAGCCCCCTGCATGGGTCCAGGCCGGGGGCCGACTGGCTGGGCAGCAGCTCTGCAGAAAAGGACCTGGGGGGACAGGGGACGAGAAGCTGAACAGGAGCCAGCAACATGCCCTTGGTGCCAAGAAGGCTACCGGCATCCTGGGCTGCATGGGCAGGAGCATTGCCAGCAGATGCAGGGCAGTGATTCTTCTCATCTGTTCAGCACTGGGGAGGCCACATCTGGAGTCCCATGTCCAGTTATGGGCCCCCCACTACAGAAAGGATGTGAACACATTGGAGAGAGTCCAGCGGAGGGCAGCAACAATTGAGGGGCTGGGGGACAGGACTGGTGAGGAGTGGCCGAGGGAACTGGGCTGATTTAGTCCGGAGAAGGGAAGACCAAGGGGGATTGAATAGCAGTCTTCACCTCCCCGCAGGGGGGCTGCAAAGAGGATGGAGCTGGGCTGGACTCAGTGGGGGCAGATGGCAGAACAAGGAGTAATGGGCTCAGGTTGCAGCAAGGAAAGTTGAGGTTGGATATTAGGAAAAACTTCCTCCCGAGGAGGGTGGTGAAGCACTGGAACAGGTTAGCCAGAGACGTTGTGGACTCCCCACCCTTAGAGGTGTTTAAGCCCCAGGTAGACAAAGCCCTGGCTGGGATGATGTAGTTGGGGCTGGTCCTGCTTGGAGCAGGGGGTTGGATGAGATGCGACTCCTGAGCAACCTTCCCGTCCTCGTTGTCTGTGATTCTGTGATCTCCACAATTCGATCCTGAAGCCTTTCCAGGGCAGAGTGGAAAATACATGTTGTGTTTCCAGCGTCGCGGATGCAGGGAGCCGGCGTGCAACCTGTTAGCGAACTGCACATCACAGGGCCCCCGCGCTGATTGGACGCAGCCGCGTGGAGCGTCACATCTGATTAGCAGCGTGCCGGTGAATGGGGCTTGAGTGAAAACTCCCTGCCAGCTCCGACTTGTCTCATTTCCCATTGCTTTTATCCATCACCACAAAGGCCGAGCCCCCTCCTGAACTAATTAAGTTTGCATGTGTTTAGACACATTGCCAAATGGAGTTTAGCAAACCAGAACTGAGCATCTCTGTTTCAGCAGGAAAGGCACGTGGCTGAAATAGCCATGCGGGCAAAACAGTGCAGCGTCTCGGCTATGGCATATTTCGGAAACGCTCCAAAGCAAGGCCCTGCTGCGCTGAGAGACTCTCAGGGCAGCCTGGGAAGTGGTGTCATTTCTTCCCACAAAGTGTGCAAATGACTGGCACTGCTTAGCGTTGAGAAGAGGGGTCAGCGGCTTGCCCCTTATCACTCTCTGGGGTGAGGCTTGCAGCTGTTCTGTACTTACCAACCTGTGGAGTAGGCAGTGGGGACTTGTCCACGGAGAGGAAGTGATGAGGAAAGTTTTATTGAGACTGAAGAAGGAACAGGTCAAGCAAGGGGGTGACCTGGATGCTGGGATGGCCACCCCTCATTCCTGTGAATATGGGCATCTGGAGCAACCCCAAAGGGTCAAGTTGTCCTTGTTGCTCTCCCTGTTCCTCCCAACACGCCCTGTACCCAAGAGTGTGGCTGTCTCTTCAGAAGACCACTATGCACTGAGCTGCTAGCATCCCTGTGAGCACCCTGTGTCCTAGCGTATGGTAACCCTGTTTGTAGCAGGGCTCCTTTTCTCTGAGCTCCCTTATTGGAAACGTGCTGGAAGGGACTTTCAGGGGCCATCTAGTTGACCCCTGCCTGAGGCAGGATCAGGCCTGTCCAAACCAGCCCAGACAAACCATGTGTCTGAGCTCTGAGCAACCCAACAGTCACCCCTGATACAGCCCCAGGCATCACCCCTGCCCCTGCCTCTGGGAAAGCAGAGGGGCTGTGGCTGCCAACGTCCTGCTGCTGCTGGGGGTTCATGGACACTGGAGAGATCCCTGGCAGAGGCTGTGTCCCCACTGCAGAGGAAGGCAAAACCCCCCAGTCCAGACCAGTCTGAGCAGGGGGAAAATTCCTTTCTGATTGCAAACATGGTATTGGTCTGAGCCTGAGCAGAGGCAAGGCCCTCTATCCAGGACCCTCCTGGCTTAAGTCCCAGCAGGAGCATTGGCACAGCCCGGTCCCTATCCCCAGCCTGGATTGCAGCCACAACCTGACACTGCTGAGGAAGGAGAAATGATAGTTTCCACTGCAAAATTTCACCCAAGAACTTTGCATGCAGATGCCATGAGGCCGTCTGTGCACCCAGGCCAAGGAGCGGGCTCTGGCCTCTGCCCCGTACTCTCGTGCTGCCGCCTGATTTTCTGCTCCTCTTCATTCACCCTTCACTGGAACGAGCAGGTGGCAGTGGCATGCAGTGCTGCTCATGGAAGACGCGGGTTAGGGCTTCCCGCCCTCTTGTGTTGCTGGGTTGATGGCATGGGGGCAGGCCTGCCTAGCCTGGGTGTTCCCTGTGTACCCATTGCTGAGCTCAGAGGGTGAAGACAAGTGCCCCGGGCTGCACGTTCCTCAGTTGGATCTGTTCTGCACAGTGATAATGACACTAGCTGCATGGATCAGCAGCAGCCGCACGCCTGCCTGCAAGGGGTGCAAGTGTTGGGCTGCCAGTAGGTAGACGCAGGCACTGCTGTAGTCTGGCTGGGTGGCAGGTAGGGTGCTAGGTAGGGAACTAAAGCAAGTGGTGGGTATTGCCCATGACCCAATAGAGAGTGCTGGTATTTGGTAGCAGAGGCTGTACAGTCTAAATTTGATGTCAGTTGACCTCAGGGTCTGCGCCTGGGACCCTGCTGGTGGGTACTCAGTGCTTCCCCTTGTTCCCCTTTTGGCTGTATGTACCAGGAGGTTTTTAAGCTTCCCCCAGCGGCGCTGGTGCTGCTGCAGCCCAGGTTGGGGATGGGACTGGGCTGTGCCAGTGCTCCTGCTGGGACCAGCCCCGCACGTCCTGGCTGGAGGGTCTTGCCCCTGTGCTCAGGCTCAGACCGATGCCATATTTGGGGTTAAGAAGGGATTTCCTTCCAGTCAGATTGGTACAGACTGGGGTCGGGGGCACGTTGCCTTTCTTTGCAGCGGGGGCACAGCCTTGCCTGGGGTCTCTTGAGCGTATACTAACAACCTTTTATAGAAGCCAGACGTTGGCTGCTGGTGGTTCCCCTGCTTTACCTACGGCGGGGTCAGGGGGGATGTCTTGTGCTGCGTGAGGGGCGACTTGCATTGCTCAGAGGTTGGACGACAGATGGTTTGGACAGGGCTGATCCTGCCTCAGGCAAGGCTTGGGCTAGATGTGCCCCCACGGGTCCTTTCCCGAGATCAGCCTGGAAGCAGTTGGGGGACCTTCTCCCACGGAGCGGAGCTTGTGCCGAACACCGTCTGTTCCAGCTTGGCTCAGCTACCGGCAGCACCAGTTGTGAGAACCTGATGTTTGGGGGCTGGGACCCGTGGCTCTGCACAGTACAGGAGGTGCCGGCTCGTGCCTGGGTTTGTACCTGCAGCACGGAGCCTCCCTTGCTCGCTTTTCGAGATGGGGTGCCACGCGGGGCAGGGGCCTGGCGATGAGATGCTGCTATCCAATCTCCCTCTGTGCATGGATCTCTTGGCTTTGGGCCCCAGTGATGAGCACAAACCAGGCTGGGGAAGGAGCGATAGCAGTTCCTCTCCACCCCCCTCCCCTTCCCTCTTGTTAAGATGCAATTTCTTTAACGAGGAAAACCTCTTGAGTGGGAACATCACCTTTCTGAAGGCTCGTCCTGACAAGGCAGTTCAAACCGACAGAGCCGCATCTCAGCTTCAGCAAATATCACTCACTCATTATATATCCTCCCCCCACTGCCAAAAAAAAAAAAAAAAAAGCAGCCCTCATCCCCAGACGAGGAAATGAATCATACTCCCGCTTCGAATACATCCTGACACCGGTGGGTCTAATGAGAGGGGGCCATTCATTCTGGGCGTAGAGTTCCCTGTGCCGACACAAGCATGTTATTAATTAAAGAAGAGCTACCTGAAGCGAGAGATGAAAGGGGCACCAGAGCTGCCAAGCTAAACTGCGAGGGGATACAGCCTCGTTAGGCGCACAGGTCCACAGACCCGCGACTGCTGGAGGAGAGGATTCCTGTCGCCGGCTGCCAGGAGCTCTCCCCAGCGCTTTAAAGAGCTGGAGTGCCAGAGCCAAGCTAGATGCCAGCTGATGCAGGGTCTGGCCCAAATTCGGGAGGACGTTGCATCCGGGATGTAACTTGTACCGATAATGACGGGCACTGGTGCAGCATCTACAACCCAGTGCATGGTGGCTACGGTGCCATGAAGGGGGAACATCTGAACAGCAATGGAGCCTGGTTCATCAGGAAGAAGGGCTGAGACTTTGTTCTGCAAGCACCCCAGGACTGGGGGTTTGCCTTAGCTCTGCATGGTTTCCAAAGTGCCGTCTTGTCCCTCTGCATGCGTGAATCCACAGGCCCCTCCACGCCTTGGTCCTTGTAATGCCCTTGAGACTCGGGAAGTATCCGTGTCTCCCTTTCACAGCGAGCAAACTGGAGCGCTGGTAGGTTCCTCGACCTGCCCAGGTCACGCTGTCTGCAGCAGAGGCAGGAACAGCCCAGACCTCCCAAATCTCCATCCTTACAGCGAAGCCATCCCTCCATCTTTCCCTGTCATCTGTAGAAATACTGAGCGCCATCAGCTAGGCAAATGGCAGTGGGGGCGGCCTCTTGTCTATACCGCTGAAGGGAGATGCTTGTTCATTGCTTTCTGCAGCAGGTTGATAGGAGCTAATTCATTTCTTTGGAGGAAAGTACTTGCTCAGAAGTTTTTTATTTGGTTAAGTAAGTGGTAAAAGGCAAGTGCTCTCTTCCTAATACAGCAATAAAACACGGCAAAGTGGCTTGAAATGTTTATAGCCCTCGGTGCCCTTCTTAGGATGCACGTTAGTGGATGTGGATTTATACCGTGGCTTAATTTTATTTTACTGTTTTAATTCTTCTTGTGCAAGTTATGCTAGCAAGTCGGCTGCACCTTATTAAGAGCAAATCAGCCCCGGATACAATAGCAGAGGCCAATCCTAGCAGGCTCGGAAGAGAGAAACGCTTCTGCTCTTTCAAACCAGGGCCCTTAGTGGGTCAGGGGGTTGGCACTTCGCAGCCGTGTGCCTCTTGAGGCTTGGGTCACAAGTGCCAGTGACTTGGTGGTTTATTCTGCCCCTTCTGTCTCGGAGCTAGGCAGCGACGGGCAGTTGCTGCTTGTGAAGTGGGGTGGCAGGCTCCAATGGAGGTGAACCAGCAGGACCTTGGGAGGTCCCTGCCAGCCCTACTTTTCTGTGCCTGGTTGTTATCATGCCTTCAGGTTGGAAGGCAGCCACAGGTTGTAGCAGCACAGGAGCGAGGGCTTTGTGTTGGGCGGCCCGGGACTGGAGTAGCAGGGAGAAGGGGTTGTGGGTTGGGGACTGAGCATCATCCACAGAGACCGAGGACCCGTGGCAGAGGTGAGTGGGGAACAAGTTGAAGGTGGCTTGCCATGATCTCCACTCTTGGCCTCTGCAAAAGTGTCTTGCTTTTCCTTCACTCTCCTTGCTGACCAGATGCACACCTGGGAAGGTCTTGCCCCTGGCATGTTAGCCAAAGGGAAAGAAGAGAAGGAGACATGCAGAACGAATGCTTGTCTTGGAGAGATTTCTCTCTTGGACCCCCTACAAGCACGTTATCTCTAGCATTATCTCTTCACAACATTCATCTCTAGTTATCCCCTGCCCCTGGCTTGCTTTGAGAGCTGATGGCCACACAAGGATGCCTCTGAGGGAGGAGACGTGCAACTTCGGGAGTTCCTCTTGGGCAGGGCTGGTCTCAGACCTTCATGTGGGGATTGGTTGGAGATGTCTGCGGGGCTCGTTCTGGGAGCTCAAAGGGTGCAGAGTGCTGTCCACAGATCTGGGGTTGTTGGATAGGTGTCAGTTGAGGACCTAACGAGCTTTGACGCCAGTCACACTCAAGCAAGTATGGATCAGGCTGTTTGGAAATCAGGACTGTAGTTAGGCTGGATGCAGACGGGAGGCAGTGGAGCTGCTCTGGACGAGTTGATGGACAACATGGCTCATTCATGCTTTGTTCCCAGATGTGAGCAGTGGGCTTGCCCCGGGGCAGGGTGCATTTTGTTTTACTTGGGCTGCTTTTTGACTGGGAGTCTTTTGGGAAGAGAAGCTCAAGTTCAAGCACAAGTTGCTGGGTGAAGTAACATACACTTATGTGGTCAGGAAGAACAACCCCCGGTGCAGGAGCTGCTGACCAAAAGACTGGCCTGTGCCACATGGGAAGTCCAACGGGATGCTCCTGCGGGTCTCTTCTGGCTGTGAGGTCTATGACAGCCATACCGTCAGGGCACGGATCTGTGTGCTTAGGCAGGACGTCCCTCCAGCCACGTCTCGTGCTCTTGGGCCTCTGATATATGCTAGGCGCCAGCTGTCACGAAGACCACGTACACAGAACTGCAGCCAGTGGTTGGGCAAATTTGGTGTGCGACGTGGCACGTGAAAGCTGCAGTAGCTTCACCCTTGTGGGTTTCCTTCACCACTTTGAAAGGTTTGATGTTTTAACTTTAGGCAGGTACATCGTTGTATGCTCTTTCTTTTCCACCCTCCGGCCCCTCGGAGTCTCGGCTCTTTTTCTTCCTGAGCCCAAGCAAAGTCATTTGCCTTTCAGCGCTGCTTTCTGAGGCTGGGCTGAATAGAGAGTTTCTTGGATGTGTTTGGGAGTTTCCTGGATGTTGGATGCTTCTCACCTGGAATTTCTTAAGACGGAACAATCCCGTGCACCGGTGCAGGCTGGCGACCCACTGGCTAAGTTAAGCAGCAGCTCTGCACAAAAGGACCTGGGGGTGACAGGGGACAAGGGGCTGAGCAGGAGCCAGCAGTGTGCCCTTGGTGCCAGGAAGGCGACCGGCATCCTGGGCTGCATTGGTAGGAGCGGTGCCAGCAGATCGAGGGCAGGGATTCTTCCCTCTGTTCAACACTGGGGAGGCCACATCTGGAGTCCTGTGTCCAGTTTTGGGCCCCCCACTGCAGAAAGGGTGTGGACACATTGGAGAGAGTCCAGTGAATGGCAGTGAAAATGGTTGTGGGGCTGGGGGACAGGACTGGTGAGGAGAGGCTGAGGGAACTGGACTTAGTCTGCAGAGAAGACTGAGGGGGGTTTAATAGCAGCCTTCGACTCCCTGCAGGGGGGCAGCAAAGAGGCTGGAGCTGGACTGGTCTCCGTGGGGGCAGATGGCAGGACAAGGAGCAATGGGCTCCAGTTGCAGCAAGGGAAGTTGAGGTTGGATATTAGGAAAAACTTTCTCACTAGGAGGGTGGGAAGCACTGGAGCAGGCTGTCTAGAGAGGTGGTGCTGTCTCCATCCCGGGAGACTTTGAAACCCTGGCTAGACATGGGCTTGGCTGGGATGATGTAGTTGAGGCTGGTCCTGCTTTCATAGAATAAGAAAACGAGGGTTAGAGGGGATCTCAGGAGGTCACATCTAGTCCATCCCCCTGCTCCAAGCAGGACCAGCCCCAGCTACATCATCCCAGACAAGGGTTTGTCTGGCTGGGAGTTGGACTAGATGTGACCTCCCAAGGTCCCTTCCAACCCTCTTGTCCTATGATTCTGTGAACTGCCACGTTGTGCGTCAGGCCCCAGGTCCGTCTTGCCCAGTGTCCTGTCATGCAGCGGCAGAGCGGAGGCTGGATGGGAGAGTGACCAGGTCTGAGCAGGGCTCCCTCACTTGGAATAGCTGCTCCCCAAAAGGGTCTTATCCATTTTGTTTCTCTTGGGAGCCGCCTCCCGAGGGGCTCAGCACTCGAGTGACCCTCCTCTTGAAACTCCTAGATGATGAGCTTCTTTTGGGTCTCCTGGAGGTGTCCAGGCTTTGGCCGCAGGTCCCTGAAGAGCAGGCAGAGCGCTGGGGGGTTGAGAATCGCAGTCTGGATGGGTCTGAAATCCTACGTTTGCATGAAGTATGAGATCTGTCACAGCCCATGGTGATCCTTCACTCCGCAGAGTCTTCCCTTCATTGACTCCCCGTGGTCACCTCGTCCTCCGCTGCATCAGCCTTTCCATCTGCATATTGGGCGCAGTCCTCTCGGGCGGGTGCTGGCGCCACACTGTAAATTGGCTGTTGGAAGCAAGAGACGCGGGCAGCAACTTCCCTTTCTCCCCCGAGGTCGTACGTGTCCTCTGCTTGCTGGAGGGGAAAGCTGGCTGCAGATGGCCAAGGCCTCTCCTCTGCCATAGCTTGCCGCACGCCCGCTCTGAAGAGAGCTGTTCCATTTTCCGGACCATTTAGCTTTCCCGTGGTGATCCTAATTCTTCCCAGCAGGCCTGGGCCATTTCTTGGTTTTTAAAAGGACCCCTGAAAAGGGTTAGGCTGAAAAGGAGCTGTCCTCTGAGCCAGCCGTTAATTATGGGAGGGTTTCACTTATATATTGACAGCTGTAGACTCTCCTTCGGCATGAAGAAGGGCGTTTGTACTCAAAAGCTTGCAAAGAGCAATGTTTCCAGCTGTGTAGTTGGTCTAATAAAAGGTATCACATTTATGTCATGAGGCTAAATATCGTCCCACTCTGCTCAGAGGGTGAGTTGATACCCATCTCCCACTCCGGTGGCGGGGAGTGACCCCTGCTTTTGTCACCGAGCGGCGCGGGAGGAGAGCGCACCTGTCCGATGTCATGCCAGACATCAACTACTCTGACGCCCGTCCGCCAGCTTCTCTGCAGAGATCAGGGCAGGTCTCCGGGCTCCTCGGCCAGGCGTCTCCCTCGTCCGAGACACTTCTGTTGTGCGACGCATCAGGTGGCAGAACAGCTTCCGTTCCTCAGGTGTCTGAGCAAACTTGGCTGCGCCTGGGACAGGAGCAATCGCCTTGGACTGACACGCTCGCAGCCGCCACGGAGGGAGGACCGCGGCCTGTCCGCCCGACGTGTGCAAGATCACAGGGAAGCGAAGCATTAGGAGGTGTTTCAGGTGCCAAGGGCCCCTGGCAGCATGAAATGCCAAGTGACATTTTACTGTCACATGGGGGTGACTGCAGGGTGTCGTTGCGAGGGAGACCGTGCCAAGGGGGGAACGTGGTTAAGGCCACCCGAGAGGAAGGCAGAGCTTGAAAGGCGAGTGCCGGTGTTGGAGCGATCGGCTCAGGCACACGAAGCCCTCTCTGTCTCGTGCTGGGTTTGTGGGTTTGGCTAAGGAGGAAATTAGGAGGGGGCTGGTAATTAATTCCCATCTCCGTGTCCAGAGCGAGCGACGACTCCGACTTGCCGCTTCTGAGGCGAAGTTTCTTCAGAACCCGGCGAGGACTCTGGTTCTAACGCCCGGGAAGCAAAGAGAGTCTCCGGGTGCCTGACAGTCCCTTTTCTCTGCTGATTCCCTCTCGCAGGCAGCCTCGGGCTGCCTGTCTCTTTGTTAAGAGAGTGACAGCGATGTGACACCGTGAAAATAATTACTAACAAATCATGGTGGTGACTGCAAACAGCTCGCTGCCTTCAGAGGCATGTCAGGGAGCATTAGAGCAAGGCCGCGGGAGCCGTGCGCCGGGCTGGGGGCTCTCTGTGCTCGGGGCTGGGGGAAGGTGTTCGCAGACCTTTGCTGCCCCCATCTCTCGGCTGCTCCCTTCTCTCCCACTCTTTCTTCCACTCTCATCTCCCCTCCCTGTCTTTGCCGTCAAATGATTAATGCTGCTAATTGCCCAGTCAGTCTGGAAAAGGCAAAACCCAGGCGCTGGTTTCAGAGATGAGAATCGGGCCCTGAAGCCCTCCCCTCCACCCCCATCCTGCTGCAGGGTGCCGGGAGGAGCGATACGCACTGCCTCCAAGAATCGGTGCAGGTTTTAGTGGCTGCGTACGTGGATCTGTCCCTGCCCAGGCGAGACCCAGTGCATGGAAAGGCCAGGCGACAGGTTTGGGCGTTTCCAGGAACAGAAGGATCCCTCCCGCTCCATCCCACCAGGGCCCAGAGAGGCTTCGGCAGTGGGATAAGACCTGACCCAAGGCTGCATTCGGGAGGGTCAGGAAGGAGGGGAGAGCAGGGGGTTGCAGCCGGCTTTCTGCTCCAGCTGACACTGGGCTTGCTGCAGAAGCCCTGCACGGTTCCCAGGGACCCCTCCGTGTCGAGGGGTCCTCAGCAGCGGGTGGGTGATGGAGGTAAAGCAGGTGTCCCCCCTAGCTTCCCCATCCGTGGGTTTTGCCCTAGTTCCTGGTCAACAGGAGGACAGAGAGGAGGAGGAGGATCTGCTGGTGTGAGCAGGAGCCCAGGATGGGCCGAGTGCGTCGGATGCAGGGGACAAGCAGCTGAAAAACACAGAAGGGGCTGGGAGCCAACAGAGGGGTCAGCGCGGAGATGAAGCCGTAAGGCTTTAAAGGCTGCACTTATGCCAAGGAACACTGTTGTGGTGTGGCTCCAGGCTGGTCTGCTTCTCCGAGGGCTGCGAAGGAGCTGCGCTGAGTGGTACAGTGAAGGGCCCGTCATAATGGGGCGGTGTGGGACAGGTCTCCATCCACCCTGCTGCTTGGGGCTGAGGAGGGAGCGTGAGCCATGCTGCATGGGGTCACCCGAAGCCCTTGCTCTGCATGCCTCCGTTTGGGCAGTACCGTGCAGTTCTCGAGGGCTGCTTCACTCGGGAAGCGAGGGCGCTGGTGGCTGGGGTGGGCCGTGCCGGTGAAAGCATGGGACTGCTGGTCAAGGCAGGAGAGCACCGCTGGCGGGCCCACCTTACGAGTGCCGCTGGGGGAGGATGGCAGGAATTGCATCCAGCCATGCCCGCGAGCCCGGCAGCTCGTGCCGCGGACCCTCAGGCCAGCCTCAAAGTAGAGAGCAGCCCCGTGGGAGCCTTCGTAGCAGCCCATGGCCCGCCTGGGTGGCTCTGCTGCTCCTTCTCGGTGGCGCTCGAGGCTGCGGGCGAAGACTTGATCGCCCGAGCGTGCGGTTCCTGGCAAATAACGAATGCACCAGGAGATTGCATGGCGACAGGGAAGAGGAGGGCTGTCAGCTGCCTGGTCTGTCGGGGCGGCAGGCAGCCCTCTCCCCCATTCTCTCTCATTTACTCAAGTGATTTTTCTGACTGTCACATCTGTAAATAATGTCGCTGGCGTGTGGAGCTGGATGCGGCGCGCAGTGGCCGAGGGGGAGGGGACGGCGCGGGGGTGGGGGGAGCGTGGCGTGGCCCCCTCCCCGCCTCATGCAATATTTATACAGGGGCCGGGAGTCAGCCGCGGCGACCTCCGGGGTCACGCCGTTAAACAGCTCCGGCACCCCTTTGCATTCTAATTGCTGCACTTGTCCTTTGCTCGGGAGAATTCGCCTGCCTGTTGTCTCTGGTGAAACGCATGCTAATGGCAGCCGGGGCGGGCGGCAGGGAGTGGGGATCGGAGCCAAACTTGCTTCCCCTCCTGCAGGCTCGGATGGAGGGTCCAGGTTTCTGCGGCAAGCCGGATTCGGGCTCCTCGCAGCATGCTGCAGGCTGGCACCGGGGCACGGGGGAGGTGTGATCCTTGGGCTTGTGGCTTCATGTCCTTCCCCTACGTGTCGTGTTTGTGGGGGGAACTGCAGAACTCTTCCTGGGCTGGGAGGCGCAAGGGGCCAGGGCTTTGCTGGAGGAGAGGGGCTGTGTGGTGGGTTTGGCCATCTGTAGATAGATGCAGGAGACTCCTCTCTTGTAGAGCAACGGGGAGGGGAGGGTGGGGGCAAAAGACCCAGAAGTCCCCTGAGGGCTGGGGGCAATTCTGCCCCTGGGTGAGGAGTGGGGACTAAGGGGCTGGGGACAACTCTTCCCGCAAAAGCAAAAGGTGAACATGGTTTTGGGCTGCATCGATAGGAGCATTAGGTGCAAAGTGATAGCTGGAGGTGATGGTGCCTCTCTGCTCGGCACTGGTCAGACTTCATCTAGAGCCTTGTTTGCTGTGCTGGACTCGACGTTTTTAGCAAAGTTGGAGACCAAGATGATCGAGGGCTTGGAAGGCAAGTCATGAAGAGGGGCCGGCAGAGCTGGGCAGGTTCAGCTTCTGGAAGAGGTGCTTTAGAGGGGATGTGATCACAGTCTTGACATAGATTCATAGATGTTAGGGTCGGAAGGGACCTCAATAGATCATTGAGTCCGACCCCCTGCATAGGCAGGAAAGAGCGCTGGGTCTAGATGACCCCAGCTAGATACTCGTCTAACCTCCTCTTGAAGACCCCCAGGGTAGGGGAGAGCACCACCTCCCTTGGGAGCCTGTTCCAGACCTTGGCCACTCGAACCGTGAAGAAGTTCCTCCTAATGTCCAATCTAAATCTGCTGTCTGCTAGCTTGTGGCCATTATTTCTTGTAACCCCCGGGGGCGCCTTGGTGAATAAAACCTCACCTCACCCTTGGAGGTGTCCAAGAAGAGGGTGGACAGGCATTGTTCCAGGGTGATCCGGGCGCAGCGATGCCTGTTCTCTGCTGTGGGGACTTCCCAGGTTTCTGGGCTGTGCTGGGTGCTGCGTGGGGTTGGGGAGGAATTTTATTTTTCCCTGCCTGCTGCTACATGCCATAGTTTTCATTTCACCGTTCTCAGTAGTGCCGGGTGTTGGTTGCAGCTCAGGATTGGGATGGGGACTGGGCTGGGCCCAACCCCGCAGGGTCCTGGCTGGAGGGTCTTGCCCCTGCGCTCGGGCTCAGCCTGACACTGCGCTGGGGCAGGAAGGGATTTCCCCCCTGTTCAGACTGGTCCAAACTGGGGGGGGTTTGCCTTCCTATGTAGGAGGGGCATGGCCTCTAACTGGGGTCTCTTGGAGTATATATTAACCCCCTTTACAGCAGCAGGACATTGGTGACTGCAGCCCCCCTGCTTTCCCTGGAGCAGGGTTGGCTGTGATGTCTGGCGCTGCGTCAGGTGACTGTAGTTTTGCTCGGAGCTTGTACATGGGGTTTGGGCTGGTTTGGACAGGCCTGATCCTGCCCCAGGTAGGGGTTGGACTGGATGGGACCTCTGCAGCTCCTTGCCAGCCCTGCGGCACTAGGACTGTGAAATTGAGACCCACGGGCTGAGTGGCACAAGGGGATTAGGAACCCCCTGCCTTCATGGGAAGAGCTGCCTCGACCTGCCGGAGGTGCCTTTCTTTTGGGGTTCCCTGGTCAGCTGAGGCTGGCCCCTCACACCTCTGCCAGTGCTGTCTTTGTTGGGCCCTGGCATCTGCCAGGACCATTTCCTCCTAAGACACGAGCACCTCAGGTGTGAGTGTGTGCTGTGTCCCGGGCGGTTGCACTATGGAGGAGACGCCTGTGCTTTGTCTGACAACGGCTTTGCTTGCACGTGCTTGGGTTTCGGGAGTGCTCTGGGAGGCACGTTCCTGGCCGGCTTCGACCGTGCCGCTGCCCCGGGTCTCTATCCCTGGCAGCGTGCTACGGTCTGATCCCATCGGCTGACAGCCACAGCATAGCGTGCCAGGCTGCAGCTGCCCTGCCTGTAAGGTAAGGTCATTAGCAGAGACCCAGCTATTAATAACAGGCATCGGGATGTCGTCTTTAAACGATCACTGCTCCGCAGCAAGCCGGTGCCGGCGACCCGGCTCCTGGCTTCAGGGTGCTATCGAGCGTTTCTTCTGTCTCCCTTTCCCCCGTGTAGATGTGGCTGCGTCTCTCGTGGTCGCGGCTCTTCACCACTATCCCAGTGGCTGGATGAGACCTATCCACCCTGCACTAGAAGGGGTCACTGGGGAATAGGACCTGTGCACCTAATCTCTGCTAAGCTGGAGCCAAGACACCTGATTTCTTCCTGAGTGGGGCTGAGATTGGAGAATAGCCCTGTTCCGATGGCACCTCCAGCAGAGCCTGGTGAAGTCTCTTCTGATTTACCCCTGCATGCGGGCCCACAGGATCAGGCCCGGAAAATAGAGCTATGAATCTTTTTAAGAGAAGCCATTAAACGTTAGCGCATAGATTTATCGTAGCGTCACGTGTGCGCCATCGGTGATGAGCACTCCCCTCTTGGAGGCTGGACACCTGCTGTGTTACAGCCCCACTCGTCGCAGGGAGGGACCGTCTCTGCTGGAGTCTAGCGAAGGCACCGAGGCAGCCGCGGCAGGCTGCAGCCGCGGCAGGCCACATCCTGCTGAGGAGGCTCAGCTGATTGCAGGGCTGGGTTGGGAATGCCAAGGGACTCGCAGCGCCTTTTGCTTTTTTGGGACGCAGTGGGGCTGCAGCTGAAGTGCTTGCTTGTGTGTAGGCCATGCCGGTGACATCCTTATCCCTGGGTTCGGCTTCTCAGGGGGTTTGAGGATCTTCCCAGGACCCTTCAGCTCTTCACTGAGCTTTCCACAGACACGGAGATGATGAATTTGGGGGGGGCCAGAAGGGCCCTCAGTGCTGTCCCAGCGTCCCACGACATGGGGCTTCCAGCCCTTCTCTGGGGTCTCTGTGCGCGTGGGGACCACTTCCATCCAAACTGGAGGGGAAGGCTCCAAGCGCGCAGCTCCTGGACTGAGCGCTGCTGTCTGTGCTTGCTGGCCTCATTACACTAATCCAATTAAAGATGAAGGGAAAACACCAGCACAGGCCAGCGAGGAGACTCGTCCGGGAACAGCTTCCCGTCTTGGGCAGCGGGGGCACAGGCTTGCGCCTTGGGGCACTGCCCACCTCCCAAGCCCTCTGCATGCCTTCTTGGGGGCTCGCGTGTTGGACTCATCCCCTCGATGGCTAGTGGAATGTGGATGCGTTGCAGCTCGGCCCTCGTTAACGTCTAGAGGTGACAGGCGGGCGGTGGTTGTGCGTTGGCAGGGTCCCGCTCCACGGCTGCTACCCAGCTGGTGCCTCTGGACTGCAACCTGCCCCTTTGCAGTGGGGCACATCGCCCCCGGCCCTTTGCTGCTGCACGTGCCCCCTTCCCTAGGCCCTGTGGGACACCCGTTCCCATGAATGGGATGTCAGGGTGTCCTGGACATGCCTCTGCCAGGCATTGAAGTCTGGATCCAGCCGGGGGCCAAGTGAGTGTGACCCCCTCACTGTCAATCCCTCGATTGCAGTGGTGGTTCAGAGGGAGCCTGGGCTTCTGAGCGTGGTCCCCATCACTCCCCACTTAGATATCCCAGTGATAGCCTCAGACCCTTGCTCTCTGCCCTGTCTTGTCCCTTGTGGGCTCTCCCGGCCCCAGTACCGCTCTGTGCAGGGCCTGTGGTTGTGCCGCATGTTCCCTTGTCTTGCAACTGCGGGGCGGTGTGGAGGAAGACGGGGGGGCTGTCTAGGTGCCCCGAATGCTGCCATCTGTCCAGGTTGGAGGCCTCCAGGAGCCGGCTCAGCGGTGACATTTATTAGCAGAGGGGGCTTTGAAGACGACACGTGGCAGTGAAGGCTTCTCTCCCAGCCCGGCTGAGGCCCGGCTGCCGGCGCTGAAATTCATTAGTGTTGCCTGACAGGTGGCGGAGGCCTGCGCTGTCTGTTCCCACTTCCCCGCTCTCTTGTCCCAGCTTCACGCGCGCTGGTATTTGAAGCTGACGTGCAGCTGAGAGGCTTGCGGCACAGTGACAAGTCTGGGGGCGGCGGGGAGGATTGAAGGGGTGGCAGAGGAGAGAAGGAGCTTGTCTCGGGGCTCGTATTGAAGCAGAGCGCTCTTCAGCCCCCAGCCGAACGCGTTGTCTTCCGACAGCCGCCACTTGTGAATTGGAGGTGCAGCCGGGTCCTGAGCTGTTCGTGGTGCAGTTGAAGGTGGGAACAAAATCCTAGACCATGAGGGTGGGAAGGGAGCTCAGGGGGTCACATCTAGTCCAACCCCCTGCTCCGAGCAGGACCAGCCCCGACTACGTCATCCCAGAAAAGGCTGTGTCTACCCGAGTCTGAAACACCTCTGAGGATGGAGACCCCACCACCTCTCTGGGGAGCCTCTTCCAGTGCTTCACCACCCTCCTGGTGAGAGAGTTTTTTCCATATATCCAACCTCAACTTCCCTTGCTGCAGTTGGAGCACAGATTAGGGGGCAGGTGGTGGAAGTCGCCATGCCCTCCTCCATCTGCCTCTGCTGCAATCTCTTGAATGTGGCTCCTGTTTGGCCTTATCATGGGGTTTCCATGCGGCTTCCTGCTGCCACAATGGTGTCTGCGGGCAGACGGCCCTTTCCGCCCTGGCCTCGGGTTACAGTCGTACATGTGTCTGGATGAACCTGAGCATCGAGCTCTGGCTCCCGGCATCCTGGGCCCGATCCCCCCGTTGGATGCAGTGCTTGGCTGGGTGCCTGGCTGTATCGTCCTGCACGGAGTGGTTAAAAGTCACTGCTGCGGCCCAGCCAAGGGCAAGCACTCGGCACCAGAAGCAGAGACGAACGCAGCCTGCCAGAGCAGTTCAGCTTGGAGCACAGATGCCCCGGCGTCCCTGGGACGCTGCTGGTGACAGACCAGGCAGGCCATGAGCTCTGCCTCTGTCTCTGGGATGGGTTTTGGGAGTGGGGCTCAAGTCCAGGGCCTGTCATCTCATAAGAAAGTGTGGATCCTGACTGCTTTGGTGCTGTGGGTTGTGCCAGAGGCTTGACATGTGGCACGTGTCATGA